>NC_050099.1:156593629-156896659 GCF_902167145.1 Zea mays | reverse complement strand
TCCTCGAGAGACATTAATTTGTATCTAAGGTCCCCACATATTAATTGAACTTGAGTATGATTACGAAAAACGAGGGATCTTACAATAACCTTGACCATTTCATGGTCATCCCATTTGGTGCTCCCGAGGTTGCGCACTTGGTTCACCATGGTTTTTAGCCAATTGTACATTGCTTGCGGCTCTTCTCCTTTGTTGAGGACGAATCGACCAAGATCCCCCTCAATCGTCTCTCGCTTGGTGATTTTGGTCACCTCGTCTCCTTCATGCGCGGTCTTGAGGACGTGCCAAATTTCTTTGGCGCTCTTTAACCCTTGCACCTTGTTATACTCCTCTCGACACCGTTGGAGCGCCTTGTCATCTTGCTGCACCGGACAGTCCGGTGCCACACCAGACAGTCCAGTGACCTCTGACTTATGCGCTCTGACTTCTGTCGTGACACTGTTCATCATTGTTCATTGTGTCAGACGACCGTTGCCACGCAAGGAGCCGTTGCTCTACTGGCTCACCGAACAGTCTAGTGAATTATAGCGGAGCGTGCCTCTGAATTCCCGAGAGTGGCTGGTTTGGGTCTGTACGCGCCTGGTGCACCGGACACTGTCCGGTGTGCCAAATTTCAGCACACTCAAGTCTTGCTCCAATTTTGATTGAGTCCCTAACTAAATTTCTTTCTTGGTTTGTGTTGAACCTTATGCACCTGAGATAAATGACATCTAGACAAACTAGTTAGTCCATGTGGTTTGTGTTGTACGTCAACCACCAAAATCGATTATAGGAAATGGTTAACCCTATTTCTGTTTCAAAGAGGAAGTAGATGTTTACTTTAGTCAAAGTTGTTGAACATTAACTTCTAATGCCCTTAAATTGAACTGATCGGCTCAGATCCATTTTAGCATTTAATTTTATTTATAATATATATTATGTATCATTGTATCAGCGTTTTTTGAGAAATAGCGTATCAAGGAATCGGCGTATCGCGTATCCGTATCTATATATGTGCCCCGTGTCACGACAACATAGCATGCCACACCCACATGACAGATCCATTTCAAGATCTCAAAGGACCCAAGCCTTTGGATCTTGGTTGCTGCAATTACTTGCTTGTTAGTTGGTTGCTACTACTTGTTGGCTTACAACAAAGATCTCAAAGCGGTTTGACCTCACACACGCTCCAGCAACCTCTATTGCTTTCCCGAGCTGGTCCTCCTTATTGGCTTCCACCACCTCTTTCAAGTCATCGACATGTATACTCGTGCAGCGCCAACTTTAGACTGAACTCTATTTATGCTACTTGCTCATCTAGGATCTTGATTGTTGCTGCATATTTATGCTTACTTCAGCTTACTTCTCTATTGCATTCTAACATTCCCCCATGCATGTTATAGTTGATCGACTATTGGTGCTATAGTGATGACACCCCTCCTGACTAAACCCTTTGCTGGTCAACTAGTTCCTGTTATTGTAGCAGTAAGGACACTGTGATTTTGTTCGAATTTGTTTCCTTAATTTGCATCATTTTTGTATGTTATTTTGATATGAATCAAGTATTGATATTTTGTGTTTTATGGCTCATGTGGGGTGAGGGTGGTCTGTTTGCATTAGCAGATGGTGCCCATTATAAGTAGTTTTTCCATGCAATTTACAATTATTGGTAGATGTGTGTTGATAATTTTTTACTGGAGTTTTGCCAGGTTATTCGCAACATTTTGTGCAGACTTATTTGCAGCATTCCTAAGATGCATCAATGATTTTTTCTTAAATGCACTCAAATGACCATTCTGTATAGACTTGTCTTGATGCCATAAACTAGACAGATGTTGTAACTAAACTTTTAAATATTTTTCGCTGCCTTAAGTCATTCATCATGTTGGAAGTGCACATAATTTTCTTTTCATTGCATATGCCTTCATGGTATTGTATGTTGGGTCTGATCCTGTCTATTAATACCCCTGGAGCAGAAACCCCAACTCCTGATAATTGAGCTCGATACAATATTGAATTTTCAGAAAGGCTACCATGATTAGCAACTGTTCTACTGGGGTCTCTAGGATCTTGGTTGATGTTACTTGCTCGCCATTGCCACCCAGTTGCCAAAGTGCTGGATTTTTTATTGTGTTTGTA
Organism: Zea mays; assembly: GCF_902167145.1. NCBI lineage: Eukaryota > Viridiplantae > Streptophyta > Magnoliopsida > Poales > Poaceae > Zea > Zea mays. Next base: position 156,894,541 of record NC_050099.1, on the reverse strand, counting down.
TCTCAGATTTTGCTTGATGAATTATCTGAAGCAATCATTAGGAGTTTTGGATTGGCTAAACTTCGTCGACTAACCGGAATCATATGCTATTGCAGTTTAGCCACTATTGGGCATGTTGCTCCTCACAACATCAGTATCTGTCTGTAAGGAAAATGGACCCCGGGCCATTTGGCTAATTGAGTTTTGGTGTTTGATGAACAACACAATCCGTGAACTAATAAGTTTTCTAGTGTTTGTGTTTGTAGTTCACAGGATGCGAAGAGAATTGGACCAAGGCAATGAGGATGCAACACCTCAAAAGAAGACATAAAAAGATGCATAGGAGTCCAATACTCAAGAACAAAGAAGCCCGAAGAAATCAGCGAAGAAATCCAAGATAAGGGCTGTCAGCCAGCGCCTGGTGGCGCACCGGACATTGGTGTCCGGTGTGCACCGGACTGTCCGGTGAGGCACCGGACAGTCTGCGCAGAGAGGCCGCAGACAGGCGCTCTCTGGCTGTAGCACCGGACTGTCTGGTGTGACAACGGACAGACGGCAACGGTCGGATCCAACGGTCGACTGCTACAGGCGCCAACGGTCGGCTGACGTGGCGTGCACCGGACACTGCACAGTAGATGTCCGGTGGTGCACCGGACTGTCCGGTGCACCCGACGACAGAAAGTTGCTGCTTTCTGTCCAACGGCTAGTTGGGGGTGTGGAGGCTATAAATACCACCCCAACCGGCCATTCTCAAGTGTGAGAGCCCAAGCAACATACCAAGACACATAGTGCATATTTCCAAGTGCTCAAACACCCAAGTGCTTAATAGAATCACTCGGTGATTAGCGTAGGTGCTTTGCGAAGTGCTTAGGTTAGTTAGACCGCTTTAGCGCTTGCTCTAGGTGAATCCTAGTTAGTTGAGTGAGTTTCGTAAAACCACACAACCCCTCGGCTCTTGCGTGAGCCGTTGTAATTGTACCGAGTGGGGCGAGAGTCTTGCGAGACCGTGACAACTGCGTTTGTGTCACGGCCGCCACCGTGTACCGGAGGGAACGAGGCCCGCGGCGTTTCGGCCGGAAGCTCGATAGTGGAGACGGCGGGGAGCGTCCGAGAGGAGCCGGAAGCGGAGCACCACTTGCGCGTGGAGAAGGCCCGTGGCTCTCTACGGAGTTACTCGACCGTGGTGCTTGGCCCTCGCGTGGGCTTCCCTTTGCGTAGGGGCACCAACGAGGATTAGTCGGGACCTTGCGTGGTTCCGGATACCTCGGTAAAAATACCGGCGTCATCCACGAGAGTTTGCTTCTCTACTTAGCTCTTTACATTCCGCATTTATAATAAGCATTTAAGTTTCAATCTTGTAGTTATACTTATTTAGTGTAGATTGAAACTTAGCCTTTGCGGTAGAGATAGCAACACTTAGACAAAACCTAGTTTGCACATTCTAGTTTTGATTATTTGCATAGGTTTTGCTCTAGGGATTTAATTGTGGCCTAGTTTAGTAAAAGTTTTAGAAGTCCTAATTCACCCCCCCCCTCTTAGGCGTCACCCGTTTCCTACAAGTGGTATCAAAGCCCGGTTTGGCTCATTTGAAATGCTTTAGCTTCACCGCTAAAAGAGCCGACGCTTTTTAGAGGAAGGGATGGATACCCATAGGCCACCACACTTCGACGGCACTAACTTCCCATATTATAGTGCTAGAATGGCTTGTTACCTAGAGGCCGTTGATCTAGGTGTTTGGAGAGTCACTCGTGACATGATGAAACCCCTCAAGAATCCCGAGAAACCCACCACGAGTGAGGAAAAAGAAATCCATTTAAATGCTAGAGCCAAAAATTGCTTGTATGAATCTCTTAGCATGGATATTTTTAACCAAGTATTTACCTTGAAAACTGCTAATGAGATTTGGCTAAAATTGCATGAGCTCCATGACGGCACATCCAATGTCCGTGAGCAAAAACATTGCCTAGTCTTAAATGAGTATAATTCTTTTACTATGAAAGATGATGAGCTTGTTAGAGACATGTATTCTCGTTTGAATCTAATAATCAATGAGCTCAACTCTATTGGCATAAATAAGCTAGGTGATGCGGACATTGTGAGGAAGATTATCTTCCTGCTACCACAACAAAGATATGGGAGCATCATCACCATCCTTCATAACATGGAGGACTTGAGCAACATGACCCCGACCATCGTGATTGGGAAAATCGTGGCCTTTGAGATGTCGCGAAAAATGAGTCGGGGAGAGGAGCCAACTTCCTCAAGACCATATGCTTTTGCATGTGATGAAAGGAAGGGCAAAAAGAAGGCTCCCACTCCAAGTTCCTCAAGCGAAGAAGAGGAAGAAGAAGAAGAAAGTGATGATGATAATCAACCATGCACATCATCCTCCGAGGACGAAGAAACAATCCGATGCGTCGGAAAGGTAATGAGGATGATCCGCAAGATTAATCTAATGGGTGTGCCCCTGCAGGTCGAGGATCTTCTCTTTAACATTGACAGGAAAAAGCAAAGGAAGAGAGGATGCTTCGCATGTGGGGAGAAGGGCCACTTCAGGGACAACTGTCCAAATATGGCCAAACCCAAAAAGGAGAGGAGCAAAGGCAAGGCGCTCACAAGTGTTAGAACTTGGGATGATTCTTCAAGTGAAGATGAACCTCAAAGGACGCGCAGCCACCGGTCCTCGTCACGATCATCACGGTCATCACACAAATGCCTTATGGCAAGAGGTAACAAAAGCATTCCATCCTCTAGTGACGAAAGTAGTAGTGATGATGAAGGTGAGGGAAAGGCCTCTCTAGAAGAGCTTGCGGAAGCCGTAAAATTTTTCCAGGATGTTTGCACTAAGCAAAAAGCTCAACTTAAAACTTTGAAAAATAAGTTGGTTAGCTCGCAAAATGATTACAAAGGTTTGCTAGAAAAATTTGAAACTTTTGCAAACTTAAATAGTGAGCTATCAACTAAAATTGAGCTATTAGAATCTAGTGCTCCATCCTCTGCTACCGATGATAGCATTATTAAAAAGAATGAAAAACTTAAGGCTAAGTTAGTTAGCTCCCAAGAAGCTATTGAAAATTTGCTAGAGAAAATGGAAATTCTTAGCATACACAATAATGAGCTAACTACTAAGCTAGAAAACATTGGTAGCACCCCAGCAGCATCTTTAGTTGAAATACCTAAAATAATTAAGAAAGATGCTTCTACTTCCTGCTCTGATTTAATTGATGATTCTAACTGTTGGGGTTATGCTTCGTCGCCGAAGGTCTTGAAGGCAGAAATAGCTTCGGCTGAAGCTGTCCGCATGTGATGACCGAAGGTTCCTCCTCATGAAGCTTCAGAATTACAAACCGACTTAAGAGTAGAATGACCTTTTAGTCTATAAATGTTTTAGTCGCTGTTGTAATTATGAGGGGTATAATTGTAATTCTTCACATGCTGTGTCCTGTGCCTATAAATAGTGAACAGTATTCCTTTACTGTTCACGGATTCCTGTAATTGTAATTGTATCATTCGGGAATCAATCTTTGTCAAGGCAGAGGTACGATTGTATCCAATGTTGATATATTATGAAAGTAATGTTGCTCGTTTATAATTTATTTATCTTTAAAAACCTTCATATGTTATATTATTTTATATAGTCTATTTAAAGTCAATTATGAAGGTTCAACCTTCGTAATCGTATTGACTTTAACCTTCGTCCAAGGTTCATTAATCCTTAAGGGAATAATGATTCGTTGGACGAAGGACATTAACATTTAACATTTTATGTTGCCTTGTTCTTAATTCATAGCATTTGAGAACAAGTCTCCAACATTGGCGCCCACCTCCGGTCAACTCACTTCCACTTTTTGAGCTGATGGCTTCGTTCAACGATCAAGTTGGAGCTGCTTCGGCTCCGAAGCTGGTGCTTCCGATAACAGGTGGTTCATGCTCAGAGCCAGCCAACAAAAAGCAGAAGAAAGAAGCACAGAGAAGAGTACAACATGTTGGGGTGCAAGGACCCTTCATCAAGTCAAGATGGCCCCACATTCCAATTACCTTCTCCCAAGAGGATCTTCAACTCAAGGATTACCCACACAATGATGCTATGGTTATCTCTTGTGTAATCAAAGGATTTCTGGTTCATAATGTCTTGGTTGACACAGGCAGCGCAGCTGATATCATATTTGCCAAAGCTTTCAGACAAATGCAAGAGCCCGAAGACAAGATCCATGATGCTACACACCCTCTCTGTGGCTTCGGAGGAAGACAAATTGTAGCGCTGGGCAAGATCACCATGCCAGTGACCTTCGGTTTTATCAACAACACCAGAACTGAGCAAGTTGTGTTTGATATTGTTGACATGGAATACCCTTACAATGCAATTATTGGTCGTGGCACCCTCAATGCTTTCGAAGCAATTCTTCATCCTGCTTATCTTTGCATGAAGATACCTTCGGATCAAGGACCCATTGCTATTCATGGAAGTCAGGAAGCTGCCAGAAGGGCCGAAGGAAACTGGACTGACTCAAAAGCAATCCATAATATAGATGGAGCTGAAGCTTGTGAACAGTACAAATTCAGAAGGGAGAAAGCAGCTTCGGCAGATCAGCCGAAGCCCATGCTCTTATGTGAGGACATAGCGGAGCAGAAGGTGCTGTTGGGCTCACAATTATCTGAAGAACAGGAGAAAACCTTGATAAGGTTTTTGTTCAACAACAAAGATGTTTTTGCATGGTCAGCTAATGATCTTTGCGGAGTCAACAGGGATGTTATTGAACATTCGCTCAATGTTGATCCATCCTTCAGACCCAGAAAGCAGAGGCTTCGGAAAATGTCTGATGACAAGGCCGAAGGAGCTCGGAATGAAGTCAAAAGACTCCTCAGCGCAGGAGTTATCAGAGAAGTAAAGTATCCAGAGTGGTTAGCTAACACTGTTATGGTAAAAAAGGCCAATGGCAAATGGCGAATGTGTATCGATTTTACAGATCTTAACAAGGCCTGTCCGAAGGATGAATTCCCATTGCCAAGGATAGACTCCTTAGTTGATGCAGCAGCTTCGTCAGAGCTTATGAGTCTTTTAGACTGTTATTCAGGCTATCATCAAATTTGGATGAAAAAGGAGGATGAGCCGAAGACCAGTTTCATAACCCCTAGTGGAACATATTGTTACCTTCGGATGCCTGAGGGGCTCAAGAACGCTGGAGGAAGTTTCAGCAGAATGACTTCAAAGGTTCTTCAGTCTCAGATAGGCAGAAATGTGCTAACTTACGTTGATGATATCATTGTGAAAAGCACGAAACAAGAAAATCACATTGCTGATTTGCAAGAGACCTTCGCCAATTTTAGACAAGCTGGTCTAAAGCTGAATCCAGAAAAATGTGTCTTCGGAGTAAAGAAGGGGAAATTTCTTGGATGCTTGGTTTCAACAAAGGGAATTGAAGCTAATCCAAGTAAAATTGAAGCTATACTTCGAATGGAGCCACCAAACACAAAAAAGGGGGCCCAAAGATTGACAGGGAGACTGGCATCTCTCAATAGATTCATATCCAGATCAGCAGAAAGAAATTTACCATTCTTTGAAGTGCTGAAATCAGCCGAAGTCTTTCAATGGGGACCAAGCCAACAAAAAGCCTTCGAGGAGCTGAAGCAATATTTGATGGGTCTAACAACATTAACCCCACCAACACCAGGGGCTCCTTTGTTATTATATGTGGCAGCTTCGCACTCAGCGGTAAGTGCGGCACTTGTCCAGGAAAAGCTTGATGGCCAAGTCAAAAAGCAGGTCCCAGTATATTTTGTATCTGAAGTTCTTAGTGTATCAAAGAAAAACTATACAGAATTGGAGAAGGTGTTATATGCTGTTTTGATGGCATCCAGGAAGCTTCGGCATTATTTTCAAGCATATAATATTGTTGTTCCTTCTTCGCAACCGTTGAAAGATATTATGCGAAATAGAGAAGCTACGGGACGGATTGGAAAATGGGCTGCGGAGCTCAATGAATTTTGCATTGATTATGTGCATAGATCTTCGATCCAGTCTCAAGCATTGGCAGATTTCATTGCCGACTGGACGCCAAGGGCTCAGGATGACTAAACAAATAAAGATGCCGAAGTATGGACAGTGTTTTGCGATGGGTCATGGGGAACCTTCAGAGCAGGAGCAGCTGCTGTGTTGGTCTCACCATCCAAAGTTAAAACTTGTTATGCGGCAAGACTCGATTTTAGTTGCACAAACAATATTGCTGAGTACGAAGCCTTGCTTTTGGGTCTTCGGAAGTTAAAAGCAATGGGAATCAGAAGGGCCATTCTCAAAACTGATTCCCAGGTTGTTTCGGGTCATATTGACAAGAGTTGTAAGGTTAAAGATCCGAAGCTCGAAAAATATCTAGACACGGTCCGAAGGATTGAAGCCTCCTTCGAAGGGTTTTCTGTCCAAAATATTCCTCGAGGAAAAAATGAGCATGCTGATTTGCTAGATAAGTCAGCAGCACAGGGGCTGCCTTTACCTTCGGATGTGTTTTTTGAAACAATAAAAGCACCTTCAGTGGAGCTTCTTGAAAGAGCAGTCCTCAATATATCCCCTGTTCATAGTGAGGACTGGAGAACTGAGATCATCTCTTTCCTTCAGGGTAATTTCCTTTCAGATGACGAAGTTTATAACAGAAGAATAGAGGCAAGAGCTCGTCCATATGTCATGATAAAAGGGGAGTTGTACAAGCGTGGAGTTTGTGCTCCATTACTCAAGTGTTTGTCCAGAGCCGAAGGCATAGAATTGATGAAAGAAATACATGCAGGCCTGTGTGGATCTCACATTGGATCTAGGCCGTTACTTGGAAAAGTTTTTCGTCAAGGGTTTTATTGGCCGAAGGCAGCTTCGGATGCAGCGGAATTAGTTCAAAAGTGTGAAGGTTGTCAGAAATGTGCAAGAGATCAAAAACAACCTTCGTCTCTAACTCAGTTGATACAACCCATCTGGCCATTACAAAGGTGGGGCCTTGACTTATTAGGTCTGTTACCACCGGCCCAAGGAAACTTAAAATATGTTGTAGTGGCCGTGGAATATTTTTCTAAATGGATTGAGGCAAAGCCTTTAGCCACAATAACTTCGGCCACCATTCAAAAGTTTTTCTGGCAGAGTATTGTTTGTCGTTTCGGAGTACCAAAGGCCATCACTGTAGATAACGGAACATAGTTCGACTCCGAAGACTTTAGACAATTTTGTGATCAAATTGGCACAAAGATCCATTTTGCATCAGTTAGACATCCGGAGTCAAATGGACTTGTTGAAAGAGCTAATGGCATCATAATGACAGGAATAATGAAATTAATCTTCAATCAACCCAGGGGAAAATGGCCAGATCAATTAATCAAAGTGGTATGGAGCCACAATACAACAGCATCAAGGTCAACAGGCTTTACTCCATTCAAATTGTTGTTTGGTGACGAAGCAATAACTCTGGAGGAAGCTAAAACTGGATCAATAAGAGTAGTAGCTTCGACAGAATCAGATTCTGAAGCTGATTATTCTGTGGAAAAAGATGCTATAGAAGGGATCAGGCTTCAAGCTGTGGAGAACATCAATAAATATCAAGCCGAAACAATCAAATGGCGTGATAGAAAGGTTCAGTTAAAGAATATTGAGCCAGGACATTTGGTGCTTCGAAGAGTGGCTAACCCAGATACAGTGGGCAAGTTGCAGTTGAAATGGGAGGGACCTTTTTTGGTAGCATCTTCGTCAAGACCCGGTTCATACAGATTGAAGGATATGGACGACAACGACATTCCTAGATCTTGGAATGTGGATGAGCTTCGGCGATTTTATGTATAACTTGATGTAATTTTTTATATTTTATATTTTATATTTTATATTTTTCTTTTATGGCACCCTTTTCCTTTCTAGAGGGGGAGAAAGGTTTTTAATGGGGCCATCACATGTAATTTCTTTTTACCTCTATAAGAGCGAAATCCCCCGGAGATGTAAATGTAAAAACTGAGAACGCACCATCGAGTGCCGAAAAAGAAAAAAAAGAAACAAGGAAGAAGCTCGAAAGCCGTCCCTAAGGGGATGCGGAGCATGACGAAGCTACTAAAGAAGTCGCCCCAAAGGGGGCGCAGTGTGAGTTTTCGGCTCAGAAGTCGTTCCAAAGGGAATGCAGAGCTTACAGCGAAAAATCAACGCTGATACCGCCGAAAGTAAAAGGCGAAGAAGCTCCTAAGGGAGGCTTACAGCGAAAAATCAACGCTGATACCGCCGAAAGTAAAAGGCGAAGAAGCTCCTAAGGGAGGCTTACAGCGAAAAATCAACGCTGATACCGCCGAAAGTAAAAGGCGAAGAAGCTCCTAAGGGAGGCTTTCAGCGAAAAATCAACGCTGATACCGCCGAAAGTAAAAGGCGAAGAAGCTCCTAAGGGAGGCTTTCAGCGAAAAATCAACGCTGATACCGCCGAAAGTAAAAGGCGAAGAAGCTCCTAAGGGAGGCTTACAACGAAAAGTCAACGCTGATATGTGATTGTTTCTAAGGAAATAACGATTGTGATTGCAGTTTCGGATATGTGTTTGAACATTCATTTGCACACCACGTTACATCATAACATTTGCATTCATAAACATTCATCCAGGCATATATAGGATAACCATCATCATAGCATAAGTGGCTGCTTCGGCAAAAAGGAAGAAATTGTCTTTTGTACTTCGTCGTATACGAAAAGAAGAGCTTCGGCAGAAAGGAAAACCTGTTTTATGCTTCGCTGTGTACAAAAAGAAGGGAAGGTGTTTTTTCGCCTTAGGTTCAAAAAGATAATTTCGTCCACATCAAAGCACCTCATACATTAATGGAAGGGTAAGAGCATATTGCAAGGTATGAACAAAATTCATTAAAAACAGTTCAGCTACATTTACAAAAGTTATTTCAAAGGTTTCTTGAGTTTTTCTACAGTCTATTTCTACTAATCTTCATGGGGCCTCAGCTTCGGTGTTATACTTTTCAAGCATCGGTCTCGGCGGCTCCGTCACCCTACATGAATTAAGTTGTTATGAGTCAAAACCAAGTTTGAAGGAAAAGGTAAGCACAAGGTATGATTTCTTACTGGTTCAAGATGACTCCGAGCTTCGTCTCCAGCTTTTTCTCGCCCGCCTTTTGTCCATATCATCTTTACAAATCTATTAGAAATGCTTCGGGCGAGGTTAGGAATGTCATCTAAAATTGATGGTGACAGGGTGAAATTGGGCCTGTTAACAATTTTTCCATGATCACAGCCAGCTTTCAGAAAAGCTGCAGCAGTGCCCCGAGAAGCTACCCAGGCACAGAAGTCACCGTGCCCGGCTATAACTTCGTCAAGCTCATCAATTTCACCCTCAATATGTTCGAAGGTCTTTTGTAAATCTTCAGTTGACGGAGTGAATTTCTCGCTGCTAGCACCAACTGAGTGGAAGATTTTTCTCAGTCGCTCAATACATTTACTGCTAAACTCCAAGCATTTGTCTTGAAGGCTGGCCAATGATTTTTTCAACTTTGAATTTTGTTGCACTTCGGCTTCAATTTTCGCATTAAGTTCTTGCTTTTCTTGTTCAAATTGTTCAGATTGGCAGAGAAGTTTCGTATTCAATTCTGTTATTTTAGCTTCGGCTTCTGCCAATAAGCCTTCAGTTGACTGAAGCTCGAAGTCTTTCTTTTCAATAGCAGCTGATTGCTCTTTTATTTTGTTCTCTAAATTGCCAATCATAACCTCGTGTTTCTTGTCTTCCAGATCCTGTTGCATTTTCAAAGCCTTACTCAACAGCATACTCTGCACGTAAACCACCTTCGTTAGAAATGTTTTCGTTATTAAAAAACAATAAATGTAAAGGGCAAAGTAATTCACCTTGAAGTTGGAATAAAATAAACTACCAACGATATGTTGTCGTCGGTAGCGGCTAATATATGTTTCTAGCTTCGGAAAACCGATACTCTTTGATAGAGTACCGATGATCTTAGCTCCAGTCTGATCCCGGATACAGCCTAATTTTTCATCGTCAATACCTCCGAAGAGGAGTGCTCCTGGTTTATATCCGCAAGATTTGGCATACTCTTTAAGCTCTTCTATTTCGATTTTTGACAATTCTTGTCCAGTTAAATTTTGAAACATGAACGTTTCGTCCTCCGAAGTATCGTCAGCTATTTCTTTTCCTTTCCCAGGCACTGTGGCCATGGTCTCTTCGGCGGCAGTAATAGCTTCTTCTGTGGCCATCTCTAGCAGTATTTTGTCGATATGTTCAATCGTGGTTTCTAAGTTCAAATCTTCGGCTGAGGTAGCTTTCGTAGCCGCGATTTCCAAAGGTGCGACTTCAACATTTGATATTTCCTCAGCCGCTGGTATCTTCCGAGCTGAAGCTCTCGGTGGTGTCTTGTCAATAACTTCGGTCACTGCGATGATTCTTTGTCTCTTTGTTGTTTTCTTCGTTTTTTCGGGCTCCTTTTCCTTCTGAAAAAACTTTGTCAGTTGAGGCCTTAATGGACTTAGCTTCACAGGCAGGGATTCAGTCATTACCTTCAAAATCTCTTCCACGTCAGTGGCAGAGCGTGATGCGGCAGTCTCTTCTTCGTCAGAAGCTTTTCGCTTCGGAGATGTTACTTTTCTTTTCTTCAGAATATTCTTCTCTTTTGGTGGTTCTTTCTCATCTTCATTTAAAGCTTCGGCTACCCTTCTCCTCTTCTGGCCTTCGACAGTTTTATTCAGTTGTTCGTAATCAGGGTATTCAAAACCCAAGGCGTCCAGCACTCGATTCAATCTTCGCTTCGGATGGGTACCGAAGGCCGCGGTCATCAATTGATCTTCTTTTTTGGAGTAATTGCCGAGTATTTCATTGCACATTACTTCAATTGTGTCCATCCACTCTTGGCAAGGTGTTTTAAAGTATTTCTTAAATTTGTAATAGTAAGGTAACCGCACAAGCTCCCCTTTCTTCTTCTCCCCCTCTAGCTTCGGCATTTCCCATTTTTTTAAAGTAGGGAAAACCCTGAATGCCAAGAACTCTTGAACCAGGTCCCTAGTACTGATATGCTCCGAAATAATTTTAAACTCACCCAGTGCAGCCCAAGTGGGACCTTCTAATGTCATGTGGCATCGCGGTCTTGTTTCTCCGAAGGTCAATTCAAGTGGGCTTTGTACCAGCTTCTCTTTGTCTTCGTCAATTTTCACATAAAACCACTCTGACTTCCAGCCTGCCGGCCATTTGCTTCGGTAGCTAATTACAGGAAACTTTGTGGTTTTCCGATAGGCAAAGTTATAGCAACCAAAGTTATCATGTAATCCATCTTTTCTAGCTTTCGTCTGGTAGTGTAGTTCATGAACTCGACAAAAGCTATCGGTAAACGGCTCAACCGCCTGGCTTCGGAGGGCCCAGATATAAACACTAAGCCTAATGATAGCGTTAGGAGTCAGCTGATGAAAGTAGATCCCGAAATCCTTCAGTACATCTGCAATAATCCCATGGAGAGGGAATCTCAACCCAGCCTTTAGAAAACTCCTGAAAATGACTATTTCATCCTTCTCTGGCTTCGGGGTGGTTTCTTCCCCCCCGAAGCGAAGTAGCTTCTTCTGACTCTCGCTGAAATAGCCCGACTTCACCATCTTGGAGAGATCAGCCTTAGAGACAGTCGACTTGCCGAAGTCCAAGTGACTGGGTTTGCTTGGCACGACAATATGGTAATCATCTTCGGGATCAGTTTCTTCAATATTTCCTTCTTCCGCTTCGGCAGTAACTTCGGGGATAGGAACAGTTTGTTCTGTCTCGGTGGTATGGATTCCTTCCGAGGTTACCAGTCCGGATCGTTGCATCGCTTCGGAGATGGGAACAGCCTCCGATCCTTCAGCTTCGACTTCCTCACGCTCAACCCTAGCGGTAGAACGCACTCTGGCCATATAATTCTGAATTTTTTTGGGAACTAAATATTTTTTCTTACGAAGCTTTTTTCTGACGAAGTGGGCTTCGAACTGGAGCTTCGTTTGATTCCGAAAGTTAACCTTCGGCTATGGTTAAAAATTTTGGCAGCAAAACAGTGCAAATAGCAATGAATGATGTGGTAACTTCACACCTATCCGTCTGTTTATATAGTGATGCAGGTAAGAAGGTGAATCGCCAAGATTTTTTACACCAGGCGAACAGCTGCTTGCACCCGCTGGAAGGTGGGACCGCTACGCGCTCGGAAACTAAATCGTTTCTCGACAACGAGCTCAGGGAAGGTGTTTTTTAGACCTTCGGCTTCCCGAAGCCTAAGAGACTTTGTTCACGGATCAAGCTCGTTACGAAAAACGATCTAGCACCGCGAAGGGGCTACTGTTGGGGTTATGCTTCGTCGCCGAAGGTCTTGAAGGCAGAAATAGCTTCGGCTGAAGCTGTCCGCATGTGATGACCGAAGGTTCCTCCTCATGAAGCTTCAGAATTACAAACCGACTTAAGAGTAGAATGACCTTTTAGTCTATAAATGTTTTAGTCGCTGTTGTAATTATGAGGGGTATAATTGTAATTCTTCACATGCTGTGTCCTGTGCCTATAAATAGTGAACAGTGTTCCTTTACTGTTCACGGATTCCTATAATTGTAATTGTATCATTCGAGAATCAATCTTTGTCAAGGCAGAGGTACGATTGTATCCAATGTTGATATATTATGAAAGTAATGTTGCTCGTTTATAATTTATTTATCTTTAAAAACCTTCATATGTTATATTATTTTATATAGTCTATTTAAAGTCAATTATGAAGGTTCAACCTTCGTAATCGTATTGACTTTAACCTTCGTCCAAGGTTCATTAATCCTTAAGGGAATAATGATTCGTTGGACGAAGGACATTAACATTTAACATTTTATGTTGCCTTGTTCTTAATTCATAGCATTTGAGAACAAGTCTCCAACACTAACCCCTGCAACCAAGTCGTTGTTGAGAATATTGTTGTAGAGACATGTTCGGATGAGGTTGCAAAGGAAAATGAACAATTAAAGCAAGAAGTGGCTCGCCTTGGCAAGGCTTTGTATGACAAGAAAGGCAAAGCCAAACAAATCCGACCTCCACAGGATAACACCACTGCGGGAGTGAACAAGCCTGTAGAGGGAGAAACTGTGATTTGTAGGCTATGCCACATGGAAGGCCACAAGTCTTTCCAATGCAAGGCGATGACCGGGGATAAACAAAGACAAAAGCTCAAGCAAAAGCCATCAAGCAAAATCTCCAACACCTACATCAAAAGGGTGAACAAAAAGGATGCTACACCATATTTGATCAAGAAGAAAAAGAACGGAAAGGTGATAGCAATCAAGGCCAACAAGCAAGCCAACAAAGGAAAGGGGGCCAAACGCATCTGGGTGCCAAAGGAGATAATTTCAACCATGAAAAGCACCAAGAAAGTTTGGATCCCGAAAGGGAAGTGAGTGGACCGATGGTCATCGGGAAATTTGGAGACTTGGCAGATTTTGGGATGTATATCATGGGATACATCATATTGGATCAAGTTTATTGCCAAGTGGGTTAGTGAAAATTTTGGACCCAAATTTCCCACCCATGACTAAGGTAACTAGTTTTATTGTATTCTTCGTTTTTAGATATGTGTATCTATTTATCTTTTATCTAGTTTACCTTTCTTGCCTAGTATTACATTTGTTATGTACTTTTGTTTAAAATCATGCATACTAGGTAAATCATATGGTAGGATTGCTTGTTTTTAATTCATATACTTAAGCAAACCTACATGGCTTAAAATGTTTATTTAAGCATGGCACATAGCTTTTATATCACTCCATAGTAAATGATGCATCAATTGAAAATTTTGATTTCTACAAAGTGTATCATTTAACTTATATGTGCCAAAGTTTGGATTATGGATAATTTGCTCCTCTTGATATCAAATCAAAGTGCATGTCTCCTACAAGTATTCAAAACTTGTATGCACATCTTTAGGGGGAGGTTACTCTATAATCTAACACTTTGAGACTAACATCTTTTCAAGTCTATTTCATGTGAGAGTCTCATTGTAAGGAAAATGAAGTCCCCGGAGAAAGACAACAATCTTCCACTGCAAATCTCCAAGAACTCTCATGTCTCTCAAGCTCACCATTGACTTTCAATTGGTATCTTTTGAGACTACATTCAGTATTATTTACATGTCTTCTCCAATATTTGATTAGATTATATTTCACATCATATGCTTCCATGTTGCTAAAAATGCATAAGTAGTTAACTCATATTCTGTTACCTATGCATAAGGGAAGTTAGTCTTTTCAAATCATGTCTTGCACCTCTGATTTTCACATGTATTTTCCTAAGTAGAGGATCTCTGTCAGGGGGAGTATTTCTTCATCTCTAAAGGGGGAGAAAAACTCTTTCTAAAGGAGACAACTCATTTAGGGGGAGTAATCTTTTGAGGACTCCTTCAAGTGGTATCATTCACATAGTTTAATTTAATATCCTTCTAGTGATATCATTTGATACAATTCTTGATGAGGGCAAGCTTTTATTTACTTCCTACATGCTTTTAATGTCTTCCTTTTCGGTGGTTGATGCCAAAGGGGGAGAAGTTTAGGGACCAAAGCAATAAAAACTATATCAAACACCAAACACCACCAATTTTAAATTTTATATCTCCAAATGATTTTTCAAGTGGTTTTGGCTATTTGGTCCAAAAATAGGAAGTAAGTGAATTATGGAGTTAGGGGGAGGCTTAAGTCCATAATATCACATTGTGGGGACAATCATGCATCTTAGCAAGTAGATTGCATATTTTCACTCAAATACTTGTATTATTTGCTTGCTTTGGTTGTGTTGTCATCAATCACCAAAAAGGGGGAGATTGTAAGGAAAATGGACCCTGGGCCATTTGGCTAATTGAGTTTTGGTGTTTGATGAACAACACAATCTGTGAACTAATAAGTTTTCTAGTGTTTGTGTTTGTAGTTCACAGGATGCGAAGAGAATTGGACCAAGGCAATGAGGATGCAACACCTCAAAAGAAGACATAAAAAGATGCATAGGAGTCCAATACTCAAGAACAAAGAAGCCCGAAGAAATCAGCGAAGAAATCCAAGATAAGGGCTGTCAGCCAGCGCCTGGTGGCGCACCGGACATTGGTGTCCGGTGTGCACCGGACTGTCCGGTGAGGCACCGGACAGTCTGCGCAGAGAGGCCGCAGACAGGCGCTCTCTGGCTGTAGCACCAGACTGTCCGGTGTGCACTGGACTGTCCGGTGTGCCAACGGACAGACGGCAACGGTCGGATCCAACGGTCGACTGCTACAGGCGCCAACGGTCGGCTGACGTGGCGTGCACCGGACACTACACAGTAGATGTCCGGTGGTGCACCGGACTGTCCGGTGCACCCGACGACAGAAAGCTGCTGCTTTCTGTCCAACGGCTAGTTGGGGGTGTGGAGGCTATAAATACCACCCCAACCGGCCATTCTCAAGTGTGAGAGCCCAAGCAACATACCAAGACACATAGTGCATATTTCCAAGTGCTCAAACACCCAAGTGCTTAATAGAATCACTCGGTGATTAGCGTAGGTGCTTTGCGAAGTGCTTAGGTTAGTTAGACCGCTTTAGCGCTTGCTCTAGGTGAATCCTAGTTAGTTGAGTGAGTTTCGTAAAACCACACAACCCCTCGGCTCTTGCGTGAGCCGTTGTAATTGTACCGAGTGGGGCGAGAGTCTTGCGAGACCGTGACAACTGCGTTTGTGTCACGGCCGCCACCGTGTACCGGAGGGAACGAGGCCCGCGGCGTTTCGGCCGGAAGCTCGATAGTGGAGACGGCGGGGAGCGTCCGAGAGGAGCCGGAAGCGGAGCACCACTTGCGCGTGGAGAAGGCCCGTGGCTCTCTACGGAGTTACTCGACCGTGGTGCTTGGCCCTCGCGTGGGCTTCCCTTTGCGTAGGGGCACCAACGAGGATTAGTCGGGACCTTGCGTGGTTCCGGATACCTCGGTAAAAATACCGGCGTCATCCACGAGAGTTTGCTTCTCTACTTAGCTCTTTACATTCCGCATTTATAATAAGCATTTAAGTTTCAATCTTGTAGTTATACTTATTTAGTGTAGATTGAAACTTAGCCTTTGCGGTAGAGATAGCAACACTTAGACAAAACCTAGTTTGCACATTCTAGTTTTGATTATTTGCATAGGTTTTGCTCTAGGGATTTAATTGTGGCCTAGTTTAGTAAAAGTTTTAGAAGTCCTAATTCACCCCCCCCCTCTTAGGCGTCACCCGTTTCCTACACTGTCAAATGGACAGTCCTCATGAAAATTTGATGTTTATGGGTTTGCTATTTCCTATCCGAAATGATCACTGATTCTAAACTATTGAGCGATGGGCATGGACAAGGACAACTGTTATGCTACAATGCACTAGATTTTAATTCGTTTGTTTATGTGGCTTCTATTTGTCTCCCAAAAATGTTGATTGTACGGGCTAATGTAATGATGATTTTTTTACAAAAATGATTTGGTCATCAACGGTTAATCAGTTTGGATATTCCTTTTGGTTAAGATTATCCATGTGACAATTTTTTATCTTGTTGTGGTGATTTTTTGGGAGTGTGATGTATATAGCCTTTTGTTCAACAAGCTATATGGGGAGGCGTCATTCTATTCGTAGCTGAGGGGGTCAACAATGGCTACCTTCCCTTCCATTTTGTTCCAAAGAGCACAAGAAAATCCTACCCGAGCAAGATATCTCCCATGGGTTATGGTTGTCCAAAGGAATTCTACATGGTGGCGATTTTTATCTTTAGAACAATTTGAAAGAAAAATATGTCCTTGGATCATTTCTAATTGTTCTGGTGATTAAATGTCCAACACACCACTTTGAATTAACTCTCTTTATATGAGCATGAGCACTGGAGTAGCAAAAGCAAATTGAAGGCAAGAAGTCCAAACGAGTGGAATTAGAAGGCTAAAAGTGCAAATTTGGGTAAAACTACAAAAAAAAAACACGAGGTTTAAGTACTTGAACAAGTTGCACATACATAATACTATGTTTCTTGCACCATCACTTGGCTGCTAACTCTTTTGTGCAAGAAAATTGGCATGTGGACTTAGTTGGATACACATTGTAAATCTTGGATAAAAGGAATAAAAGAGGTACCAATTCGCATCATCTCCTTTGTTTTCTTTGGAACTCTGGCCCGCGCCTCCTAAGATGAAACAAGTCTTTAGTTTGAAATCGCTCGTCTGTGATCACAATCCGCTGACCATGAATATATTTGTCTTTATAGTTTTATATATTTACGGAGGAGAAGGCGGACCTGTAGCCAGTGTGTCGGTCATGGCCAGGCGATGCACCTGGTTTGGTGGCAAGATTAACTTCCGAGGAGCAAGCCTTGGTGGCAGGGAGGAGCAGGCTGCTTCCGATGGACGTACCTGGCGGGGAAGGCCGAGGGCAGAGGAAGTCGATCCGTGCTTTCTATAGGCTGTAGGCGAAGGATAAGCTTCACGGAACCTGGGTATAGGAGAAAAGGAGAAAAATGACCACACTCTTGAGAGCAAATAGGCGCCAAATCTGTGTTGGGAGTGCCTATTCAGTCTCCAAATGTGGAGATCAAATAGAGTTACATAGTAAATAACTAAATTTAACAAATTTATTTAGAGAGAACCATCTGTTGACGCTTTTTCGGAGCGCCAAATATTCAAGAAGAACCGGCGGCGGTGCTCTCTGGTCAGGCTCGGACGGTCCGCGGCCTGGGGCCGGACGGTCTGCGACCTGGCGCAGGGGCTAAGGTTTCCTGCCTGAAGGCCGGATGGTCCGCGCCCTGGGGCCGGACGGTCCGCGCGTGCGCAAGGGCGATGGAAGATCGCCGGCGGCGCCTGGATCTCGCTCCCGGGAGGGACCCCGTCGGGGAGGAGAGATCCTAGGGGTTGTCTAGGCTCGGGCCGGCCGACCTAGACTCCTCTAATCGGCGTAGAGTCGAAGAGAAACGAAGAATTTGGGGATCAAGAGGCTAAACCTAAACTAGACTAGAACTACTCCTAGGATAAAATGTGAAATAGAAGTTGTATTGATTCGATTGATGATTACAAATCGGCCATAGACCTCTCTTTTTATAGAGGAGGGGGGCTGGACCCTTTACACGACTGGATTCCGAGCTAATTCCGCAAATCTAGCCAACAAACATAGCACAAAACTCGGAACCCTAAACTGCTCTGCGCATGCACGGACCGTCCGGTCCACAGGCGCGGACTGTCCGGACCGCCGACCGTCCGGCCTCAGGGCCAGACCGTCCGCCAGGCTCAAAACGGTGCTCAACATATGCCCCCTGCCTTTTGGTGGAGCTGAGCAAACCAAAAGCAACTAACTCGATGTGATTACATTGGTTCTCTTAGGCATCTTGCCACATACTAGGATGGTACTGTTTGAGGAAACGCCCATTCAAAGCCTTAGGCAAATCCTTGCCTTGTAATGTTTGTAGCAAATAGACGTTGCCAGACATCACCTGTTTTACTTTATAAGGACCCTCCCAGCTTGGCGACCATTTCTCGAGCTTCCGGTCTTTATTCCTTAGAGGCAGAATGGTCTTCCACACCAGGTCCCCTACTTGAAATGATTTTGCTTTGACCTTCTTGTTGTAGGCCCTGGCTACCATGATCTTGTCCTCTTCTATTGCTCCCAAAGCTATCATCCTCTTGTCGGTCACCTCATCAATGTTATCCATCATTGAATTATAATAATCAGTAGCAGTTAGATCATTTTGTCTGGCAAACCTGACAGCATTCAAACTTATTTCCACAGGCAACACTGCTTCCTGCCCATAGACAAGCTCAAAAGGAGATACTTTAGTAGCCCTATATTTAGATATTCTATGAGCCCATAAAGCTTCAGACAAAATCTTATGCCAATGTTTAGGATTATCAGATATCTTCTTTTTTATCAAATTAATCAATGTCCTATTACTAGACTCGACCTGTCCATTGGACTGAGCATAATATGGAGATGAATTAAGCAGCTTAATTCTGTATAATTCAGCAAATTCACGTACCTCCTTTGACATAAAAGAAGTACCTTGATCTATAGTCAAGGTCTGGGGAATGCCGAATCTATGAATAATATGCTCAGTTATGAACTCAATTACCTCCTTGTGCGTCATGTTCTTTAGAGCAACGACTTCAGTCCATTTGGTGAAATAGTCAGTGGCAACTAACACAAACCGATGCCCCTTTGATGATGAAGGATGAATTTCTCCAATAAAGTCTAATCCCTATCCTCTGAACGGCCAAGGCTTGATGATAGGATGTAATTCGGCTGCAGGGACCAACTGTAGGTCGCTGAATTTTTGACACACTTGGCAACCCTTGTAGTACTTGAAACAATCAGCTATCATACTAGGCCAATAAAAACCAGACCTTCGCAACAACCACTTCATCTTTGGAGCTGATTGATGAGTACCACAAATTTCTTCATGTACTTCGGCCATGGCTAATATAGCATCATCTGGGCTCAAGCACTTAAGCAGGACGTCATTGACTGTTCGGCGGTAAAGTTCATCACTCATCAAAACATACTTGAAAGCTGTTCGCCGAATGTTCTTATCTGTCGTGATATTGGGATCTCGTAAATAATTAAGTATAGGTGTCCTCCAATCACTTGCATCGGCTTCATTGTCAGCCGAATCGATTAAGAGAACATTTCTGGTAACCCCGGACGGTCCGACGTCATCACGCGGACGGTCCGCGACCTGGGAATTTGGCTCTGCACTGGTTATCAGATTTTCAGTTTTGTGAAATTTCCCTCTCTTTATCCGATAACCTGATGCATCTTGTGCCAAATCGTTAGCTCTATGATTCTCAACTCTAGAGATATGCCGAATACTGAATTCGTCAAAAGAATGGATTATGCTCCAACATTTCTCAAGGTAACTATTTAGAGTACCATCAAAACATTGATATTCTTCTAACACTTGTTGGACAACTAGCTGAGAATCACCAAATACCTTCACATGTTTTACTCCCATACCATTTAAAAGTTCTAAACCGAATAGGAGGGCCTCATATTCAGCTTGATTATTAGTGCAATAAGTTTTCAATCGGCTAGAGAAGTCGAAGGAGACATTACTTGGTGAAACAAGTACGATGCCAATTCCTTGCCCTTCATTGCAAACCGATCCATCAAAATATAAAGTCCAAGGAGTTATAGTGAGGTATGACATGTCTAGTTCATGCATATCATTAATCCGATGTTCTACAATGAAATCCGCTACGACTTGGCCTTTCATAGATTTCAATGGTTCATAGGCCAAGTCATAATCTATGAGTGCATAAGCCCACTTACCAATTCTACCACTCATAATTGGGTTATGCAACATGTATTTGATCATATCGGCTTGACCAGAAACAGTGCAATGACTAGACAGTAAATAACATATACATTTGGTGCATGCATAAAACAAGCATAAGCATAACTTCTTAATAAAAGTGTACCTTGTTTCAGCATCCACCAACCTTCGGCTTAGATATGTCACCACATGCTCCTTCCCCTCAGTTTCTTGTGTCAGAACAACCCCAATGACCTTATCTTCAGCTGCAATGTATAATCGGAATGGTACTCCTGCTCGTGGTGCTTTTAATACGGGAGCCGAAGATAAGTATTTTTTGATGAGATCAAATGTTTCTTGCTGTTCTGCCCCCCAAGCGAATTCGGCATCATTCTTAAGCCGAAGAATAGGGGTGAACGCATCAATCTTCCCGGCTAGGTTAGAAATAAACCTTCGTAATAATTCACCTTGCCAAGAAACTTCTGTACCTCGACCTTACAGGTCGGAGGTCCCACATTCCGAATAGACTTGATTCGGTCAGGGTCTATCTCCATACCATGTTCATGTATGACAAATCCTAAAAACTTACCAGCCGACACTCCAAAAGCACATTTACGTGGGTTCATTTTCAAACCATACCGACGCATTTTATCAAAGGCTTTGCGCAAATCAGCTATATGAGAACTAAACTCAGCCGATTTGACTACAATATCATCAATGTAAACTTCCACAGTGTTTCCTAACAACTCATGGAAGATCAAATTCATAGCCCTCTGATAAGTAGCACCAGCATTTTTCAGACCAAATGTCATGACAACCCACTCAAATAAACCAATGAAGCCTGGACATATAAAGGCTGTTTTAGACGCATCTTCTTCGGCCATAAAAATCTGATTATATCCGGCATTACCATCAAGAAAGCTAATAATTCTATTTACTGATGCATTATTGATTAATGTGTCGGCTATGGGCATGGGATATTCGTCTTTATGAGTTGCTCTATTTAAATTGCGAAAATCAATGCATACTCTAAGCTTACCTGATTTCTTCTTCTCCACCGGCACAATATTGGAGACCCACTCTGCGTATCTACAAGGTCTGATAAAATCAGCTTCTAGTAGCCGGTGGATTTCGTCCTTGATGCGTGGGAGAAGATCTGGATGAAATGTTCTAGCTCTTTGCTTGAAAGGTCTGAAACCAGATTTAATAGGCAGCCGATGCTCTACGATCTCTTGGCTTAATCCAGGCATCTCAGTGTAATTCCAAGCAAAGCAATCTGAATATTCCTTCAATAAATCGATCATCTCATCTCTAGGATCGGTCTCCAGGGTCTTGTTTACAAAAGTCGGCCTCGGAGTCTTACCATCTCCTATGTCAATCTCCTCCAAAGGATCGGCCGATGTAAACCCCTGTCCTAGTTTATCAAGATCTCTGAATTCCTCTATCATGTTCCCCACAGAGGAATTAGATGATCTTTGTGTGACGGCGGACTTTCCGGTCTCGGGGATCGAATCATACGTAATACTGTCCTTTTGCTGTGATATATGTTCGGTCTTAAAGTCCGAACCCTTTTGTGAAAGACCAGACCATCCGGCCTTGGAAGCCGAACTGTCCGTGACCAGAGACTCATGAACTTTGTGTGTATTCATCATTTAAACTTTATTTAGGATTTAGCCGATTCTCCATCGGCTCTAGCATTACAGGAATGAAACCTTTCTTATCTATACTTATGAATTGATAATCAAAAAAATCTACTCCTGTGAGACATGTAGCAGTGTCATAAGTCCAGAGTACAGGGGCATCGGCCACAGCGATGCAGGCCGATACATCAGCATGTACTTGTTCTATGTCATCGCCTACCCATTGTATTAGCATTTGATGTAATGTAGAAGGTATACATTGATTGGCATGAATCCAATCTCTGCCTAGGATTAAACTATAATTTCCTTCTACATCAGCGACGAAGAATGCAGCAGCAAGGGTCTTAGTCCCGATGGTTAATTCAACGGACGTGACTCCCCTGGCTTTGATCGAACTATCAGTTCCAACACCGCTGAGGGTCATGGTGGTTTTGACAAGTTCGTCATCTTGTTTGCCTAATTTTCTGTACAATGAATAAGGCATTAGATTTACAGCCGCCCCTCCATCTACCAACATTTTAGCAATCGGTATCCCATCAATGTGGCCGCGCACGAAGAGCGGCTTTAAATGATTTACCGATTCCTTTGGTTTAGTAAAGGCGGCTTCTTTAGGACCAAAATCAAACTGGGCAACAATAGGTTCATCGTCGCCGATAATAGTACAATCGGCGGAAAATGTAATAACATTTACATCCATACCTGAGCGTTCTGGAGAAGCCTCATAGTCGACCAGGTCTTCTCCGAGCAGGTCGTCCTCTTCCATTGATGTTGTCGTGTCGTTGGAGGCTTCCTGGTGAACGGCGGACGGTCCGCGCGCGGGGGCCGGACGGTCCGCGCCTGATGCAGGTTGTCCAGAGGCCTCCTGGTGAAGGACTGACGGTCCGCACGCAGAGGCCAGACGGTCCGCGCTTGGTGCAGATTGTCCAGCCTTGCTGGCCGGGCTATCTGCCATACCTGCAGGGTGCTGCACAAGTATTGTTTGATTTTCTATTTTTATGGCCGTTTGTTTTTCCTCAACGGCCTTTGGTTTCCATTTCTTTTGCGGTGGCGGGTATAGTGGATGTGTGTCATTTAATATCTTTTCCGCCTCCTTCTCCTGGCTCTCCTTTGCTCTTAGGCGCTGTAATTTTCTCTTTTGGGACCGTGTCAATCCCGCTGGGCACCATCGAGGCATGGAGTATTTTGGATCGGCTGTTTTGATGGTAGCCATATCCTTTTCGGTTGTGTTGGCCGATTCGCCAAAAATCATCGGCCCTTTATTGTCCCCCTGTATGACAACATCTATAGTGCCTATTTTGATGATGTCCTTTTTTATTGTTCTTTGAGTTGCTACAGGCATATGCCCCCCTGCCGGATTGGTCGGCCTTGGAGGCCGAGTAGTTCGGCAATCTTGTTGGGCCTGTGCCTGGTGACCGGATTCAGCAACGCTCAATCGGTCTTGTACTGGCGGTGCCAACCTGTCAAAAACGGATGTTTGGGGTGCCCCCCAGGCGGGGTACTGTGGCACCCCAAATGGATATGGTGGCATGCCCCACATTTGATTTGGGACATATGGTGGAGGTAGGTATGTGTATGGATATGGCATAGACGGATAAGGTGGAGGAGTCCATGTCGGTATGTTAGGTCTCAATTGTATAGTATGACCTTTCATTTCTTCCGATTGATGGGGTGATCCAATCGGCCTGACCTGACGTTGCTCATGAATGGGTGAGCGGGGTCGCTTTGCTGGCCGGTCACTGGGGCCGGCCTTCTTTTTTACGTATTTAGACAACAATTGATCGAAAGTCGGGCCAGGCTTGATCAGTTGACCAGCTGCTTTAAATGTATTTGTTTTCCACGCACCAATCTCTGGTCGTCGTGGTTTGAAGGTACGTGGTCGCTGCGAGTCCTGAGCATGGCCGGACCGTCCGCTGGAGTCCTCCGGACCGTCCGGAGAAGCGTCGGACCGTCCGCGTCTGGATGGCGGACTGTCCTCGATGCGTAGCACGGGTTCCCGCAACTGTCTCCCTGTTTGCGCTTGGCCCCCAGTGCTAGAGGCTATGATAGTCACCTTCAGGGTCTCCCCTCCATCGGGAGTCTTCTCGGCCACCACTTTCCTGCAAGAAACTTTATAATCCCCATCGGCCTTTTTAGCATTGCCGATGATTATTTCTTTGCCTTTGCCTTTATCGGCTGTATTTGGCCGAACCAGGACTTTCTTGCCCTCGAAGTCGATCATGTTCATCGGAAAGGGCTCTGTATCCACCTGCATTTCCTAAAATTTCAATCGTCCTTCGTTAATGGCCGATTGAATCTGTCGCTGAAATACATTACAATCATTAGTGGCATGAGAAAATGAGTTATGCCACTTGCAGTACGCACGACGTTTTAGCTCGTCGGTTGATGGAACAATGTGATTTATTTTAATATTGCCATTTTTGAGTAATTCGTCAAATATTTTATCACACTTACCAACATTAAACGTAAACTTAACCTCCTCTTGCCGTTTCTTTTGAACCGGCTGTAAGGAGGAACAAGCCGAAGATTTGGCCTGTTTTGGCCAAACCATTTCAGCAGCATACACTTCTACTGATTCGTCATCTGAGCTACTTTGGTCTCATTCTACTATATGTACGTTGTGACGCATTGTTTTAGCAGTTTCTTTGCTCCGGCTTTCGCAAGCCAAAGCTCTCTGGTGTAACTGTGCTAGTGTAAAAAATTGGATGCCTTCTAATCTTTCTTTTAAATAATATCGTAGACCATTAAAGGCTAATCCTACTAGCTGTTTTTCTGCTAAATGAATTTGAAAGCATCGGTTTCTTGTATCTCGGAATCTCCGGATGTAATCATTAACCGATTCATCTTTTGTTTGTCGCAATGACACTAAATCTACCAAATCCAACTCATAGTCACCAGAGAAAAAATGATCATGAAATTTTTGTTCTAGATCCTCCCATGATGAAATGGAATTAGGAGGTAAAGTGGCATACCATGCAAACGCGTTTCCTGTTAGAGATAATGAAAATAAACGCACGCGAAATGCCTCTGTGTCGGCCAATTCTCCCGATTGTGCTAGGAATTGGCCTATATGTTCGCGCGTGTTTTTCCCTTGATCACCCGAAAATTTTGCAAATTCGGGTATTCTAGTTCCCTGTGGGTACGGGTGGTGATCAAATCGGCTGTCATAAGGTTTCCGATATGATTGCCCCCCAGGGACCATGCTTACTCCGAGCTTATCTCGGAACGCCCCGGCTATTTCTTCCCTCACTATATCAATGGCAGCCGGTGCAAGACCACCGGCTCTCTGGTCAAACATAGGTGGGGTTGGTTGTATGTTAGTATGTTGTCTTTCCCCCCATTGGTTTGAGCTACGTGGTGCATTTCCATTTGCCCTATATGGCTCATAGGTTTGATCGTTTCTTTCCGGCCTTCTAGGTGGGGCTGGAAAGCTTTCCTGGGCTCTGGATCCTGAATTAATGGGCTGGTGCATTGCATAGTGTGATGGGAAGTGTTGCTGGGACGGGCGAGGATTCAGGTAATAATCCTCCTCAAAAGACTCATGCGCGGACTGTCCGGATACGTATCCGGACCGTCCGTGATTATATGCGGACCGTCCGTCGTTGTATGCGGACCGTCCGACTGGGTAGTTTGGGTTCTGTGTCATATGTGGTGGCTCGGGTGCGTGTCTGGGTACTTCATTAAAAATGGGCCCGGCCGTGACTGGCCCGGACGGTCAGCGCTCACGCGCGGACGGTCCGGACATGTGCAGATCGGCTATTTTGCTGCCGATTTGCGGTTGCTCAGGGTTGAGAGCACCTAGAGGGGGGGGTGAATAGGTGATCCTGTAAAAACTTAACTTATAGCCACAAAAACTTGTTATGGGTTAGCACAATAATTGCCAAGTGGCTAAGGAGGAGATCATGCACAATATGACAATCACAGAGAAGACACAGAGATTTATCCCGTGGTTCGGCCAAGCACAAAACTTGCCTACTTCCACGTTGTGGCGTCCAAACGGACGAGGGTTGCAATCAACCCCTCTCAAGCGGTCCAAAGACCCACTTGAATACCACGGTGTTTTTGCCTTGCTTATCTTTATCCCACTCGCGAGGAATCTCCACAGATTGGAGTCTCTCGCCCTTACAATTAAGATTCACAAAGAAGCACGGAGTAAGGGAGGGAAGCAACACACACAAATCCACAGCGAAACGCGCACACACACGGCCAAGATTCGACCTCAAAGACTATCTTACAGTTTCTCACAAGAACAGAGCTTGAATCACTTAGAATCACAAACAGATGCGCAAAGACTTAGTGTGGATGATCAGGGATGCTCAAGAGTTGCTTGGTGTGCTCCTACATGCGCCTAGGGGTCCCTTTTATAGCCCCAAGGCAGCTAGGAGCCATTGAGAACAAATCTGGAAGGCCATCTTTGCCTTCTGTCGTCGGGCGCACCGGACAGTCCGGTGCACACCGGACAGTGTCCGGTGCCCGATTCCTTTCCTTAAATGGCGAAGCCGACCGTTGCAGATGCGGGAGCCGTTGGCGCACCGGACATGTCCGGTGCACACCGGACAGTCCGGTGCCCCCTTCCGACCGTTGGCTCGGCCACGTGTCCTGCGCTGATCGCGCGGCCGACCGTTGGCCCTGGCCGACCGTTGGCTCACCGGACAGTCCGGTGCACACCGGACAGTCCGGTGAATTTTAGCCGTTCGCCGTCAGCAAATTCCCGAGAGCGGGCTCTTCGGCCGAGGGAGCCTGGCGCACCGGACACTGTCCGGTGCCCCAGACCGAAACAGCCCCTTGGCTGCACACAGCCAAGTCTTCTCTTCTCTTCTTCTTTCTGTTTCTAACACTTAGACAAATATATTAGTACACAAAACCAATGTACTAAGACTTAGAAACATACCTTTGTTGATGATTTGCACTTTGTTCATCCATGGGCATTGATTTACATTTAAGCACTTGTGTTGACACTCAATCACCAAAATACTTAGAAATGGCCCAAGGGCACATTTCCCTTTCAATCTCCCCCTTTTTGGTGATTTATGCCAACACAACATAAAGCAACTAGAACAAGTGCAAAATCACTTCAAATAAAAACTCAAATTGGTTTTGATTCAATTTTAGCATATATGGATCATCCTTTGCCACCACTTGGTTTGTTTTTGCAAATCAAACTCAAATCTCTATTTCTATGTCAAACACACATGTTGAGGCATAAAGAGAGCATTCCAAAAGAGATTGATCAAAGATTTCAAAAACTCCCCCTATTTCCCATAATCAACACTTCTCCCCACAAGAAGCCAACTTTTGACAATAAAGACAATAAAAGCTTTTGACACAACAAAAACTCTATTCTACTATTTTCAAAATCTCTCAAGTGGTAGCTGATCCATTTATCACTTTGGCCTTTATTTTCTCCCCCTTTGGCATCAAGCACCAAAACGGGATCAATCTTGGCCTTCGAACCCCATTGCCTTACCAAGATCTTCAATAAGAATACACAGGCAATAAGATTGCATGAGATGAACTTGGAAAACGTTACCCTCTCATCGGAGTGCAGTGGAAGTCTTTCATGGTCCAAGTCCACCTTTTCCCTTTCAATCCTCCTTCGAGACTAAATCATCAAACTCAAGCACATGGTTAGTCTCAAAGGGTCAAGTTGTAACACATCTCCCCCTAAACATGTGCATCACTTTGCAACGGACTTGTGAGGTCCAGGGAGTGTTTGTACAACTTGAGCACCATAATAAGCAACAAAATGCAAAAAAAAGGAACATGATCAAAAGCATAAGTACATGTATGCTACAATTCAATCCAGGTTCCGCGAATCTATGACATTTAGCTCACTACGCAACCTGCAAAAGATCTTCTCATCTAGAGGCTTAGTGAAGATATCGGCTAGCTGGTTCTCGGTGCTAACATGAAACACTTCGATATCTCCCTTTTGCTGGTGGTCTCTCAAAAAGTGATGCCGGATGTCTATGTGCTTTGTGCGGCTGTGCTCAACAGGATTCTCCGCCATGCGGATAGCACTCTCATTGTCACATAGGAGTGGGACTTTGCTCAGATTGTAGCCAAAGTCCCGGAGGGTTTGCCTCATCCAAAGTAGTTGCGCGCAACACTGACCTGCGGCAACGTACTCGGCCTCAGCGGTGGATAGGGCAACGGAGGTTTGTTTCTTAGAGTTCCATGACACCAGGGACCTTCCTAAGAATTGGCACGTCCCCGATGTACTCTTCCTATCGACCTTACATCCGGCATAGTCGGAGTCTGAGTATCCAACTAAGTCAAAGGTAGACCCCTTTGGATACCAGAGCCCGAAGCAAGGCGTAGCAACCAAATATCTAAGAATTCGCTTCACCGCCACTAAGTGACACTCCTTAGGATCGGATTGAAATCTAGCACACATGCATACGCTAAGCATAATATCCGGTCTACTAGCACATAAGTAAAGCAAAGAACCTATCATTGACCGGTATGCTTTTTGATCAACGGACTTACCTCCTTTGTTGAGGTCGGTGTGTCCGTCGGTCCCCATCGGAGTCTTGGCGGGCTTGGCGTCCTTCATCCCAAACCGCTTTAGCAGATCTTGCGTGTACTTCGTTTGGGAGATGAAGGTGCCGTCCTTGAGTTGCTTCACTTGGAACCCAAGGAAGTAGTTCAACTCGCCCATCATCGACATCTCGAATTTCTGCGTCATCACCCTGCTAAACTCTTCACAAGACTTTTGGTTAGTAGAACCAAATATTATGTCATCGACATAAATTTGGCACACAAACAAATCACCATCACATGTCTTTGTAAAAAGAGTTGGATCGGCATCCCAACCTTGAAAGCATTAGCAATTAAAAAGTCTCTAAGGCATTCATACCATGCTCTTGGGGCTTGCTTAAGTCCATAGAGCGCCTTAGAGAGCTTACACACATGGTCGGGGTACCGTTCATCCTCGAAGCCAGGGGGTTGCTCCACGTACACCTCCTCCTTGATTGGCCCGTTGAGGAAAGCGCTCTTCACATCCATTTGGTACAACCTGAAAGAATGGTGAGCGGCATATGCTAGCAAGATACGAATTGACTCTAGCCTAGCCACAGGAGCGAAAGTCTCCTCAAAGTCCAAACCTGTGACTTGGGCATAACCTTTTGCCACAAGTCGAGCCTTGTTCCTCGTCACCACCCCGTGCTCGTCCTGTTTGTTACGGAACACCCACTTGGTTCCCACAACATTTTGCTTCGGACGAGGCACCAGTGTCCAAACTTCATTGCGCTTGAAGTTGTTAAGCTCCTCCTGCATGGCCAACACCCAGTCCGGATCTAGCAAGGCCTCCTCTACCCTGAAAGGCTCAATAGAAGAGACAAAAGAGTAATGCTCACAAAAATTAACTAATCGAGATCGAGTAGTTACTCCCTTGCTAATGTCACCCAGAATTTGATCGACGGGATGATCCCTTTGAATCATCGCTCGAACTTGGGTTGGAGGTGCCGGTTGCGCTTCTTCCTCCATCACTTGATCATCTTGTGCTCCCCCTTGATCAATCGCCTCCACTTGAGGTACCTGTACGTCACCTTCGGTTGGGGGATTCACCATAGTTGAGGAAGAAGGTTGATCTCGTTCATCTTGTTCCTGTGGCCGCACTTCTCCAATCGCCATGGTTCGTATAGCGGCCGTCGGAACATCTTCTTCATCTACATCATCACAATCAACAACTTGCTCTCTTGGAGAGCCATTAGTCTCATCAAATACAACGTCGCTAGAGACTTCAACCAAACCCGATGATTTGTTGAAGACTCTATACGCCTTTGTATTTGAGTCATAACCTAACAAAAACCCTTCTACAGCTTTGGGAGCAAACTTAGAATTTCTACCCTTCTTCACTAGAATGTAGCACTTGCTCCCAAATACACGAAAGTAAGATACATTGGGTTTGTTACCGGTTAGTAGCTCATACGAAGTCTTCTTGAGGAGGCGATGAAGGTAGACCCTGTTGATGGCGTGGCAAGCCGTGTTCACGGCTTCCGACCAGAAACACTCGGGGGTCTTGAATTCTCCAAGCATTGTCCTCGCCATATCGATTAGCGTCCTGTTCTTCCTCTCTACCACACCATTTTGCTGTTGTGTGTAGGGAGCGGAGAACTCGTGCTTGATCCCTTCCTCCTCAAGGAATTCCTCCACTTGAAGGTTCTTGAATTCGGACCCGTTGTCGCTCCTTATCTTCTTCACCTTGAGCTCAAACTCATTTTGAGCTCTCCTGAGGAAGCGCTTGAGGGTCCCTTGGGTTTCAGACTTATCCTGCAAAAAGAACACCCAAGTGAAGCGGGAAAAGTCATCAACAATAACTAAACCATACTTACTCCCTCCTATGCTCAGATAGGCGACAGGTCCAAAGAGGTCCATATGCAGCAGCTCCAGGGGTCTTGAAGTGGTCATCACGTTCTTGCCGTGATGCGCTCCTCCCACTTGTTTACCTGCTTGACAAGCTGCACAAGGTCTATCTTTTTCGAAATGCACGTTAGTCAAACCTATCACGTGTTCTCCCTTTAGAAGCTTGTGAAGGTTCTTCATCCCCACATGTGCTAAGCGGCGATGCCACAGCCAGCCCATGCTAGTCTTAGCTATTAAGCATGCATCTAGACCGGCCTCTTCTTTTGCAAAATCAACTAAATAAAGTTTGCCGTCTAATACACCCTTAAAAGCTAGTGAACCATCACTTCTTCTAAAGACAGACACATCTACATTTGTAAATAGACAGTTATACCCCATATGACATAATTGACTAACAGATAGCAAATTATATCCAAGACTCTCTACTAAAAATACATTAGAGATAGAATGCTCATTAGAAATTGCAATTTTACCTAACCCTTTTACCTTGCCTTGATTCCCATCACCGAATATAATTGAATCCTGGGAATCCTTATTCTTGACGTAGGAAGTGAACATCTTCTTCTCCCCCGTCATATGGTTTGTGCATCCGCTGTCGATAATCCAGCTTGATCCCCCGGATGCATAAACCTGCAAGGCAAATTTAGGCTTGGGACTTAGGTACCCAACTCTTGTTGGGTCCTACAAGGTTAGTACAAATTTCCTTAGGGACCCAAATGCAAGTTTTGTCACCCTTGCATTTTGCCCCTAATTTCCTAGCAATTACCTTCTTACCCTTTCTACAAATAGCAAAGGAAGCATTGCAAGCATAATAAATGGTAGAAGGTTTTTTCACAACTTTTCTAGGAACATGAGCAAAATTTTTCTTAGGCATATGCACAACATGAGAACTAGAAGCAGTCATAGCATAAGAATCATAAGCATGTGAATCAAAATCATTATAAGCATTTCTAGCATGTCTCCTATCATAGTACAAGAAAGCATGGTTCCTTTTAGCACTACTAGCCATAGGGGCCTTCCCTTTCTCCTTGACGAAGATGGGAGCTTTATGGCTTGTTAAGTTCTTGGCCTTTCTCTTGAAGCCAAGACCATCCTTAATTGAGGGGTGTCTACCCACTGTGTAGGCATCCCTTGCAAATTTTATTTTATCAACTTCACTCTTGCTAGTCTTAAGTTGAGCATTAAGACTAGCCACTTCATCATTTAGTTTTGAAATTGAAACTAAGTGTTCACTACAAGCATTAACATCAAAATCCTTACACCTAGTGCAAATTGTAATGTTTTCAACACACGAGTTACTTGCTACTTCTAGTTTAGCAGTTAAAACATTAATTTCACCTTTTAAAGAAGAAATGGTTTCATTACAAGTAGAAAGTTCACAAGAAAGTATTCCATTTCTTTTAACTTCTAGAGCAAGTGAATTTTGTGCACTAACAAATTTATCATGTTCTTCATATAAAAGGTCTTCTTGTTTCTCTAAGATTCTATCCTTTTCATTTAAGGCATCAATCAACTCATTAATTTTAGCTATCTTAGTTCTATCCAATCCCTTGAATAAACTAGAGTAATCAATTTCATCCTCACTAGATTCATCATCACTAGAGGAATCATAAGTATTAGCATTACGAGTGAGTACCTTCTTTTCCCTTGCCATGAGGCAAGTGTGATGCTCGTTGGGGAAGAGAGCCGATTTGTTGAAGGCAGTGGCAGCAAGCCCTTCGTCGTCGGAGTCGGACGAAGAGCAATCCGAATCCCACTCCTTTCCAAGGTGTGCTTCACCTTTGGCCTTCTTGTAAACCTTCTTGTTCTCTCTCTTCCCATTTTTTTCTTGCTCCTGGTCACTATCATTTTCGGGACAGTTAGCAATAAAATGACCAAGCTTACCGCATTTGAAGCATGATCGTTTTCCCTTGGTCTTGGCCTTGCTTGGCTGTCCCTTTCGACTTTTTAGCGCCGTCTTGAATCTTTTAATGATGAGGGCCATCTCTTCATCATTAAGACCGGCAGCCTCAATTTGTGCCACCTTGCTGGGTAGCGACTCCTTGCTCCTTGTTGCCTTTAGAGCAATGGGTTGAGGCTCGTGGAGTGGACCGTTCAACGCGTCGTCGACGTATCTTGCCTCCTTGATCATCATCCGCCCGCTCACGAATTTTCCAAGAACCTCCTCGGGCGTCATCTTCGTGTACCTGGGATTCTCACGAATATTGTTCACGAGATGAGGATCAAGAACGGTAAATGACCTGAGCAGTAGGCGGACGACGTCGTGATCCGTCCAACGCGTGCTTCCGTAGCTCCTTATTTTGTTGATAAGGGTCTTGAGCCGGTTGTAAGTTTGAGTTGGCTCCTCTCCCCTTATCATGGCGAATCGTCCAAGCTCGCCCTCCACCAACTCCATCTTGGTGAGCATGGTGATGTCGTTCCCCTCGTGAGAGATCTTGAGGGTGTCCCATATCTGCTTGGCATTGTCCAAGCCGCTCACCTTATTGTACTCTTCCCTGCACAAAGATGCTAAGAGAACAGTAGTAGCTTGTGCATTTCTATGAATTTGTTCATTTATAAGCATAGGGCTATCTGAGCTATCAAACTTCATTCCATTCTCTACAATCTCCCATATGCTTGGATGGAGAGAGAATAAGTGACTACGCATTTTGTGACTCCAAAATCCGTAGTCCTCCCCATCGAAGTGTGGAGGTTTGCCAAGAGGAATGGAAAGCAAATGCGAATTCGAACTATGTTGAATACGAGAATAATCAAATGAAAAGTTCGAGTTGACCGTCTTTTTGTAGTCGTTGTCATCATCCTTTTGGGAAGAAGTAGACTCATCACTATCGTCGTAGTAGATGATCTCCTTGATGCGCCTTGTCTTTTTCTTCTTCCCTTCCTTCCGTTTATGCCCCGAGCCGGAGTCGTTGGATTTGTCATCTTTTGGGTCGTTGACAAAGAACTCCTTTTCCTTGTCGTTGATCACTATTCCCTTCCCCTTAGGATCCATCTCTTCGGGCGGTAAGTCCCTTTGTGAAGAGAACGGCTCCGATACCAATTGAGAGCACCTAGAGGGGGGGTGAATAGGTGATCCTGTAAAAACTTAACTTATAGCCACAAAAACTTGTTATGGGTTAGCACAATAATTGCCAAGTGGCTAAGGAGGAGATCATGCACAATATGACAATCACAGAGAAGACACAGAGATTTATCCCGTGGTTCGGCCAAGCACAAAACTTGCCTACTTCCACGTTGTGGCGTCCCAACGGACGAGGGTTGCAATCAACCCCTCTCAAGCGGTCCAAAGACCCACTTGAATACCACGGTGTTTTTGCCTTGCTTATCTTTATCCCACTCGCGAGGAATCTCCACAGATTGGAGTCTCTCGCCCTTACAATTAAGATTCACAAAGAAGCACGGAGTAAGGGAGGGAAGCAACACACACAAATCCACAGCGAAACGCGCACACACACGGCCAAGATTCGAGCTCAAAGACTATCTCACAGTTTCTCACAAGAACAGAGCTCGAATCACTTAGAATCACAAACAGATGCGCAAAGACTTAGTGTGGATGATCAGGGATGCTCAAGAGTTGCTTGGTGTGCTCCTCCATGCGCCTAGGGGTCCCTTTTATAGCCCCAAGGCAGCTAGGAGCCGTTGAGAACAAATCTGGAAGGCCATCTTTGCCTTCTGTCGTCGGGCGCACCGGACAGTCCGGTGCACACCGGACAGTGTCCGGTGCCCGATTCCTTTCCTTAAATGGCGAAGCCGACCGTTGCAGATGCGGGAGCCGTTGGCGCACCGGACATGTCCGGTGCACACCGGACAGTCCGGTGCCCCCTTCCGACCGTTGGCTCGGCCACGTGTCCTGCGCTGATCGCGCGGCCGACCGTTGGCCCTGGCCGACCGTTGGCTCACCGGACAGTCCGGTGCACACCGGACAGTCCGGTGAATTTTAGCCGTTCGCCGTCAGCAAATTCCCGAGAGCGGGCTCTTCGGCTGAGGGAGCCTGGCGCACCGGACACTGTCCGGTGCACCACCGGACAGTCCGGTGCCCCAGACCGAAACAGCCCCTTGGCTGCACACAGCCAAGTCTTCTCTTCTCTTCTTCTTTCTGTTTCTAACACTTAGACAAATATATTAGTACACAAAACCAATGTACTAAGACTTAGAAACATACCTTTGTTGATGATTTGCACTTTGTTCATCCATGGGCATTGATTTACATTTAAGCACTTGTGTTGACACTCAATCACTAAAATACTTAGAAATGGCCCAAGGGCACATTTCCCTTTCAAGGGTACGTGTCCATCGGCATGCCATAAAGGGGTTGTGACTGGTCGTGACAACCTACAGCCGATGTATTACGCGTGTTACCCCCTAATTCTACCTCGTGTGATGGAAAATTTGCAATGCTAGATTTGTCAAATGCACGCGCTATGATGTTTTGCATTTGTTCACGCTGTTCATCTACATAATTCTTAAGAGATTGCAGCTCGTTTGTATTACTTACATTGGGGATGTCTGGCGTGGGTCGCAGTGAAGCCGGATCTGTTGCCCGATGTCGGACGACCTTGTTGTTCCTGTCCACTTTGAAGTTGGCCAAGAACCTCGCTTTCGCCTCCTGGATCATCTGCTCCTTGTGCTCCTCGAAGTGGAGTTGTTCGTCAGCCGGCAATGTATCCCAAGTCGGCTCTATGATGTTGCTTGGGGAAATATCAGAGCTATCCCTTGAACCGGCCATTGAGGGCCGATTTGATAGGTCTAAATATGCTGTCCCCAGCGGAGTCGCCAAAAAGTATGTTGACGCTTTTTTGGAGCGCCAAATACTCAAGAAGAACCGGCGGCGGTGCTCTCTGGTCAGGCGCGAACGGTCCGCGGCCTAGGGCCGGACGGTCCGCGACCTGGCGCAAGGGCTAAGGTTTCCTGCCTGACGGCCGGACGGTCCGCGCGTGCGCAGGGGCGGCTCTAGATCGCCGGCGGCGCCTGGATCTCACTCCTGGGAGGGACCCCGTCGGGGAGGAGAGATCCTACGGGTTGTCTAGGCTCGGGCCGGCCGACCTAGACTCCTCTAATCGGCGTAGAGTCGAAGAGAGGCGAAGAATTTGGGGATCGAGAGGCTAAACCTAAACTAGACTAGAACTACTCCTATGATAAAATGTGAAATAGAAGTTGTATTGATTCGATTGATGATTACAAATCGGCTGTAGACCTCTCTTTTTATAGATGAGGGGGCCTGGACCCTTTACACGACTGGATTCCGAGCTAATTCCGCAAATCTAGCCAACAAACATAGCACAAAACTCGGAAACCTAAACTGCTCTGCGCATGCGCGGACCGTCCGGTCCACTGGCGCGGACTGTCCGGACCGCGGACCGTCCGGCCTTAGGGCCGGACCGTCCGCCAGGCTCAAAACGGTGCTCAACACCATCTTTTCGTTCACTTCTTAAATTTAAGATTTAGAGAGTTATTTAGAAAACTATTGGAGTTGCTCTAAAAGAATCAATACTAGTTAAACCCCACCCACCCCCACCCTCCGGTCACTTTTTAACATGACATCATGTTGAGCACCGTTTTGTACCATCAAAAGATTCACGGTGGCGGCGAGGATAGTCCGCGCGTGAACAAAATCAGTCATGTTTCCTAATATCTTACAGAATTTGTTAACAAAATTCGTGTGATTTGTTTGAGAGTTGACTTGTAACGAGTAAGACCTCCCATTATATAGATGAATGGATACACTCGATTGAACCACCACAATCGATCCAATAAAATCTATTTATCGAATTTACCTTATTTGTATTATTATTTCCATTCCTTAGGAGTATGAGTAATCTAGACTTAGTTTGCTTTCCTCTATCTCAAATCTTTATATCTACATTCGACTAGAGGCGTCTTGGGTGGGCTGCCAACCCTAATGCAACCCTAGATTCTGTCCTCCCAACAAGGTCACTCCCACGAAGTGAGATTTAGGTTCTTCGTGAGGAAGACCGTCTTCGTAGACCGTCCGACAAGCGCACAGGGAGAAGGCGCTCCTCCTGCATCGAAGTCGTGGACGGTCTGTGCTCCACAGAGAGCACCGCGAGGCATGTCATCCTAGTGTTTGGCTCTAATTTAGGACCAAAACACTTTTTAATGACTCCACTGGGACGAGGATGTCTAGATATACTAAAATTCGACCTCCAAATAGCTGCTTCAAATATCACACAGACGTCTTCACAACCAACATCAAGCCAACCTAGAGGCGGGCACTGTGAAGGCGTATCTCACCTACTCGCAGTCAGACCAGTGCGAGACTTGGTGGCCACCAAGAAAGGCCCTGTCTAGGTAGATTAAATCCGTCCTAGTTTGTTGGATTATATAATCTTCCTAGTTTGTTGGATTATATAATCTAGTTAGATTATAAATTCCTGTCTCCCGTCTAGGAGATTTAATCCGAGCCTTTCAATCCACGAACAGACCCGGGCGCAACGATCGCAGATGAATGTGACCACACAACTAGCCAAAAGGGTGGTCTAGTAAAAAAAACCTAGTCACAAGGGAACTTTGTTGCCCACACAGGATTTCATCTCACTACGAATATAGAGTAAAAAAATATTACAGTCGCTGTTCACAAATGTAGCCCGAGTAATAAACAGTGCGGCTATAATAAAGTATAAAAAACGAAGTAAAGTGTTGCTGTTTGCTCCTTAAGCTGCGAGAGCACTGAGGAACTTCTCTCTATGGTATTGTTCTTAACATATTTTCAGCTCTCTAATCATCTGGCCAACGAATAGATGCTATCAGGAATAATGCAAATACATTTGCGTGCGCGCACAAACCGTAGAAATAGTCACAAGGAACCAAAGAAATGAGGCAATCTTAGGACGAGCAGCAAGACGTCTTCTGGTTGACGGGTTGCCCGCGGATCTGCACGGTCGCTGGCCTAGCGTTGGCCGCGGCTGGTTGGCTGGCCATCCTGAGAAGAGCAGCAAGTAGGATTTCGTTAAAGCCCAGTAGAATTTCACTATAGCAATATCACATTTGCCACTTGGCACATTGGCTGTACCTATCCTTGATGGATGCAGCCATAGCCATGAAGGCCTGCTCCACGTTGATGGCGTTTTTGGCACTCGTCTCCATGAATGGGATGCCCATCTCATCAGCAAACGCCTGGATGATGTTTTTAATAATTTGTAAATGTCCAACAAAGTACAAGGGGAGTAGTGAAAAATGAAGAATCGATGACAATATCATATCATGGAATCGGATAAGTTACCTTTGCTGTCTCAGTTGCCACAACTTTGTTGGCAGTAAGGTCACTCTTGTTCCCAACAAGGAGCTTGTTAACATTATCACTTGCATAACGGTCTATCTCGTTCAACCATTGCTTCACATTATTGAAGCTTTCTTGGTCTGTCACGTCATATACAATCTGAAAGCCAACAATAAGCCAATAATGTAATATGATCAATATGGTTGACAAGTTTCAGAAGTTGCTAGTTCAGGTGGCCAACTTACAATGATTCCATGAGCTCCGCGGTAGTAGCTGCTAGTGATTGTCCTGAAGCGCTCTTGCCCAGCAGTATCCCACTGCAGCAATTACAAAAAGATGTCAACCGAGGGAATAAGCAAGAGTTATATCATAATTCATAAACATAATTGTGTTTAAGCAAGGGAAGCCCCAAATGTACAGCTTTTATAAAAGGAAACAACTGTGCAAAGAGAAGAAACCACCAAACAACGCATTCCCCCTTGATTCACCAATGAATACTAGATTATGATATTCCCTTGGTTGACCAATGAACACTAGATTATGACATTCTCTTGATGTAGCTATAATTCTACCACTTCATGCCAAATTGCGCTTCTAGATAATGTAACAGGTTAAACAAAATTTAGATAAAAATGAAGAGTAGAAATATCATTTCCATAGTTCATCAGCTAACTAGTGGGAACTTATGTTACATTACGTTCAAACTTATTTCGTAGATGATAAGTCAACAGATATTAATGCTCCAGTTTCTCTACTGACTATAATGAAAAGGATAAATTTTACCTTTTACTTTCCAGTTCACCTAGGAAAACATATGTCACATATGGCATCACAAGACATCAAACCATGCACATATGATGAATAAAAGAACAATACAGCATAGTAATCTTACAATTTGAAGTTTTATGGTCTTCCCATCTTGCTCCACTGTGCGAATTTTCTGCAAAAAAATGGTAAAAAAGAGAGGTTAATGCTGGGCCGCAAGAAAAGTTGAAGTATATTAATTCCTTTCAATAGTAAGTAAATGAATTTGCAATGCACTTACGAAATCAACCCCAATTGTGCTGATATAGCTGTCCAAATAAGAATCGTCCTAATCACAGAAGGAAAGTTATCAGAAAATTGACATTAAGCTTTAAGGATGATGGTTTAATATAAGTCAAATATGGCCTTGTGAAACGATGAAATAGAAACATCAAGAGAAACTCTCCAGGATTTTAAAAAACTTATAGTAATCAATGTTTCTGGGCTGCAGTTGTAAGGTTAAGTCACATGGTGCACATTTCTTCAAATGTACATTTATTTATATTACAACAGCTACACTAAAGAAATACACTGCTTCAGCGTAGAAGTATCAATGAATGATTACAAGAAGAAATATGTGTACTACTTACTGCAAATCTGAGAAGCAAGCATGATTTCCCAACACCAGAATCACCAATAAGCAGAAGTTTGAAAAGGTAGTCGCTGAAATTGAAAACGGAAAGTAGGTTAAGTAGTGCATTATATTGACAAAGTAGATAGTAATTTGCTGACAGATCATGTTGGGTTCCATCATTTCACCAAGATGCCAAGTTGCCAGCAACTTTGAGTTGTCATTATCACAAAGTAAATGTGATAAGGCAGTCCTGAGTCCTATTTAAAATTGTTTCTCCCTGAAGTTCCAAATTTTCTACTCTAGCCATCAAATTTGTAACATGAATATTTGAACTATACACATTGAATGTCAGAAGAGGCTGATCTACAGTGTGGTATATAATTTCACACTCCCTCCGTTTTTTTTATATATGACGTTTTCTAGTTCAAAAATGAACTATTGGACCTCATATATTTAGAAATGGAGGTAGTATATCTCCAGAATGGGTTCCTCCGGTAGTTGAGTTATCATCAGTCCTTGGATGGTTGATGGTTTAGTAACGGTACTACAATGATAATGTAAACAAGACAGTACTATTTGCCTATTTTGCTACACAGCGCTGTCAACATATTCCCTCCGGCCACAAATGTATGACAGTTTGCCTAAAATGATCAAAATATTCAGCTTGGAGACATAAAAATGTGTGGGTAGATTTGGCTTAATAACACTTCTTAACGACATGCATTCATTAGATACTATAACGACACTTAAATAGGATTTTTTTGGTAAAAGTCACATCTTAAAAACCAAAAAGGCAAACATTTATACTTTCGATCGGAGCGAGTAAATACTTGTTCCACATTGACCATATATAATGGATGTTCCAATGCAACAACAATAATGTGAAGCAACTTTTATGTTCTTTACATAGCCGCAGCATATGGAAGTTATTCAACAAATGCAGTGATCTACAATACAACGTTCATGCAAACAAAAGTTCACCGTAAAATATAAACGGGACTCGTATTACGATTAAGTTCCCATCATAGATTATTCCAGTTATTCCCCCTTACAAAGCCTATATCGCTGCACCATAGAGCATTCTCATCACGCCTTACAAAGCAAAATATAATCTAGACGGAGAGCAAACACATCCATCGAAGGTGCATGGCGCAGTACATAAATTTCTGCATGCGGGCAGACCAAAGCACCGGGGCCGCAGGAGGCCCTTTCATTCACGAAATCCCGATTTGGAACACAGATTCCCAGATCCAGATCGAAATCTGGTGGGAGCAACCAGCGTGCATCCGATCAGATCCCCGTAAAGTCCCATCCGAACAACGCAACCACAGCAACAAACGAAAAATCCAACGGAATTACGAAAGCAAAAGCTACATAGATCACGGTCACGAACGCTGAAGACAGCGGAAGGGAACCGCAGGGAAGGATGATCGGAGGCCTTACTACTCGGGATTCATGTCGAATCAAATCGCTCGCCTGCCGGCTGCCGCACCTTCGAACGGGGACGACGGGAGGGGCGGCCCGAGCGAGTCGATGGATCTGGGAAGGGAGACGCGAGGACAGGTGGATGGAGATGCAAACGTGAGATATTCAAGGGGCGGAACGATAAATACTCGAGAGCTGCGGAGCGAAAGCCGCGTGCGCGTCCCGCGTGGGTCATCGCTGTCCTCGCCCTCGCGGAGGCCTTGGTGGCCGTTGGCCCCGCGTTTGCTTCGGTGCGACGGAGACACGGCAGCGTCTCTTCTCTTAGGACGGTCCACGCGGGGAGGCAAGCGACGGCACCGCCGGCACACGAGAAGCGCAGGAGGCACAAAAGAAAAGGCTTGGTGTCCATTTTTACGTGTCCTCAAAAAAAAAATTGGGCTTCTTTTGGAACGCTGTTTTCTAGATGCATATTTCTATAAAAAAATATTACTGTAAAATTCACATATTATCCCTATGATTTTTTAGGTTTTAAAGGTGTCGAGTACTATAGGTGTACATTCGGGCCGCCCGGCCCGGCCCGGCCCAAGTCCGAAAAGGCTCGTATTGTTTGAATTTCGGGCCGGCCCGGCCCGTTTGAATTTCGGGCCGTGCCGGGCCGGCCCATGGGCCTAGCCCTCGGCCCACGGCCCGGCCCGTAATTGCTTAAACGTGCCGGGCTTATTTCGGGCGGTCCGAAATTATAAAAGCCCGAAATTCACATTAGGGCCCGAAATTCAATTTTTGGCCCGAAATTCAGTTTTTGGCCCGAAATTCACATTAGAGCCCTAAATTCAAAAAATAACAAAACAAATAAAAGATAAGACAAATAAATTTGTACAAAATCAAACTTAATATTTGTATTAAAGTTACCACAGCTATGCAATGACTACCTCGTTTATAAATCATTTTGTTAGAAGGAAAAAGACTATAATCAGCTCTATACAAAGTTCGTAAGTTCAGTTTATTGTCTAATGTTCATAACAAAAGTAAAATTACACCACACAATCTAATTCAAAGATATAAAAAAACATCTAACTAGCATTATCTCTAGCTTTGTGTTCTTTATCAATTATATGAAAGTGTGGAATGAAGTGTGGTTTTAATAAATATATGGGCCTTTTCGTGCCTCTATATGGGCCTTTTCGTGCCTGTCTTAAACGGGTCGTGCTCGTGCCCGCCCATGGGCCGTGACCTCGGCCCAAACCCGGCCCGATATAACGGGCCGTGCCGGCCCGGCACTAAATTATTTCGGGCCGTGCCGTGCCTGGGCCGTGCTTTTTTTTCCGTGCTTCGGGCCGGCCCATCAGACCCGGCCCAAATGTACACCTATATCGAGTACCGTAATTAGGGGTAACCCCAATACTCCTAAGCATGGCTGGAAAACATTTTCAAAACAGACCGTAAAGACCAGTAAGCGCGGTTCAAAGTTGAAGCCTCGTCTGCCAAGGGACGCGATCTCATCTCGCCCGAGCCCGTCTCGGGTAAGAACAAGTAGTCCCGGACGGATTCGCGACTCGCCCGAAGGCCTCCTCAGGCAACGGGCGCACCCCCGACTTGCCCTGAAGCTAAGCTCGGGCAAACTTTGTCATATAGCAATCTCGGCCAAATCGCCTTACCAACCGACCGTATCGCATGCGCATTTAATGCGGGGATCGCCTGACACCTTATCCTGACACGCGCGCCTCCGTCGGCAAGGTCGAAATGACCGCAGTCACTTCGCCCCTTTACTGATCGTTCTGACAGAAAAACAACACTATTCACCACGTTCCGACTACTGTGCCAACCACCAGGGTAAGACTAACAACAGTAAGTCACGGCCTCTCCCGAGTTCATCCTCGGGCGCAACAGGGAACTCC
The DNA here is from genome assembly GCF_902167145.1 of Zea mays. Classification (NCBI taxonomy): domain Eukaryota; kingdom Viridiplantae; phylum Streptophyta; class Magnoliopsida; order Poales; family Poaceae; genus Zea; species Zea mays. Next base: position 156,852,378 of record NC_050099.1, on the reverse strand, counting down.
GCCTCGCCCGACCCCAGGCCTCGACCTCAGCCTCGGCCTCGGGAGAAGGTCTCCGCCTCGTCCGACCCCAGGCCTCGGCTTCAGCCTCGGCCTCGGGGGAAGGTCTCCGCCTCGCCCGACTCCAAGCCTCGACCTCAGTCTCGGCCTCGGGAGAAGGTCCCCGCCTCGCTCGACCTCAGCCTCGGCCTCAGGAGAAGTCGCTGCCTCGCCCGACCTCGGCCTCGGACCGACTACGCTACAGGGGATACATCATTACCCTACCTCTAGCTAGTCGACTCAGGCTATGAAGGAACAAGACCGGTGTCACATCTAGATTACTCCGGCAACAGGTAATGATGGTTCCCTGCATGCGTCCATGACGTCGATTGTTCTCAGCTCTCTACGAAGGCAAAGAAACGTCAGCAGGACCCAGGGTCGCACCGCCAGCTGCGCTTCTACAGGGCTCAAGTACTTCTCCGCCGGCCACGTTAGCACATAGCTACACCCTCATGTACAGCTGGACTGTCTCCTTGTATCTATAAAAGGGGATGTCCAGGGCCTTCCCAACGGACACAAACACGCACACACGGACACGCGGAGGAGGCTAACTCAGACGGCTCACCTCAAGGCCGAACCCTCTCTCTCGCGAAGCTTGTAACCCCTACTACGAGCACCCCGGTGCAAGATAATATAAGCCTCATCCTCCCTCTTGTGTTTCATCTTGCATCAACCCATCTGGGTAGGGACACACAGCGTCAAATTCACTAGTTGATCGAGGGTCCTCGCGGGTCCGAAACGCCGACAGTTGGCGCGCCAGGTAGGGGTCCTGCTGCATGCTGACAAATACTTTCCCGTTGAGTTACAGATGGACAATCTTCAGCAGCCTCTTCAGCCCGGGACGGTGCTTCGCTTCGGGGGTCTCGAGTTCATGTCCCGCGACGGCAGCTACGACATGGTACTCCTCCCCCCGCAGCACGACAACAACGACGGTCGTCGGCTCGCCCGGCGGAGGCGAACTCGACGACGACATCGCCCCACGACAGAAGAGGAACATCCGGGTTTGCCCGCCACCCTCCTCACCGGAGAAGGAGAACACGGAGCAACCGTGGCCAGGCAAGAGGCGGCACCTCGTCGGCTGTCGGACCAGAGCGAGCCGACGACGCCGGCACCCCTGCGGGAGACATGTCGGGTGTTGTCCTCGCTCCTGAGACAACGACGGGTGTCGCTTCCCAGCAATGTGCCAACCCCAAGCGGACTGATGACACCGGAACCCTTGCGAGGGACTTGTCGGACATTAGTCTCGCACCTGAGATAACGACACATTCCATCCCCGATGCGACTTCACCACCGTCCATCAACCAGGAGGTACCATCAGTTTTCCACCCTGTTTCCTTTAGATTCAGCTTCGATCCACCAAGCGACCCCACTTCGGTGAGCACTTTCGCAAGGGCATATCCTGACATTTCAGGGTACCATATGTGGTCAACTTGGGACCGACTGACGACCGTCTCAACCTCCGGACCCGTGGGTTCCGAGGAAGAAGACGACCCCGACTTCAGTTGAGATTTCTCCGGACCCCGTGATCCCAGTGCCATGCGAGACTTCATGTCCGCATGTGACCACTGCCTCTCCGGTTACTCTGACGATGGCCACAGCCTTGACGACGAGGGTTACAACCCAAGTCGTGAGTGTTTCCACATCGATCAGGGGGATCACGACGAAGACAACCACCTCGGCATGCCAGGAAATGACGACGCCCCTGTGCCTGCGTCTCGCGTTGAGATCCCGCGGGAGCTAGCTGTGGTCCGAGTCCCTGCGGGGGGTCAGGGCACACAGCTCGAGCAACTCCGCGAGATGCAGGCCAAGCTCGACGAAGAAACGGGGCGACTTGTGCAGCTTCGACAAAACATCGAGCAGGAGTGGGCAGCCCGAGCACTCGCTGGAGGAGCACGTCATCGGGCCCGGGACGTTCAGCGCCATATCATTGACGATGCCAGGGCAGGGCTTCCCCCGGCCTTCAGCGGGGCCGACCAGAACCTAGCTGCAGCGGCGATGCTACTTCGAACAATGCCGGAGCCATCCACCACCGAGGGGCGACGTATCCAGGGCGAACTCAAGGACCTCCTGGAAAACACAGCTGTCCGACGAGCCGAGAGCTCTGCCTCCCGAGGGCGAGGAGGCCCCTCGGAGCATCATGCAGCGTCCTCTCGACGCATGTGCGAGGCCTCGGTCCACACCGAGCACACAGGAGACAGGACGCCTGCAGCTCCGGACCGCCTCGGCAGCGAGCAACGCCGCCGCGACCGTCGGGCCCGCCTCGAGGAGAAGGTGCACCGAGGATACCACCCCAGGCACGGAGGACGCTACGACGGTGAGGAGGATCGGAGCCCCTCACCCGAACCACCAGGTCCGCGGGTCTTCAGTCGGGCCATACGACGGGCGCTGTTCCCGGCCTGGTTCCGAGCCCCGACTACCATTACCAAGTACTCAGGGGAGACGAGGTCGGAGTTGTGGCTCACGGATTACCGGCTGACGTGCCAGTTGGGAGGGACGGACGACGACAACCTCATCATCCGCAACCTCCCCCTTTTCCTCTCCGACGCTGCCCAGGCCTGGCTGGAGCATCTACCTCCTGCGGAGATCTTCGGCTGGGACGATCTAGTCAAGGCCTTCGCTGGAAATTTCCAAGGTACGTACGTGCGCCCTGGGAACTCATGGGATCTCCGGAGTTGCCGTCAGCAGCCAGGGGAATCCCTGCGAGAGTACATCCGGCGGTTTTCAAAGCAGTGCACCGAGTTGCCCAATATCACCGACTCGGACGTCATCGGGGCATTCCTCGCCGGCACCACTTGCCGGGACATGGTGAGCAAACTAGGGCGTAAGACACCCACCAAGGCGAGCGAATTGATGGACATATCTACCAAGTTCGCCTCTGGTCAGGAGGCGGTCGAAGCCATCTTCCGGAAGAATAAGCAACCTCAGGGAAGGCAAAAGGAAGACGCCCCCGAGGCGTCCGTTCAGCGTGGCACAAAGAAGAAGACCAGGAAGAAGGCGCAAGCAAAACGTGATGCTGTTGACGCGGATCTCGTCGGTGCTGCCGAGCACAGGAATCCTCGGAAGCCTCCCGGAGGGGCCAACATGTTCGACAAGATGCTCAAGGAGTCATGCCCCTATCACAGGGGTCCCATCAAGCACACCCTTGAAGAGTGCGACATGCTCCGGCGTTACTTCAATAAGGCTGGACCCTCGGCAGAAGGTGGCAAGGACCAAGGCAACAACAAGAAAGGGGGTGACAAGGAAGAAGAGTTCCCGGAGGTCCACAACTGCTTCATGATCTACGGCGGACAAGTGGCGAATGCTTCGGCTTGACACCGCAAGCAAGAGCGCCAGGAGGTCTGCTCGGTGAAGGTAGCCACGCCAGTCTACCTAGACTAGTCCGACAAACCCATTACCTTCTACCAAGGCGACCACCCCGACTGCGTACCGAGCCCAGGAAGGTACCCGCTTGTCGTCGACCCTGTCATCGGCAACACTAGGCTCTCCAAGGTTCTCATGGACGGAGGCAGCAGCTTCAATATCATCTATGCCGAGACCCTAGGGCTCTTGGGGGTCGATCTGTCCACGATCTGGCCCGGTGCAGCGCCTTTTCACGGGATTGTCCCCGATAAGCGCGTCCTGCCCCTTGGGCAACTTGATTTGCCCGTTTGCTTCGGAACTCCCTCCAACTTCTGAAAGGAAACCCTCACTTTCGAGGTAGTCGGGTTCCGAGGAACCTATCATGTGGTGTTGGGAAGACCGTGCTACGCCAAGTTCATGGCCATCTCCAACTACACGTACCTCAAGCTCAAGATGCCAGGCCCTAGGGGAACCATCACCGTCGGTTCCACATACCGCCACGCTTACGAGTGCGACGTGGAATGCGTGGAGTACACCAAAGCCCTCGCCGAGTCCGAAGCCCTCATCGCCGACCTGGATTGCCTCTCCAAAGAGGCGCCTGACGCGAAGCGACATGCCGGCAACTTCGAACCAGCTGAGGCGGTTAAGTCCGTCTCTCTCGACCCTAGCAACGACGCCAGCAAGAAAGTCAGGATCGACTCCGCGCTCGACCCCAAATAGGAAGCAGTGCTCGTCGACTTTCTCTGCGCAAACGCCGAAGTTTTTGCGTGGAGTCCCTCGGACATGCCAGGCATACCAAGGGATGTCGCCGAGCACTCACTAGACATCCGAGCCGGTGCCCGACCCGTGAAACAGCACCTGCGTCGTTTTGATGAAGAAAAGTGCAGAGCCATAGGCAAGGAGGTCCACAAGCTAATGGCCGCAGGGTTCATCAAAGAAGTATTCCATCCAGAATGGTTAGCTAACCCTGTACTTGTAAGGAAAAAAGTGGTAAATGGAGGATGTGCGTAGACTACACTGGGTTAAATAAAGCATGTCCAAAGGTTCCCTACCCTCTGCCTCGCATTGATCAAATTGTGGACTCCACTGCTGGGTGCGAAACCCTGTCTTTCCTTGATGCCCATTCAGGCTATCACCAAATCAAGATGAAAGAATCCGACCAGCTCGCGACTTCTTTTATCACACCTTTTGGCATGTATTGTCATACTACTATGCCATTTGGCTTGAGGAATGTAGGTGCAACATACCAAAGGTGCATGAACCACGTGTTCGGAGAGCACATCGGCAGAACGGTCGAGGCTTACGTCGATGACATCGTTGTCAAAACAAGGAAAGCCTCCGACCTCCTCTCTGACCTTGAGATAACATTCAGGTGTTTAAGAGCGAAGGGTGTAAAACTCAATCCCAATAAGTGTGTCTTTGGAGTCCCCCGAGGCATGCTCCTAGGGTTCATCGTCTCCGAACAAGGCATCGAGGCCAACCCGGAGAAAATCTCGGCCATCACCAACATGGGACCCATCAAAGATTTAAAAGGAGTACAAAGGGTCATGGGATGCCTTGCGGCTCTGAGGGCGAGAAAGGATTGCCCTTGTACCGCCTCTTAAGGAAGGCCGAGCGCTTTACTTGGACTCCCGAGGTCGAAGAAGCCCTCGGAAACTTAAAGGCACTTCTTACTAACGCGCCCATCTTGGTGCCCCCGCTGCAGGAGAAGCCCTCTTGATTTACGTAGACGCAACCACTCGGGTGGTCAGCGCCGCGGTCGTAGTCGAGAGACGAGAAGAGGGGCATGCACTGCTCATCCAGAGGCTAGTCTACTTCATCAGCGAGGTGCTATCCGAGACCAAAATTCGCTACCCGCAAATCCAGAAGCTACTGTACGCAGTAATTATAACACGGCGAAAGTTGCGACACTACTTCGAGTCTTCGAGTCTCATCCGGTGACTGTGGTGTCATCCTTCCCCCTGGGAGAGATCATCCAGTGTCGAGAGGCCTCGGGTAGGATAGCAAAATGGGCAGTGGAACTCATGGGGGAAACACTTTCATTTGCCCCTCGGAAGGCCATAAAATCCCAAGTCTTGGCTGACTTCCTGGCTGAATGGGTCGACACTCAATTGCCAACAGCTCCGATCTAGGCCGAACTTTGGACCATGTACTTCGATGGGTCGCTTATAAAATCTGGAGCAGGAGCTGACTTGCTCTTCATCTCACCCCTCGGGAAACATGTGCGCTACGTGATACGCCTCCATTTTCTGGCGTCAAATAACGTGGCCGAATACGAGGCCTTGGTTAATGGGTTGCGCATCGCCGTCGAGCTAGGGGTTCGATGCCTCGACGCTTGTGGCGACTCGCAGCTCGTTATTGACCAAGTCATGAAGAACTCCCACTGCCGCGATCGAAAAATGGAGGCCTACAACCAGTGCCGGTCCTGACATTTTGGAGGCCCAGGACAAGACTTATAAAAGAGGCCCTTTATAATAATTATATATATATATATTGGCTACAATTGTGCGAGAAATAGACATGAAACGTCAAACGTCATTGTCTCATTGTACGCTGAGAGCCTAGGTGGTTGGGCCTGAGACTATGAAGTACTACTACTAAAATATAGAAATCAAGATTGATAGGCTATATCCAATTATCCTTGCTTGTTGCCGTCGTGTTGTTGACTTATAATTAGGCATTTAAAATTTTTATAGAGCTAGCAGATAAACCTATATAATATATATACTGTTATTTAGTATATGGTATGAGGCCCCAATAATTTGGGGGCCCTGGTCGGGGGCACTGCTCGACCCCCGCCAGGGCCGGCGCTGCCTACAACGACGAAGTTTGGCGCTTGGAAGATAAGTTCTACGGGCTGGAACTCAACCATGTTGCTCGACGGTACAACGAGACTGCGGATGAGTGGCTAAAATAGCCTCGGGACGGATGACGGTTCCCCCGAACATCTTCTCCAGGGACATATATCAACCATCCGTCAAACTCGACGACACATCCGAACCCGAGGAGACCTCGGCCCAGCCCGAGGTACACTCGGCCGACGAGGGTGAGGCCCTGCACGTCGAGAGAGAGCAGAATGGGGTTACGCCAAACCTAAACTGGCAGACCCCGTACCTGGAATATCTCCTCCGAGGAGAGCTGCCCCTCGACAAGGCCGAAGCTCGGTGACTGGCTCGGCACGCCAAGTCATTCGTGTTACTGGGTGATGAAAAAGAGTTGTACCACCGCAGCCCCTCAGGCATCCTCCAACGATGCATATCCATCGCCCAACGACAAGAGTTGTTACAAGAAATACACTCGAGGGCTTGCGGTCACCATGCAGCACCTCGAGTCCTCGTGGGAAACGCTTTCCGACAAGGTTTCTACTGGCCGACCGCGGTGGCCGACGCCACTAAGATTGTACGCTCCTACCGAGGGTGTCAATTCTACGCGAGACGGACGCACATGCCCGCTCAGACCCTACAGCCAATACCTATCACTTGGCTGTTTTCCGTATGGGGTCTGGACCTCGTTGGTCCCTTGCAGAAGGCACCCAGGGGCTTCACGCACCTGCTGGTCGCCATCGACAAATTCTCCAAGTGGATCGAAGTCCGACCCTTAACCAACATCGGGTCCGAGCAGGCGGTGGCGTTCTTTACAAATATCAACCATCGCTTTGGGGTCCCAAACTCCGTCATCACCGACAATGGCACGCAATTCACTGGGGAAAAGTTCCTGGACTTTTGCAAAGATCACCACATCCGTGTGGACTGGGCCGCCGTAGCTCACCCAAGGACAAATGGGCAGGTGGAGCGCGCCAATGGCATGATTTTGCATGGACTAAAACCAAGGATCTACAACGACCTCAACAAGTTTGGCAAGCGGTGGATGAAAGAGCTACCCCCGGTGGTTTGGAGTCTGAGGACGACGCCGAGCCGGGCCACGGGCTTCTCGCCGTTTTTCCTAGTCTATGGGGCCGAGGCCATCTTACCCATGGACTTGGAATACGGTTCCCCGAGGACAAAGGCATACGACGACCAAAACAACCAGACCAGCCGAGAGGACTCATTGGACCAGCTGGAAGAGGCCTGGGACGTAGCCTTACTACACTCGACGCGGTACCGGCAGTCTCTGCGACGCTACCACGCCCGAAGGATTCGGCCCCGAGGCTTCCAAGTGGGAGACTTGGTGCTTCGGCTACGACAAGACGCCAGAGGGCGCCACAAGCTTACTCCTCCCTGGGAAGGGCCGTTCATCATCGCCAAAATTTTGAAGCCCGGGACATACAAGCTGGCCAATGACCAAGGCGAGGTCTACAGCAACGCTTGGAACATCGAACAGCTACGTCGCTTCTATCCTTAAAATGTTTCAAGTCGTTCTTGTATCTCGCTTTATTTACATGTATAAATAAAGTCTAACCATCAAGGAAGGATCAGCCTTGCCTTAGCAAAGCCAGACCCTCCCTCGGGGGCTAGAAGGGGGGAACCCCCTCTGCGTCAAAATTTTCCTCGGAAAAGTTTTCTGCCAAAACGACTTTCGTGCCTTTCGACTATATCGATAATGGAATCCTAAAAACGAGCGAGAGAAACCTTAAATGGCAAGGCCGACCGAGCCGAGGGACTCCTACGCCTTCGGGATACGGATACCTCACTCATCACCTTCCGCAAAAAGTAGCTCACGCTCGGACAAGTGATTCTGCTACCGAACAAGTCCTAACGCTCGAAACAAGAGGAAAGAAACGCAGCTTCATACTATAACATTGAAAATGTTTTGGCCTCAGCGGCCGCAAGAAACATACACATACTTAAAACAAATTATTCCCTACAGGCTCAGGTGTCGGCAGGGGGAGGAGCGGCACCCTCGGCGTCATTCCTACTCGCGGCGGAATCTGGCCCGACCTCGGACGGCGACATAGGCGGAAGGATCTCCACCTCGAAAAAGGAAGCCAGCACCGCGCCTGGGCCCTCGGCAGTCGCGTCAAGCCTTTGGACCTCGAATAGGGCGGCCTCCTCTTCGTCGGGTAAGCAGTAGCCCTCGCTGACCCGCTCCAAATCCACGTCGTAGTGGGAAGCGAGGACGGCGAAGGCCCACCTAACGCCGTGGTGCAGCGCCCCGCGGAGTCTGCTGCGCACGAGGCCGCCCAAGGCCCGCAGGCGACTCTGGGGGGAGCTGCTCGAGGGGACGTCATCGAGGCCAAAGGTCCGGCAGAAGACCGAGATGGCCTCGGACATGGCCATGCGGTCGGCCTCCTTCTGCTCAGCCGCCTGGGCAAGCGTCTTGCAGTTCTTGACGAACTCGTTAAGAGCCGTCTCGAACCCTGAAGACAGCCGGACAATATTCCTCAAACACGAGGAGAAGAATGAAGACAAAAACAAAATCACAAAGCAGACAAAACAGACCTTCGACACGGGCACGCTGCTGTGAGGCCATGGCTTGGGCGGACTGGGCAGACCCGACGGCCACGGTCAGGCCCTCCGCGAGGGTCCCGGCCCGAGCGGTCGCCTCGGCTAGCCGCTCCGTAACCTCAGCCAGCTGTCCCCTAAAGGCCTCAGCCCGGCTCACGTCCTCGGCAGCTTGGCTCCGGAATTGGTCCCGCTCGCTGGTAACCTGGCCAAGCTCCAGCTGCCGCTGATGCATCTCCTCGGCCTAGGAAGCCACCTACTCCCATGCCGATGAGGCCTCCGTTCGTGCCGACGCCGCCTCTGTCCGCGCCGCCGCTTCCTCCGACTTCAGCTCATCACAAAGCAGCCGAAGGTCCGCCACCTCGGCGCTCCGTTGGGCGAGGCGCTTATTGGCCTCGGTAAGCGCGGCCCACTGGGACCGCAGCGACTCCCAAACGTTGCTCTCGCGACGGATGAACAGCGACTTAGCGGTGCTCACGTCCGCAAGCTCCTGAGGGAGAAAATAGGTGTCACAAAGAATGCCCTGATCACGCGAGGCGTACGTCTAAATCCTTACCTGGAAGACCCTGTGAACGTCCCTGGAAAGGATTTCCATGGTCGTCCGAAGCGACCTCATCGCCACCTCGGTATACTCTCGGAAATTATCCCGGAACTGCTCCTCCAGCTCATCGTTAAGGGAAAGGAGGGGCTCCGAGGTGTCGCGGCTCCAGAACAGGAGCGGCTGCCCACACCACTCATTGGGATTGAGTTGCGTGGGGATAAGGCCGCTGCTCCCCAAGATAGGCCACGGTTCTGCGCGCCCCGCGACCGAGGCGTCGGGTCCCCCTGCAGTCGATGCATCGGGTGCCACCGCCGTCGATGTATCGGGCCTCTCCTCGGCCAAGGTGATGGGCCTCCGCTCACCGACCTCGGCAACAACGGCCGCCCCTTCCTCATGGTCGAGAATGGGGAGATTGGGGATGAGCAAGGGCGGAGGCGCCTCAGCCATCTCAACATCGGCGGTGATGGGCGGCTCCACGATCAAATCAGCGACGGCCCTGGCAGGAATCGATGCCGGCGCCGGCAACAAAATAGGCGGACTCGGGGCCACGGCTGCGTCAACGGCCTCCCCCGATACGACGGCCGCTCCAACAGGGGGGCTCAACCTGGGAGGCTTGCCCTATGACAGCTCGTGCCGCCTGGGCCCCCCACCGGAGGGCGCCTTGCGCGGAGGCCAACCAACCAGCGTGGCGCGCCGCAACCCCGGCTGCAGAGGCCGACCCCGTCTTAAGGGACTTCGAGGGGGCCAGACCAGCCAAGCCCTGCCTCCGCTTGCTGAAAAGGAGAAGGGGCAAATTCAAGACACACAGCGAAATAAATGAAACAGGAGTACCCTCAGATACTTACCCGCTCCGGGGCAAGGCCAATCGTGCATGCGGGGAGACCCCTCGGGCCCCGGTCTCCGCAGGCGCTGTCGAGGGTTGTCCTGCGGCCGGCTTCGACGCCGCTTCCACCTCGGACGCCCGAGGCGCCGAGGGGGTGGCCTGCCCAGGCGACATCGCGACAGCCGGGGGACCAACTTCCCGTACGGCTAGCACGAGCACCTGCTCTTGGGGGACATGCGGTTCGGTCTGACCTCCCGGAGTCACCCCAATTATCTCGGCCGAGGGGTCAAGTACCCCCTCGGCCCGCCTCCGCTCCTCGGATCGGGATCCCGGCGTCCCGGCCCCGAACGTTGGTGACGCCAGCCCGCCTGGAAGCTGGCTCGACGACCCCTAGCCCAGCCTCGGATCCGGACTGAGGCCAAGTCGGGCCGCCATGTCATCGTCTTTGTCATCATCATTATCATCATCATCGTCATCGTCGTCGTCAGGCATGTCCGGCGACGGCTCCAGCGGGAGCCCATCCCTTGCTTGCCTCCGACGACGCTTCTCCAAAGCTTCCCGAGCTCGCATCCTCTCGCGAGCTCAGGCCTTTTCCGCGTCCTTCTTCTCCTTGTCCTTCTCCGCGGCGAGCCTACGCGCGGTCTGGCCCGCCGCATCCTCCGGGACCGATGGTCGAGAGAGTTTAAAATTCCTCAACCCCTGAGGACGAACAGAAATCCCAACAGTAAGAACTAAAGACGTAAGAAACGCGACGCAAAACAGAAGGAGGGTCAGACACTTACCAGGGACACATACCCATGGTCGGGACGCATCGGGGGCTAGCTAAGGACGCCAGCGTCCAGCCTCCCCACCGTGCCCACTACCCGTCTGAGGAGGTCGTCGGCGGAGAGGGAGGTCGAGGACATCCGTGAACCCTCCAAATCAACCCCCAGCTTCATCTCCGAAAGCCGCAATTGTCGCTCTGCCAATGGGAGCACCCTCCGACGGTGGATAGCGGCAACGACCCCGCGGCGGTAAGGCCCTCGGCTTGTAACTTCTGCAGGGCACGGAGAATGGGCTGGAGCTTCTCCTGGTTCTCGCGTGTGGCCCCCTAGCGCCAGTTATCACCAGCGGCGGTCACCACTCGTTGAGAAAACGGCGGAAGCATCCCGTCGTTGTTCCGGAGATAAAACCACCGGTTCTGCCACCCCTTGTTCGAAGACACAAGGGAGGCATGGATGTACTGTTGTGCCCGCCCTGACCTCAGCTGGAGGGTGCAGTCGCCAGCCCGCACCACCATACAGACCTTCTTCACGTCCGTCGACGCGGCGAAGAACTCCGCGGAGAAGAGATGGGTCCACAGGTCCTAGTGAGGGTCAATCCCCAGAAACCCCTCACAAACCGCCATGAAAATAGCCGCCTGCGTGATGGAGTTGGGGTTGAAGTTATGCAGCTCCACCCCGTAGTAATGCGGGAGCGCCCGCATGAAGCGGCTCACCGGCATCCCAAACCCCCGCTCATGGAAGGGGGTGAAACTGACCACGTACCCCCGCGGCGGAGTCGGGTCGGCCTCGCCCCCAGGGGCCAACCACTCAGGCTACGGCCCGCTGGAGAGGGGACAGAGCAAACCATCGGTAACAAGGGCCTGCAAATCCTCCACTGTGACGGTGGAGAAAGGCCATGGGTCGCGCGACGGAATGACGGTCGCCTTGTTAGCCATCGCCAAGCAGAAGCGGTGGAGGCAGAGGGGATGAGGTGTGTGGTTTTCTCTCCTCTATCTACTCTCTTAGGTTGGGAAACAAAAGTAGAAGGCAAGCGCAAATGACAGGGTAAAGAACCACCGTCGGCCCCTCTTCCGGGTATATAAAGGCCCGGGCGAGATCCACCCAAAACTTTGCCTGAACCCTTCGTGAATTTCAAACTCGAAGGAGAAACGGTTTTTCCGTTCCTCGAACGACTCGCGCACGCGCAACAGATACCCCGCGAGTCGCCCGTCCCGTCGCATTAACTCCCTGGCAGGGCATGCGACACCTCTGGCAGGCGAAGCGGGCGTCGTTTCGTCTCTGTCATGAGGACCGCCTCAAAAAAGGTGCGCCACATTGTTTAAATTTATATCCTTTTTCCTTTTTACTCTCTCTCTTGCCACAGGGATCGAGAAAGGGGATATTTCGAAAGGATCCTTCTCTGCCCTCCTACTGATCAGGGGTTCGAAGGTTGCGCCCTGCGGGGTTCGGCAACCGCCTCAGAGCACTCGGGCTCCGAGCCCTTTATTGATCAGGGGGTCGAAGGCTGGCCCCTCGGAAGGGTTCGACAGCCGCCCCAGAGCATGCAGAGTCAGGGATGACCCTGGGTACGTCCGTTACATGGTCGAGGCTCGGGCTACGCTCCTGAGGTACACTAGGACATTTCCGAGACCAGCGGGAACGATTTGTAATGGAATCCCATTGGAGGGAGGCACCGAGCCCTCGGACCCTATCAAATGGGTCCGGGTCCAGCAAATCACCTGCAGGTACTTTTGGAGCGCGCCTCTGGGCCACTAGCCGACCCTTATCAAACGGGGCTTGGGCGCCCGCTCGGATCACCCAATAGCAACTCACTGGAAACACCATGTTCAGCGCCCACCGAGGGTAACATGGCGTGTTCCCCCCTCCTCCTTGCGGAAAGGCGACGAAGGGGCGTACAATAAAAAGCCGAGACGGTCCTCGATCGTCCTCTCGCTCCGTGCAGAGGCTCGGAGGCTGCTCTCGCACCAGGCTACAGCCAAATTGTTGACCATGTCGACAAACCAGCTTAAAAGTTTGGAGCCTGACCATGCACCCGGGCTGCGGCCAGGCCGCATGAGGGAACAACAAGGCCGACCGAGGAATCATAACAAGAATTAAGACCTCAGAGGAGTCAAACCACTCCTCCGAGGCCTCGGGGGCTACACCCGACGGGTATATAACCGAGAAAGGCTAGTCCCCTTGCAAAAAATCCGGCAGAACCTCAAGGCGAGTGCCTACACTCCCTTTGAGGCTCGGGGGCTACTGTCGGGTACCGTAATTAGGGGTACCCCCAATACTCCTAAGCATGGCTGGAAAACATCTTCAAAACAGACCGTAAAGACCGGTAAGCGCGGTTCAAAGTTGAAGCCTCGTCTGCCAAGGGACGCGATCTCCTCTCGCCCGAGCCCGGCCTCGGGTAAGAACAAGTAGTCCCGGACGGATTCGCGACTCGCCCGAAGGCCTCCTCAGGCAACGGGCGCACCCCCGGCTCGCCCGAGGCTAAGCTCGGGCAAACTTTGTCGTATAGCAACCTCGGCCAAATCGCCTTACCAACCGACCGTATCGCATGCGCATTTAATGCGGGGATCGCCTGACACCTTATCCTGACACGCGCGCCTCCGTCGGCAAGGTCGAAATGACCGCAGTCACTTCGCCCCTTTACTGATCGTTCTGACTGGAAAACAACACTATTCACCCCATTCCGACTACTGTGCCAACCACCAGGGTAAGACTAACAACAGTAAGTCACGGCCTCTCCCGAGTTCAGCCTCAGGTGCAACAGGGAACTCCGCCTCGCCCGACCCCAGGCCTCGGCCTCAGCCCCGGCCTCGAGAGAAGGTCTCCGCCTTGTCCGACCCCAGGCCTCGGCTTTAGCCTCGGCCTCGGGGGAAGGTCTCCGCCTCGCCCGACTCCAAGCCTCGACCTCAGTCTCGGCCTCGGGAGTAGGTCCCCGCCTCACCCGACCTCAGCCTCGACCTCAGGAGAAGTCACTGCCTCGCCCGACCTCGGCCTCGGACCGACTACGCTACAGGGGATACATCATTACCCTACCTCTAGCTAGCCGACTCAGGCTACGAAGGAACAAGACCGGTGTCACATCTAGATTACTCCGGCAACAGGGAATGATGGTTCCCTGCATGCGTCCATGACGTCGATTGTTCTCAGCTCTCTACGAAGGCAAAGAAACGTCAGCAGGACCCAGGGTCGCACCGCCAGCTGCGCTTCTATAGGGCTCAAGTACTTCTCCGCCGGCCACGTTAGCACATAGCTACACCCCCATGTACAGCTGGACCGTCTCCTTGTATCTATAAAAGGGGATGTCCAAGGCCTTCCCAACGGACACAGACACGCACACACGGACACGCGGAGGAGGCTAACTCAGACGGCTCACCTCAAGGCCGAACCCTCTCTCTCGCGAAGCTTGTAACCCCTACTACGAGTACCCCGGTGCAAGATAATATAAGCCTCATCCTCCCTCTTGTGTTTTATCTTGCATCAACCCATCTGGGCAGGGACACGCAGCGTCAAATTCACTAGTTGGTCGAGGGTCCTCGCGGGTCCGAAATGACGACAAAAAAGAGTCATTATCAGTTTAAAGTAATTGGCTCTCTAACTCCATTGAGGGAACAACTTGTGTGGCTACCATAGTCTAGTTGACTTCAAAATTGATCCAGACACATAGGGCCCTTGAGGACTGAACCAGTTCCGATTCTAACCGTGTCCAACAGTTTATCTATATAGTTATCCAAAACACTAATTTACATTGTTCTACATTGTTCACAAAGTGATGTTTGAATATTGACATATGGATAGGTAAGTTGATGGATATAGTCTAACGACCGTTGAATCTGTGACAAACATGAATCTAAGGAGAAACTTCCGTCATGTTTGGTTTCATAGAGATCCTCGGTATCAGATAAATTTTATCAACTATATATCCAAATGTTTTGCTTTCTATATTATGAAAAATTGTTGGTTCCCATACGCAACCTTTGCAGTGTTGTATTCTTTGAAACTCAAAACGCCACAAGATTGATTTCAAATTCTAATCTTGATACTATATATAGTTTTAAATTATAATATTTTTAGTGCAATGTGTTAAAATGGTTGTGTTGAAGTTGTTATTCAACAAAAAAAATACAACTTTTTTGAAGCATAGTTCATTTATGTGTTTTTTATAAAAAATGATTTTTATAATAAAACTCTTTCAGTTATCTCAATCAATCCAAACAATTTCGTGAAGTGATTCTGATTCTTCATTCACTCGGATTGTTTTCAGAGTCTCGGAGATAATCTAGATTCGAAACACTTATATACTAGAATCTAGATCTACAGCGACGAACACACACTGAATTGTTCCGAATTCTAGGTTAAAACTAGAGAACCATCTGTAGAACTATCGAGTGTACGTTTCGATTTCTTTCCTTTAAAATCTATTTATATTAGTGATATAAATGTTAATACCGTCTCTATAAATTCGACTCAAATCTAAGATTTGTTAGGAGGTACACTCATTTTGGAAACGAATAAGTAATCTAAAGCTAGAAGGCTAAAACATGCCAACAATACTCGTCTTACATATCTCACCAAATAGTATGACCCAACGCAAAAACGAGTCTTAAAACATTTCACGTGTTTTTCAACTCTAATTGCACGTAAAACTAGCCAGTACGTCCTAAGTCCTGACCCTTGAAGCATGCATCTTTTGATTTAATACTATGAAAACCCACCAGAGACTAAATAAAGCTGCCACACTATGACAACTTTAATTTATAGATTGTTGCTATAGAACACACTTTGGTTATGACATGATTACATGAATCACCAAACCAAAATAGAAACAAATGCAATTCGTGGTTGTTGGGGACTTGTTCTCAAGTGCTAAGAGTTAAGAACAAGGCAACATAAAAAGTGTTAAGTGTTAAAATCCTTCGTCCTTCGAAGCATTATGTTCCTTCGGGAAATAATGAGTCTCGGACGAAGGTCATGAGAGACATACCTTCGTAAACATAACAAGTAATGACGAAGGACTCACATAAAGCATGAAATATGATATAAGCATCACCATAGAATCATTTCTATTTTATTAACATGGAAAAACAGAAATGATTCCAAATTACAAATGTACCTTCGGTCCTGAGAGAAGGTGAAAAGTACGAGCGTGATGCCAAAAGCAAATGCCAAGTCAGCGTGAACAGTACGGGAGTACTGTTCATCTATTTATAGACGCGGGACGCAGCCCACGTAAAATTACATCCATGTCCATTACATTTGTTAACGGCTTATGGAAATCTGTCGAGGCCCCCGAAGTCTTTTCATCTTTGAGTCGGTTCCCCCTTCTGCCATCGCGCCGAAGCTTCCCTGCGCACAGCTTCGGCTACACTCGACCTTCGTCTGGTTCAGGCTTCGTCCTGGCCGTGCTCCATATTCATAATTCTGGATCCGAAAATACCTGTTCACATAATCCACTCGGAAAACATTGTCAAATCATGTTTTTGAGGACCTTCGGAGGACGAAGGCCCCCAACAGTAGCCCCTCGCAATATTAATTTGTAAATAATAAATTCAGATTGCGATATGGACGAAGGCCTTGAGCCGAAGGTCCGAAAAAACACCTTCCCTTTGCTAGAATAGCAACATTCAATGACAAGTGGGGTCTTTCAACTTTCAACGCATCAAGCGTATAAATACGGCCATGCCGCAAACTTATTTCGCACGCTTTCTGGCCAACCACTCCTGCTCATTCATTTTTTAGCTCTTGTGCACTGTGATCTGCTAAGTTTTTAGCTTTGAAGCTTCGGCTTTTAAAAACAGTTTTTTAGCGCTTCCGAAGATGTCTGAAGCTGCTAAGAAGGCTGCTGCTGAGATGAAGCTGAGTCTTGATGAAGAGAAGAACCTAGGGTTTCTTATAGCGATGTCGAAGTCCAACACAGAAAAGATTACCAAGGAAATTCTGGAGGGGCTGTCTGAAGATACTGGTGACAGTGAAAGTTATGATATGGACAGCGGTGGCGAAGACTCCGAAGATCGCCCCTGGCGACCAAGCCATTCAGTTTATGGTAAATCAACTATCAAAGAGAATCATCTTGTTAATATGAGAGGAAGGTATTTCCGGGATCTGTCCATTGTGAGGGCGGACGAAGGGGAAAAAACTTGTCCACACCCTGAAGAAAATGAAGTTGTGGTGTACCGAAGCTTTTTGAAAGCTGGACTGCGATTCCCCTTGAGCAGCTTCGTCGTGGAGGTGTTGAAAATCTTCGAAGTCTATCTTCATCAACTTACTCCCGAGGCAATTATAAGGCTAAATATCTTCATGTGGGCCGCGAGGAGCCAAGGTCTGAAGCCTGACGCAAGAAGCTTCTGTAATGTTCATGAATTATTATATGAAACAAAGCCTTGGGGCAAGGAACAGTACCATAACAACTTTGGCTGCTACAGCTTCGTTTCTCGGTCCGGGGCAAGCTGTCCCGTACCAACCTTTCGGAAGAGATGGCCCGGGGATTGGATGACAGAATGGTTTTATGTGAAGAATGACTTATCAGCACGAGAAGACATCAAAGGTATAATTATGCGTCCTATTTGGCAAAGCTTCGGCCTTCGGAGGCCGAAGGTTGAAATGAACGAAACCGCCGAAGAGTGCCAAAGAGCCTTCGGCGTTGTCTGCTCTTTTATAGGAACAAGGGACTTAGTACAAGAACATATCGCCTTCAGGGTGTGGCCGCTTGCTGAGAAATGGGAAATGCCACAAGAAACCATGAAAGAGGCCGACGAAGGTGAGCTTGTGAGACTGAAGTACACCTTCAAATTTGGAGATAAATTTATTGAGCCAGATGATGAGTGGTTGAAAAGCATTGACAATTTAAGTGATGAGCTACTCGGGACCTACTCGAAGGCTGAAGATAATGCAATGTCAGCAGCCTTCGGAGGCCGAAAAAAGAAGAGACTGAATCGGGTATTCGATGCCATTGGGTTTGTCTACCCTGACTATCGTTATCCCACTCGAGGGCAGAAAAGAAAGAACACAACCTCTGCAGAAGAGGAAGCTGCAACTGCTCCTAGCGAGCCAGAATCAAAGAGAAAGAGGATAAAAGTCCTCACACACCGGCCACGCTATATTGAACCAGCTTCGGTGCCTGAGTTCACCGGAGAAGCTTCTTCGGCCACCGAAGCTGAACAGCCAACCTTGCTGCCAGAAACTGCAGAGATGGCCGAAGCACCATCCACAGAAAAAATGGAAGAAGCGAAAAAGCCGACTAAGGAAAAAACATTAGAAGTTTTGAGTCCTGCAGTAAATATTGAAACAGCAAAAAACCAAAAGGGGCCATCAGTGACCCCAAAAAGGAAAAGAATGGTAAATGTACTAGACGTCTTGGAGACAATTAAGTCTTCAAGCACAATTCCAAAAAAGAGTGTTGAAATTGCTGAAGCTTCTACTGAAGCTTCGGCTCAACAAGCTAAAGCTGAAGCTGGGCCTTCAGAGCCCTGCAAGGAGCAACCTTTTGAAGCCGAAGCAATAAAAATTCCAGAACCAGTATTAGTTGAAGAAACTGACACCGCCATCCCCGAAGCACCTGCCAGCATGCGTGATTACATGATACGACATGCTTCGGGGAAGAAGCTATCTGAAGAAGAAACTCATGAAGCCATCCATTATGCAAAGGAACTAAAATATCCAAAGGGGGCAGTAATATTCAATGGAACGAATGAAGATGACTTCTTATACTGCCTGCCTGACAACAAAGAGCTATCTGTCTGCCGAGAAATGGCCAGAAGTATTGGTTTCCCGAAGCTTGAATCTGGATTAAGCGCCATGACGAAAGAAGATCTCGCAGACAGTCTTGCGTACAACAGCCTGAAGGTATAGGAATTAAACACTTGAAAAATCCCCTTATTTTTACGCAACTCATTCCTTTTTTCTTATATGAATTCTTTTTCGTATAGGGCCTGATCCTAAGCAACGCACTAAGAGCCCAAAAGAGCGCCGAAGATGAAAGCTATGAAATTGCGTTTAATAATTTACGCTCCGAAGTTATCAGACTGAGAAACGAAGCTTTGGAAAAAGATAAAATTCTGCTTACACTGGTAGATAAAGTGAAAAAAGACGAAGCTGCTTCAAAGGCCCAGGCCGAAGCTCAAAAACGCGAGATTAAAGATCTTCAGAAACAGCTGGCTAGAGCTAAAGAGGAGCGCGCGCTTGAGGAAACGAAACGAGAACTTAGTGATTTTATGGTCAGCAAATTGGAATCAAAAGTTAAGGAGCTTCGCACATCTCAGGGGAAATGCTATGTCAAATCTGTAGAATGTGTGAATAAAATTAAATCCAGCTTCACCAGCGTAGGCGCCTTTTCCAGCGAAGAGAATTTCTCTCGAGGCAATCCCGAAGGTCCGCTGGAATGGATTAGCCACGAAGCAGAGGCCTTCGAAGAGATTCTGAACAGTCGTGGCGACATATGCGCTTTTTCGGGCGCCAGAGGAATTGCTTCTGTCTTAGAGAAGAAAGGTTGCGGGCATGTAAAATTTTTAGCTCAATCCGAAGCTACCTTATCTTCCGAAGACGTCAAGGACCCCTCGGCCGAAGCAAGCGTGGTTGGTGGCAAATTTTTTACTGATATCTGGAACGACGGCGGCCGAGGAATGGCGCAAGAGATCATCCAAAGGAGCGAAAAAGGCATTCATGACGCCAGAAAAGTGGCAGAAGCTGCCGAAAGGAGTACAGAGCCCGAAAGGCAATTAGGTACCAATTAGTCGCTCTTATTGTGTTGTAATTTTTATTCCAAACTTTGCTCAAGGTTTGCAAAAGTAATGAAGAAATGTTCTCTTCCCTCAGAAACTGCTGGATCAAATGTCGACGAAGAAATTAAACAAATGGCCGAAACTATCTTGGACAAGGTTGTTGACCAACTTCTAAATGAGGCCGCCGAAGAAGTATTGAGAGAAGATTAGATGCTATTTGGAAAAATCATTTAAAGTGTAATCTATGTAACACTTTGTACATTTGAATGTAATATACAAGTCTCCTTTCATTATTGAATTCTTTACGATGCATGAAACATTAAATACATACCATTTTTGAGCCTTTGGCGAAAAAACACCTTCCCTTCTTTTCATGCTTCGTGAAGAAGGCATTCTCCGTTAAAATTATTCTGATGAATCACATCCATGCTTCGTCAAAACATTCTTCGAAGCTATACTCCGAAGCTATACAACTTCGATATCGATCTGATAAAGCTCGCCCATGTTTCGTAAAAATATTCTCCGAAGCTGTATTCCGAAGCTGTACAATTTCGATGTCACTTTCTCAAAGCATCCTTTCGAAGGTTGAGAGTATCTCCTTCTCTTGCCAAATGCAATATGATGTATGATGCTTATGCTATGCAAAATGATGTGATGATGTTATGTTATGCATGTGACATTTGTTCCGGAGATACACATAAAATATATTCGTAAGCTCTGCATTCCCTTGGGAACGTCTTTGGAGCTTCTTCGTCTTTTACTTAGACGGTATCAGCGTTGACTTTTCGCTGTAAGCCTCCCTTAGGAGCTTCTTCGCCTTTTACTTAGGCGGTATCAGCGTTGACTTTTCGCTGTAAGCCTCCCTTAGGAGCTTCTTCGCCTTTTACTTAGGCGGTATCAGCGTTGACTTTTCGCTGTAGGCTCTGCATTCCTTTAGGAACGACTTCTGAGCAGAAAACTTACACTGCGCTCCCTTTGGAACGGCTTTTTGTGACTTCATAAACTTACTCTGCGTTCCTTAGAACGACTTTCTGTTACTCCGAAGGATTTTTAATCCGAAGGTCCTCCTTGGTAACGGAAAAAGTTTTAAGCTTCAGCAACTTGGGCCTGTGGAGCAAATAGATTTTCCTCGTGGGAAACAACGAAATTATTACATGAAAACTATCAATGTTTTTTGCTTCACAGAAAATAAAACTGAATAGAAAAGACTGCTATCAAAGGTAGGATATGTCAATAAATGTGCTTCGACTCTGGCACAGTGCTGTTGACTGTGCGAGCTTCGGACTGTTCTCTGAAGTCCCTCTGATGTGGAGCGTATTGACTCCCTTCTGGCTGTTGACCTTGCTGCAATGGAGGTGGAGGCGGAAGCTGCTGCCAGGAAGCTTGAGGTTGACTTGCCGAAGCTACAGAAGCCGCAGGGTGGTTGTCTATGTATTGTGGGACATAAGGCGGATGAAACGAAGCAGTATGCATAACCTGCTTCGACTGAGCTTGTTGAGATGCAGCTTCGGCTAGTTCCTTTTGCTTCTGGATTGTAACATGGCACGTCCTAGTGGTGTGGCCCTTGCCCTCTCCACAGAATAGGCAAAACAGTCTCCTTGGCTGATCTCCGAATCTTCCGCCGAAGCCCCTGGCGCCTCTGCCTCTTGGAGCTGGTGGCCGAAAGAAAGTTTGTTGTTGCCCCGAAGCCTGTGAGGAGCACTGCGGCCTGTTTTGCTGACTCCCCTTATCATCATTCTGAGTGTTGTGAATGGAACGGACATGCCTCGGGTAGTATCTTCCTCCGAAGCCCCTGGTCATCTCAGAAAATCTGAAGGCCTCCTCCCTTCTTTGGCGAAAGTCATTGTCAGCACGAATGTACTCATCCATCTTTTGGAGCAATTTCTGCAAGGTCTGAGGAGGCTTCCGAGCAAAGTATTGAGCTGCGGGTCCAGGACGGAGCCCCTTGATCATGGCTTCGATAACGATTTCATTGGGCACCGTTGGTGCCTGCGCCCTCAATCGTAAGAACCTTCGGACATACGCCTGAAGGTATTCTTCGTGATCCTGAATACACTGGAAGAGGGCTTGAGCTGTAACCGGCTTCGTTTGAAATCCTTGAAAGCTGGTCAGTAACATATCCTTCAGCTTCTGCCATGAAGTGATTGTTCCTGGCCGAAGGGAGGAATACCAGGTCTGAGCAACATTCCTGACGGCCATGACGAAAGACTTCGCCATGATTGCAGCGTTGCCCCCGTACGAAGACACTGTTGCTTCGTAGCTCATCAAGAATTGCTTCGGGTCGGAGTGGCCGTCAAACATGGGGAGCTGGGGTGGCTTATAGGATGGAGGCCAAGGTGTAGCCTGCAGCTCAGCAGACAGAGGAGAAGCATCATCAAAAACAAAATTTCCCTGATGGAAATTATCATACCAGTCGTCTTCGTTGACGAAGCCCTCCTGATGGAGGTCTTTCTGATGAGGCCTTCTGTTCTGCTCATCGTGAGTGAGATGGCGAACTTCCTCAGAAGCTTCGTCAATTTGCCTTTGCAACTCAGCTAGGCGGGCCACCTTCTCCTTCTTCCTCTGCACTTGTTGATGTAGCATCTCCATCTCTCTGATTTCTTGGTCTAGCTCTTCTTCCTCAAGCGTCGGGCTAACAGCTTTTCTCTTCTGGCTTCTGGCCTCCCGAAGAGAGACGGTCTCCTGGTTGTGGTCCAGTGGTTGTAGTGCTGCAGCCCCAGCCGCTGAAGCTTTCTTCGGCGCCATAGCGAAGGTCTATAGCTTCCGAAGGTGTTCACGAAGACTCGAAGTGGAAGTGAGTTCACCGGAGGTGGGCGCCAATGTTGGGGACTTGTTCTCAAGTGCTAAGAGTTAAGAACAAGGCAACATAAAAAGTGTTAAGTGTTAAAATCCTTCGTCCTTCGAAGCATTATGTTCCTTCGGGAAATAATGAGTCTCGGACGAAGGTCATGAGAGACATACCTTCGTAAACATAACAAGTAATGACGAAGGACTCACATAAAGCATGAAATATGATATAAGCATCACCATAGAATCATTTCTATTTTATTAACATGGAAAAACAGAAATGATTCCAAATTACAAATGTACCTTCGGTCCTGAGAGAAGGTGAAAAGTACGAGCGTGATGCCAAAAGCAAATGCCAAGTCAGCGTGAACAGTACGGGAGTACTGTTCATCTATTTATAGACGCGGGACGCAGCCCACGTAAAATTACATCCATGTCCATTACATTTGTTAACGGCTTATGGAAATCTGTCGAGGCCCCCGAAGTCTTTTCATCTTTGAGTCGGTTCCCCCTTCTGCCATCGCGCCGAAGCTTCCCTGCGCACAGCTTCGGCTACACTCGACCTTCGTCTGGTTCAGGCTTCGTCCTGGCCGTGCTCCATATTCATAATTCTGGATCCGAAAATACCTGTTCACATAATCCACTCGGAAAACATTGTCAAATCATGTTTTTGAGGACCTTCGGAGGACGAAGGCCCCCAACAGTGGTTATAAATAGTGAAGCTGCATGTGCTAAGAATGAAGGAAATAAACTGTCGTTCCTTGCTCTCAAGTCGGGAGAGCACCAAGGGGCCTGTCCCTATGTTCTTACATATTTGCAGCTGATCTCTAATCATCCGATCAATGCTATCAGCAAGGGCGTCTTCTGAACAAACAATGCAAATACCTGTCAGGCAACCTTAGGATGAGCAGCAAGACGTCTTCTGGTTGGTCTCGCGTATGTAGCCGCAGCTGGTTGGCTGGCCATCATCAGATCAACAACAAGTAGGGGGGTTCGTTAAACCCAGTAGAATTTCACGATATCAATAGGATGTTTACCAGTTGGCAGTTGGCACGTTAGCTGTACTTGTCTTTGATGGATGCAACCATAGCCATGAAAGCCTGCTCCACATTGATGGCATTTTCTGCACTCGTCTCCATGATCGTCTCCACACCACATGAATGCGCGCGATATCGACCGGGGAGGCACGGACGCTATCGCCTTCCACGGTCCCAACTCCCAACAGTGTTGGCTCGCCATACCGATCGGTAGCTGAACCGACCGATCGGTAGCGTGTGTCGTTGGAGCCACAACCAGACGATACCGACCAATACGCCCATCGATACTAATCGACTGCAGCCATATGTCGTCTTTTGATTGGTCTATATTAATTTGATGTTTAAAAATAAAAAAATCCAAAAAATATTAAAAATATATGCAACTTTTATTTTTATATTACGTATTTCTTATGTTTGATGAAGTATGTAATTTTTTATTTACTGTTTATAAACTATGTAGTTTGTATTGGTTTTTATAAATTATATAATTTTTATTTACTAAATTGTATACTTAGATGACTTTTTATTCCGATCATTTTTAATAAGAGTATGTACAAAAAAAACTGACGTGACCTTATAGTGACGATATAGATTGTGCATTGGAGTGTTATGTTAAATACATGCTGACGATAGTGTATATAGATCGATCGATAACTGATGTGGTAGTAGATATAGACTAGTAACATTGGATTCACTCTCATCAATAAACGTGTGGATAATGTTTAGTCAAATTTAAATGTCCAAAGAAGTCATAGGGAATTGGTGAAAATGAAGTACTGCTGAACTTGTCATGATCTATTCATGAAAATGGATAACTTACATTTGTTGTCTCAGTTGCCACAACTTTATTAGCAGCTAGATCATTCTTGTTCCCAACAAGAAGCTTGTTAACTTGTGACATGCATCGACCAATCTCGTTTAACCATTGCTTCACATTATTGACGCGTTTTTGGTCTTTCATGCCATATACAATCTACAAGCCAACAATAAAATATTGCAAGTATCTTAACATGATCAAAATATGGTTGATAAGTTTCAGTGGTTTTCTAGTTCAGGTAGCCAACTTACGATGATTCCATGAGCTCCGCGGTAGTATATATCTGCTAGTGATTGTCCTGAAGCGCTCTTGTCCAGCAGTATCCCACTGCAACAATTACAAGCCATGTCATGTGAGTTTAATTATGTGGTAGTAATGCAATGAACATATTGTTGGTAATTTTCAGACAACTCTGGGTTGTTGTTTATTATTAGAATACATTTCCCTTACTTCACTAACCATTATGTGCTTCGGATGTAGCTATATAACAACAACAAAGTCTTTTAGTCCTAAAAACAGAATATGCTTTTGTTGAAACCCAACAAAAGTCATGAGTCAAGCAGGTACGTAGTAGATAGCTGTTTTTCATGCATTCTTACTCAAGGCTAAATCTTTCTATATATTATATTCTTTCAAGTCTCTTTTAGTGTCTTTTTTCATATCAACTTCAGTCTTCTCATGTTTATATTATCATTACAATTAAACCCACATACACACTAGTTGCTAAAGTGAAGGGCAAATCAGAGGCTGAGGTGCGATGGATCCTGTGACGATGAAGCTAGAGCAAAGACTTAGCACCGATGAATCGAGTGCAACTATAAAGATCAAGGAAATTTGCGATCAATGTGCGAATTGGGGCACATGATAACATGAAGTGGGTTATATAAACTACAAAAGATCAAGCCAAGTGTATTGTGTTGATTACATGTGGCTTGATGGAGGTTGGATGCTTGTGTGGCATCACCAACAGATATGGTGAAATAGAATGCAAAAGGTAAAGGTATATTTGTAACACATTTCATTCATCAGCCTAAGGTTGAATAGAAAAGTTGAAAGTCGCCTAGAGGGGTGAATAGACAAAACCTGAAATTTATCACTTTAAAAACAAGACTTAATCCCAATTGGAGATTAGCTCAAGGTATAGATTAATCGAAGTCAGGGGAGAGGTTCTTCTTGCATAGTTGCTCTTTTGAATATATAGAATTTAAATTTGAGCAACAAGAGAATACATGAGGACAATTAATTGCAAAAGGACTTAGGGAGGAAAGGAGTAAAACAAATTGCAATAGAAGAAACACAATAAAGACACATCAATTTTGTTTATCGGAGTTTGGTTTCACAATGAAACCTATGTCTCCATTGGGGAGTCCACTAAGGACTGGGTTTCTCTCAACCCTTTCCTCACTCAAGTGATCACCAAGATTGAACTTGAGTTTCCCTTTGCTTTTCTCAATCGAGAGACCAAAGTCTTTGCAGGGCACTTCACACTTTGAAGCCTCTTGCTAGCCTTACAATAGATGGGTGCCTTGCATTAAGACACAAACACACTCTCTTCTTAGCTCAAACACATGTGCACTATCACTTATCACTCAATTGATTGCTCTCTCTAGCACACTATGCAATTTGTGGCATTTGGATCTCTTTGGAGGTGTTTTGAATGTTGCTCTAGCTTGTAGAAGTTATTGCTCAGCTCTTGTATATTGAATGGGCTAGTTGGGAAGTATTTATAGCCCCAACCACCCAAATAGCCACTTGAAACTTTTTCCAAAAACTGAACTAAATCGGGTGCACTGAACCTTGAACTTTGCCTAGTCCGGTGCACACTGAACCTCTGTCGGGCTGACTTTTCAGTGATCGTTCTGAACCAAATGTCTAGTTTCCCTACCACGTCGGTGCCACATCAGCTCGACCATTGAGAAGTCCAATCCAACCATTGAGTCCTAAGGATCTAGTCCTCACCAGACCAAAGTCGAGTGCGCGAGCTGCCTTTCTCCAGGAAACAACCATTCTATGTAACTGGTCTAGTGCCCACCGGATCGAGGCACGATGCTCCAAAGCCTTCGAGGTCAAAAATATGCTCTATGTGTAACTGGTCCAATGCGCCACAGAGTAGCATACTTAAGCCCTTTTTAGCCTTCTTGATCACTTCTATGACTTAACTTATCTGGAGTCCATCCAATTGGTCTAAGCCATAGTTCCTTGTCCTTTTGATCAACTCAACTCATTTTCTTATCTATACTCAAACTTAGCTACAGAACACCAATTTTAATATCTAATGTTTCTAATGTCTCTTATATGATCAAATATGTTCCTAGGGCCATGGTTGTTATAGGGATTCTATATTTATGAATGGAACAAACTGTTGCATGCAAGAAATGGGACGCATGCGGGAGGTGGGCTAGCGGCCAGGCTGGTCTGATGGTGCGGGGGTGGCTGGCTGGGGCTTCATGTTTCATATTGGAAGCCTAGGGCTCCCAATATCCTCACCACATATATATAAACATACATAAATATTAGCATGTAGTTTCTATTTACAACAGTTTGTGAACAGATCCCATTTCCCGTCGTCTCCATCAATCATACGTACGTACGTGCTCCAGGTCATAGCCGTAGCGTTACGAGTTTTCATTTCACCTACATGCCAACTGATAGGTACTTGCAATTGTACGTGTTCTATTTTCAGGTTACTGATGTGAAGGAACAGAAAATAAATTCATGGAGCACTTAAGACTTATCCTAGACGTCCATGAGTGCACATGGACGACTTATCCTAGACATCCGTCGTTATTAGGAGGGCTACTAAAGCACGAACGCAAGGGCCGAACGACTGTTTGCGGGCGGTAGGGGTCAGCGCCAATAACGCCGCCGACCCCTGCCACGTAAGCGCCACATCGGCGTTTCGAAGCGATACCTTGGCACCATTCATATTGGCGTCGAGACGTGTAACCTCGGCGCAATATTGATGGCGCCGAGGTAAGGGTCCATTTTCCGAATTGAAACTGAAAAGGGCTTACTTGTGAAAAACTTTCCCCAAAAGGGCCAAAAAGAAAAAAAGACGACCATCCCTAACCTCCCTCCCCACGCCGCCTCCGCCACGCCTCCGCTCGTTCGTATCTACCCGCGACCTCCCTCCCCACTTCGCTGCTCCGCCCATTGCCTCCTCGCAATCTCCCTCCCCACGTCGCTTCCGCCACGCCTCCATTACCGTGGAGTTTGCAACCGACCCGAGCGCCTCGGAAATCTCGCAACCCCTCCGCTTGCCATGAACCCACCCGTAATCGTAGGCACTCCAGCCGCGACCGGCATCCTCACCCACGGGCGCTCCAACCGCGGCCTCCCAAAATCCACACCATGCTCCCGTTCTTGCCGCATCTGCTCCAACCGCGTCCGTGCATGCCGCGACCGCCATTCTCGCCCACCCGGTGTCTACGCATTTTTGCGCTTACCCAACAGCCTTGTCGCACCCTCCACCCTCACTAGCCCACGTTCGACGCATGCACCAACCTTATCGCGCCCACCATCCTTGCTCGCCATGCGTTCCAAACTGCCGTCCTGCCAGCCTTATGCACCTCGCCCCACGGTAGCCACGAGCTTGAGCAGCAGCAGCACTCCCAACATCCTGTTCTTGAGACCCTGCGCCTCACATCATACCATTTGGTGAGTCTCCAACTAACCTAAACGTGATTGTGGCACCTTCTATTTTGGCATAAAATTGATTCTAGCACCTTGCTAATTGTGGTTATACATCGATCTGGTGAAGCTACTTGTGCTTGTGCATAGATATTTTTTGTTTATTGCTATCCAAATATTTTTGTTTTCCCCTCTTTTTTTTCTTGCTTCAATTTTTGAAAGGAGCATCATTTTTTACTACAATCATCTGTGGCTTGATGCTATTCTCAATTACTTCTTCGACAGAAAAGTTATAGTAAGTGATGAATTTAACACATGATGCTATTTGTTGCAGAGACTTAGTGATACTCCTTATCATCTTGATAGAAATTCATTTATGCACTTTTTGTGATGTACAAAGCTTTTGCTAGTTAGAAAATAGAAACACATGACATTTTGGTTGAGGTTATCTCCTGCTCCTTTGTGAACCACAAAATATTTTATGTTGCTAACATGTATTTGGTACGAATGTATTCATCATTTTAGATTACTAAAATGTTAAAATAAATAAAAGCAGTAATTTGGATAGTAGCTGCCAATAATATGGATTAGTTTTACAAATACTCCCTGAAATTCTACGAATCAACCCGATGTCCTACACACTTCTCTCTCCCGCCTCCTTTTGGGTCCACACCATTTTCGTCCTCAACCTCCCTCCCCACGTTGCCTCCCGCGCCCTCCCTGCGACATGCCCCCTGAAATTCTGTATTGGTTGTTGCCAGAGAATTTATAAGATTGAGATCGATAATATGTGATATTTGTTTTTTATGTATTCGTTGTGCACTAATATTTTGTTTGTCGTTATAACGCACGAGCACCTGACTAGTATAGTTTTTAAGAAATAGATTGAATAGAATGTTTATGGAAGTTTTTTCATCGACATTTACGTATCGCACGTGCTTGTCATTAATAATTTCATACGTAGGCTAACGAAGGATAATCTTTTTGTCTAACTATAGCCACAACATTATTTTAACATGAAAAACATAGCTATTATAAAAAAAGGACTTTGAGAGAAAAGAAAACATGACTGAGACGAATGATATTATTTCTATTGAGAATTGATTGTATTAACTGGCCTATTGCAAATGGAATGGTTTCAAGAACACGTGCAAGTCCGTACATGTCTACTACTGTATTCGTAGTCCGGTAGAATTGTATTTATATGTGTACAAACGGGTTGTCCGGTCCGATAAAGCCTTTTAAGTAACTCTAGTTAGGTTATGTGGATAAATACCTGCTTTGTCTCTGAGGGGTCTCACATCTCTAAATAAGGAACCTGTACACCCCCTCATAATACAGAGAAGAGAAAGAGGCCAGAGGCCCAACCTTGGGCTGTTTGGTTCAGCTTTTTTCTGACCAGCTTTTCCGAGAATCTAGCTGTGGGGAAAATCTGGCTGTGTAGAGAATCTGATTATCATTAGCATTATGTGCGAAAGAAGATAAAGTTGTTCATGGGACTTAGGATCTATAAAGTGACGGATTACTACTATTACGACGACTCAACCGATTATATGTTTATGTTGATTTTGAATGGTTTTTACCCAAATGAATTTTATAGAAGCTGACTGAAAAGTTGAGTGTTTGGCAGTCCGTAGCAGCTTTTGGTGGCCAGAAGCTGCGAAAAGCCGAAACAAACAGGGGCCTTATATCTTGTGTCTCGTGTGTTTCCTCTGTCGTGCTTATAGGAAGGGAGACAGGTCTTCTACAGCTTCTTGCGTCTCTACTGCTGATGGGAGGGAAGGGAGCGGATCTGGTGATCCGTGGTAACATAGTTCTCAACATGTTATCAGCACGCTCTACCTCGACATTGTTGCGGGATCAGATCTGCATCAACTCTCCGTCAAGCCAGCAG
This sequence comes from Zea mays, assembly GCF_902167145.1. Classification (NCBI taxonomy): domain Eukaryota; kingdom Viridiplantae; phylum Streptophyta; class Magnoliopsida; order Poales; family Poaceae; genus Zea; species Zea mays. Next base: position 156,822,618 of record NC_050099.1, on the reverse strand, counting down.
GTCCTCTGGCCTAGCCGAACTGTCCTACGCGACAGGCTTCGATTTTCCCTCTACGCGATCGAGCAGTATGTTTACTGTTTTTGATATGCTATTATGCATAGCCTACGATCCATGCACGACGAACTTGTTATCGTCGTCGTTGTGGTGGTGCGACGCCCGCGCCAGAAGCGCACGCTCTAGCGGCAGCTAGCCCACGTCGGAGCCACGTCACGTGCCTGAGTCACGCCTCACCGGAAGTGCCCGCGCCGACATACGCGTCTCGTCGGTAGCATCAGGGGATGCGCTAGCACCTTCTTTTTCTCCGAAGATCTTGGTGTAGCCGTGGTAGTCGAACGGATGGATAAAAACAAGACTGGTTTTCAGCGTGGGCCTCTCCCTGGCTAGATGCCCAGTCGAAGTGGCTATGTTGAGATAAAAAAAGAGTGGTATGTGCGGAGCAGTTGAGATAAAAATGGTGCCATACACATCCAGTCAAAGGGGCTGACACAAATAAAAAGCAACAACTTTATCTCCCGCACACCACCCCTACCCCTCCTCCTCCTCCATGACTGCATGCATGCATGTTGTCCGATGAAATCGCGTGTGAGGCAGCAAGGACCATGCATGCATGCAAGGTGCTGTTTGCATGTCCGTTTGTGGCGCCCTGGTGGGAGAGAGGAAACAGGCTACGCTAGTGGATCTGAAATCCGCAGACGAGTGGAAGCAGTGGCTGCCCGTGAAAGCCGACTGCGTGACGAGCGCATCGCGCGGCTATAGCGTTATCACGGAGAAAATTCTTGCATGTTTGTGCCCGAGGGAAGCGCGTTATCACGGAGAAAATTCTTGCATGTGTCTGCCTGAGGGAAGCACATGTTGCATGGATAAAAGGATAACTGTGTGGTTGAGATAACCGTGCACGTGAGGTGTAGATAAGGTTTTTACTCAAATAATTATAATTAAGCATGTTATTATCTCATAAATTGTACTTTAGTTAATTATTTATTGTCATAATAATTAGTATAAAAATACATGCTTGAATATGCATCTGATCTGCTTATGTCCATGCATTAATTCTAATATTATTTTTCTGCTTTATTTCTCGTAGTAGATAATTGGCAGAAATTATTAAAAATGTGTGAAGCCTATATTGTGCATACTCAAATCGCTCTAAATATTTGTGTTGTGTTGAGCTTTTGAACTCACGTTGAGCGATTAAATTGTATAGTGGGTACTCGGACACGCCGATTAGGTTGCGTTGGTAATCGGCTGAGTTATGACATTAGCTGAATATTGACTGCGCCTTGGTAACACGACGCAGTATTTGTGCCGTTCGAACTTCGCTGCGTCATGTGATTGCTATGTCGTGCTCTCGCTAAATCAGATCGCTCCCGTTGAGTCGGACCGCCATCGCCGAGTCACACATTTTTCGTGGGCCCTGAAGGCATTGCATGTATGTCGTAACTATTGAGTCACAGTTGCACTTGTTGCGCCTGTTGTGCCTATTGCGTACTTATCGTGTACCCCGACTACCAAGCCACAACTGCGTCTGTTGCGCTGGTTACGAAGGTTTGATGTGTTGTCGTTGCCCTGATGGCCGCACACGTGTTGACGCCATATACGCTAGAGCTTGTACTCGCTTGGATTGTGGTGGGTTGTTCAAGCCCCTAAAGTCACATTATGTGCAACCTTCGTTAACAATTTTATTTGGCTTTATATTTTATTTGACTGTGTTGTGTGGCATTATATATTTATATATCGCCAAGTGGCCATAACAACTATATCAAGCTCTATAGTGCTTGGAAATCTGGGAAATTAAATTGAAATACAATTAAACACACGTAAGTTAATTTTTCTGCTCTCTCCTCATGCATAAAGTTTTATCCGAAGTAACCCGAAGATATGTAATAGAATGCATGAAAGCCTTTTTGGCATAGAAGACATCACAAATTGGGATTCTATTAGTAAGCAAAAGGTCTTACCAAATGATTTAAGACTATAAATCTCAGCCATACATTGCTCAACCAGTTGTTGACACATTGCTTCTTTGTCGCTGAATGACATGAAGCAAACTCTGAGATAAAAGGACATATAACCTCTAGCAACACGAAGTTGCGCGTATATCGAAAGGTAATTCTGAGAATTTTTTCACAATGTTTGTGTGAAAAACCATTGTGTGTTCCCGTCAAACCACTTTACTCGTCCTATCTAGGACCTCTATGCTTGTGTTGCATACATCCCTCGGAATTGTAAATACTTATAGTCGCTGAATTGACTTAGGATAGTCCTTTGACTGGTATGGTTTACTTTTAAGCCAATTGGTAAAGGTCAGTCCTGAATGGACATTGTCGGGGACCATAATTAGGGGTACCCTCAAGACTCCTAAATCTCAGCTGGTAACCCCCATCAGCACAAAGCTGCAAAGGCCTGATGGGTGCGATTAAGTCAAGGATCGGTCCATTCAAGGGACGCGATCGCGCCTCGCCCGAGCCCAGCCTCGGGCAAGGGCAGCCGACCCCGGAGGATTTACGTCTCGCCCGAGGACCCCCTAAGGCAACGGACACACCTTCGGCTTGCCCGAGGCCTAGTCTTCACCAAGAAACAACCTTGGCCAAGTCGCCACGCCAGCCGACCAAATCGCAGGGGCATTTAATGCAAAGGTGTCCTGACACCTTTATCCTGACGTGCGCCCTCCAGTCGACAGAGCCGAAGTGACCGTAGTCACTTCGCCGCTCCACTGACAGGCCTGACAAGAGGACAGCGTCGCCTGCGCCGCTCCGACTGCCGTGCCACTCGACAGAGTGAGGCTGACAGCAGCCAAGTCCGGCCTCAGGCGCCATAGGAAACTCCGCTTCGCCCGACCCCAGGGCTCGGACTCGGGCTCAGCCCCGGAAGACGACGAACTCCGCATCGCCCGACCCCAGGGCTCGGACTCGGGCTCAGCCGCGGAAGACGACAAACTCCGCTTCGCCCGACCCCGGGGCTCGGGCTCGGGCTCAGCCCCGGAAGACGACGAACTCCGCTTCGCCCGACCCCAGGGCTCGGACTCGGGCTTAGCCCCGGAAGACGACGAACTCCGCATCGCCCGACCCCAGGGCTCGGACTCGGGCTCAGCCCCAGAAGACGACGAACTCCGCTTCGCCCGACCCCAGGGCTCGGACTCGAGCTCAGCCCCGGAAGACGACGAACTCCGCTTTGCCCGACCCCAGGGCTCAGACTCAGCCCTGGTCTCAGCCGACGGTCTCCGCCTCGCCCGACCCAGGGGCTCGGACTCGACCTCGGCCTCGGAAGACGGACTCGACCTCGACCTCGGAGGAGCCTCCACCTCGCCCAACCCAGGGCTCGGACCGACCACGTCACAGGAGGCGCCATCATTACCCTACCCCAAGCTGACTCAGGCTACGGGGAACAAGACCGGCGTCCCATCTGGCTCGCTCCGCCAAACAAGTAATGATGGCGCCCCGCATGCTCTATGACGACGGCGGCTCTCAGCCCCCTTACGGAAGCAAGAGGACGTCGGCAAGGACCCGACAGCCTCGACAGCTGTCCTTCTCGCCAGGCTCCGGCGCTCCTCCGACGGCCACGACACCACACGAACCGGGCGCCAAAACCTCTCCGGCTGCCACGATGGCATGAACTTAGGGCACTAGCTCCCCTCCGCTAGACACGTTAGCACACTGCTACACCCCCATCGTACACCTGGATCCTTTCCTTACGCCTATAAAAGGAAGGTCCAGGGCCCTCTTATAGAGGGTTGGCCGTGCGGGGAAGGACGGGACGGCGCTCGCGCAAGGCCGCTCGCTCCCTCCCGCGTGGACGCTTGTAACCCCCTACTGCAAGCGCACCCGACCGGGGCGCGGGACGAACACGAAGGCCGCGGGTTTCACCTCTCACGCCTGTCTCCCTCCGGCTTCTTCCCCCCTTCGCGCTCTGTCTCGCGCCGACCCATCTGGGCTGGGGCACGCGGCGACAATTTACTCATCGGTCCAGGGACCCCCCGGGTTCGAAACGCCGACAGTTGGCGCGCCAGGTAGGGGCATGCTGCGTGTTGACGAACAGCTTCCCGTCAAGCTCCAGATGGGCAGTCTCCAGCAACCTTTCCGGCTCGGGACGGTGCTCCGTTTCGGGAGTCTCGAGTTCATGTCCCTCGACGGCAGCTACGACATGATACTCCTTCCCCCGTCGCGCGACAGCGACAATGGCGGCCGGCAACCCGCCCGCCGGCGGCGGAATCGACGACGTCTTCCTCACGTGGTAGAAGAACAACATTCGGGTTTGTCCCGTCCCCTCCCCCGCCGACGGAGGAGGAGGCGGGGCAACCAAGGCCAAACAGGAGGCGGCACCTCGTCGACTGTCGAGCGAGTCGACGGCGCCGGCGCCCCAACGGGGGGTACGTCGGGCATCGACCTCGCGTCTGAGACGAAGACAAGCGCTGTCTCCCCGCAACACGCCAACCCCAAGCAAACGGACGACGCCAGCACGCTCGCGAAGGACTTGCTGGGCGTCACCCTCGTACCTGAGACGACGGTGCAGTCAGTCGCTGACGTGACTTCGTCACCGCCCGTCGACCAAGAGGTACCAACCGATTCCCATCTCGCGCCTTTTGGATTCAGCCTCGACCCACCAAGCGACTTCGCTTCGGTGGACGCTCTCATAGAGGCGAGTCCAAACCCTCTGGAGTATCGTATGCGGTCACCCTGGGACCGGCTGACGACCGTCTCGACCTACGGGCCCTCGGGGTCCGAGAAAGATGACAAGCCCGACTTTTGTTGGGATTTCTCCAGACTTGGTAACCCCAATGCCATGCGGGACTTCATGACCGCATGCGACTATTGCCTTTCCGACTGTTCTGACGGTAGCCGCAGTCTCGGCGACTAGGACTGCGGCCCAAGTCGTGAATGTTTCCACGTCGATCTAGGGGGTCCCGACGAAGGCAACCATCTTGGTATGCCGGAGAACGGTGATCTTCCTAGGCCTGTGCCTCGCGTTGACATCCTTCGGGAGCTAGCTGTGGTCCCCGTCCCGGCGGGGGGTCATGACCCACAGCTCGAGCAAATCCATGAGATGCAGTCCAGGCTCGACGAGGGAGCAGGAACACTTGAGCCGATCCGCCGGGACATCGGACAGGAATGGGCGGGCCAACTTCCGGCCGGAGAAGTGCGTCATCTCCCCCAGGGCTTCCAGCACCGCATCGCCGACGATGTCAGGGTAAGGCCGCCACCCACTTCCAGTGGAGTCGGCCAGAACCTGGCTGCAGCGGCAATACTTCTCCGCGCAATGCCAGAGCCATCAACCACCGAGGGGCGGCGTATTCAGGGAGAGCTCAAGAACCTCCTGGAGGACGCCGCGGTCCGACGGGCCGAAAGCTCCGCCTCCCGAAGGCAGGGGTGCCCCTCGGAACATCGCGCCGCGACTTCCCGATTCATGCGGGAAGCCTCGGTCCACACCGGGCGCACGCGCAACACAGCGCCTGTGGCCCCGGGTCGCCTCGGCAACGAGCACCATCACCGCAACCTTCGGGCCCACCTCGACGAGAGGGTGCGCCAAGGCTACCATCACAGGCGTGGGGGACGCTACGACAGCGGGGAGGATCGGAGTCCTTCGCCCGAACCACCCGGTTCGCAGGCTTTCAGCCGCGCCATACGACGGGCGCCGTTCCCGACCCGGTTCCGAACCCCGACTACTATCACAAAGTACTCGGGGGAGACGAGACCGGAACTGTGGCTCGCGGACTATCGGCTGGCCTGCCACCTGGGTGGAACGGACGATGATAACCTCATCATCCGCAACCTCCCCCTGTTCCTCTCCGATACCGCTCGGGCCTGGCTGGAGCACCTGCCTCCGGGGCAGATCTCCAACTAGGATGACCTGGTCCAGGCCTTCGCCGACAATTTCCAGGGCACGTACGTGCGCCCTGGAAACTCCTGGGATCTCCGAAGCTACCGACAGCAGCCGGGAGAGTCTCTCTGGGACTATATCCGGCGATTCTCGAAGCAGCGCACCGAGCTGCCCAACATCACCGATTCGGATGTCATCGGCGCGTTCCTCGCCGGCACCACCTGCCGCGACCTGGTGAGCAAGCTGGGACGCAAGACCCCCACCAGGGCGAGCGAGCTGATGGACATCGCCACCAAGTTCGCCTCTGGCCAGGAGGCGGTTGAGGCCATCTTATGGAAGGACAAGCAGCCCCAGGGCCGCCCACCGGAAGATGTCCCTGAGGCGTCAACTCAGCGCGGCGCCAAGAAGAAAGGCAAGAAGAAGTCGCAAGCGAAACGCAACGCCGCCGACGCGGACCTTGTCACCGCCGCCGAGTACAATAACCCTCGGAAACCCCCCGGAGGTGCCAACCTCTTCGACAAGATGCTCAAGGAGCCATGCCCCTATCATCAGGGGCCCATCAAGCACACCCGTGAGGAGTGCGCCATGCTTCGGCACCACTTTCACAAGGCCAGGCCACCCGCGGTGGGTGGCAGGGCTCGCGACAACAATAAGAAGGAAGATCACAAGGCAGGAGAGTTCCCCGAGGTCCACGACTGCTACATGATCTATGGTGGGCGAGTGGCGAATGCCTCGGCTCGGCACCGCAAGCGAGAGCGTCGGGAGGTCTGCTCGGTAAAGGTGGAGGCGCCAGTCTACCTAGACTGGTCTGACAAGCCCATCACCTTCGACCAGGGCGACCATCCCGACCGCGTGCCGAGCCCGGGGAAATACCCGCTCGTTGTCGACCCCGTCATCGGCAACGTCAGGCTCACCAAGGTCCTCATGGACGGAGGCAGCGGCCTCAACATCATCTACGCCGAGACCCTCGGGCCCCTGCGTGTCGATCTATCCTCGGTCCGGGCAGGCGCTGCGCCTTTTCACGGGATCATCCCCGGGAAACGCGTCCAGCCCCTCGGACAACTCGATCTACCCGTCTGCTTTGGGACGCCCTCCAACTTTCGAAGGGAGACCCTCACGTTCGAGGTGGTCGGGTTCCAAGGAACCTACCACGCAGTACTGGGGAGGCCCTACTACGCCAAGTTCATGGCTGTCCCCAACTACACCTACCTCAAGCTCAAGATGCCGGGCCCCAACGGGGTCATCACCGTCGGCCCCACGTACCGACACGCGTATGAATGCGACATGGAGTGCGTGGAGTACGCCGAGGCCCTCGCCGAATCCGAGGCCCTCATCGCCGACCTGGAGAGCCTCTCTAAGGAGGTGCCAGACGTGAAGCGCCACGCCGGCAACTTCGAGCCAGCGGAGACGGTTAAATCCGTCCCTCTCGACCCCAGCAACGACGCCTCCAAGCAAATCCGGATCGGCTCCGAGCTCGATCCCAAATAGGAAGCAGTGCTCGTCGACTTTCTCCGCGCAAACGCCGACGTTTTCGCGTGGAGTCCCTCGAACATGCCCGGCATACCGAGGGATGTCGCCGAGCACTTGCTGGATATCCGAGCTGGAGCCCGACCCGTGAAGCAGCCTCTGCGCCGATTCGACGAAGAAAAGCGCAGAGCCATAGGCGAGGAGATTCATAAGCTAATGGCGGCAGGGTTCATCAAAGAGGTATTCCATCCCGAATGGCTTGCCAACCCTGTGCTTGTGAGAAAGAAAGGAGGGAAATGGCGGATGTGTGTAGACTACACTGGTCTAAACAAAGCATGTCCGAAAGTTCCCTACCCTCTGCCTCGCATCGACCAAATCGTGGATTCCACTGCTGGGTGCGAAACCCTGTCTTTCCTCGATGCCTACTCAGGGTATCACCAAATTAGGATGAAAGAGTCCGACCAGCTCGCGACTTCTTTCATCACACCTTTCGGCATGTACTGCTATGTTACCATGCCGTTCGGTTTGAGGAATGCGGGTGCGACATACCAAAGGTGCATGAACCACGTGTTCGGCGAACATATTGGCCGAACGGTCGAGGCCTACGTCGATGACATCGTAGTCAAGACGAGGGAAGCCTCCGACCTCCTTTCCGACCTTGAAGCGACATTCCGATGTCTCAAGGTGAAAGGCGCGAAGCTCAATACCGAGAAGTGTGTCTTCGGGGTTCCCCGAGGCATGCTCTTGGGGTTCATCGTCTCCGAGCGGGGCATCGAGGCCAACCCGGAGAAGATCGCGGCCATCACCAGCATGGGGCCCATCAAGGACTTGAAAGGCGTACAGAGAGTCACGGGATGCCTTGCGGCTCTGAGCCGCTTCATCTCGCGCCTCGGCGAAAGAGGCCTGCCTCTGTACCGCCTCTTAAGGAAGGCTGAGTGCTTCACTTGGACCCCTAAGGTCGAGGAAGCCCTCGGGAACCTGAAGGCGCTCCTCACGAACGCGCCCATCTTGGTGCCCCCCGCTGCCGGAGAAGCCCTCTTGATCTACGTCGCCGCGACCACTCAGGTGGTTAGTGTCGCGATCGTGGTTGAGAGACGAGAAGAGGGGCATGCATTGCCTGTCCAGAGGCCAGTCTACTTCATCAGCGAGGTACTGTCCGAGACCAAGATCCGCTACCCACAAATTCAGAAGCTGCTGTACGTGGTGATCCTGACACGGCGGAAGTTGCGACACTACTTCGAGTCTCATTCGATAACTGTGGTGTCATCCTTCCCCCTGGGGGAGATCATCCAGTGCCGAGAGGCCTCGGGTAGAATTGCAAAGTGGGCGGTGGAAATCATGGGCGAAACAATCTCGTTCGCCCCTCGGAAGGCCATCAAGTCCCAGGTCTTGGCGGACTTTGTGGCTGAATGGGTCGACACCCAGCTCCCAACAGCTCCGATCCAACCGGAACTCTGGACCATGTTCTTCGACGGGTCGCTGATGAAGACAGGAGCGGGCGCAGGCCTGCTCTTCATCTCGCCCCTCGGGAAGCACCTACGCTACGTGCTACGCCTCCACTTCCCGGCGTCCAACAATGTGGCTGAGTACGAGGCTCTGGTCAATGGGTTGCGCATCACCATCGAGCTAGGGGTCCGACGCCTCGACGCTCGCGGTGACTCGCAGCTCGTCATCGACCAAGTCATGAAGAACTCCCACTGCCACGACCTGAAGATGGAAGCCTACTGCGATGAGGTTCGGCGCCTGGAAGACAAGTTCTACGGGCTCGAGCTCAACCACGTCACCCGGCGCTACAACGAGACTGCGGACGAGCTGGCTAAAATAGCCTCGGGGCAAACAACGGTTCCCCCGGACGTCTTCTCCCGAGACTTGCATCAACCCTCCGTCAAGACCGACGACACGCCCGAGCCCGAGAAGGCCTCGGCCCAGCCCGAGGCACCCTCGGCTCGGCCTGAGGAACCCTCGGCCCCCGAGGGTGAGGCACTGCGCATCGAGGAGGAGCGGAGCGGGGTCACGCCTAATCGAAACTAGCAGACCCCGTACCTGCAATATCTCCACCGAGGAGAGCTGCCCCTCGACCGAGCCGAAGCTCGGCGGTTGGCGCGGCGCGCCAAGTCGTTCATCTTGTTAGGAGACGGCAAGGAACTCTACCACCGCAGCCCCTCAGGCATCCTCCAGCGATGCATTTCCATCGTTGAAGGCCAAGAGCTCCTACAAGAGATACACTCGAGGGCTTGCGGCCATTACGCGGCACCTCGAGCCCTTGTTGGAAATGCCTTCCGACAAGGTTTCTACTGGCCGACGGTGGTGGCCGACGCCACTAGAATTGTCCGCACCTGCGAAGGGTGTCAGTTCTACGCAAGGCAGACCCACCTGCCCGCTCAGGCCCTGCAGACCATACCCATCACCTGGCCGTTTGCTGTGTGGGGTCTAGACCTAGTCGGCCCCTTGCAGAAGGCACCCGGGGGCTACACGCACCTGTTGGTCGCCATCGACAAATTCTCCAAGTGGATCGAGGTCCGGCCCCTAAACAGCATCAGGTCCGAACAGGCGGTGGCGTTCTTCACCAACATCATCCATCGCTTCGGGGTCCCGAACTCCATCATCACCGACAACGGCACCCAGTTCACCGGCAGAAAGTTCCTGGACTTCTGCGAGGATCACCACATCCGGGTGGACTGGGCCACCGTGGCTCATCCCTTGACGAATGGGCAAGTAGAGCGTGCCGACGACATGATCCTGCAAGGACTCAAGCCGCGGATCTACAACAACCTCAACAAGTTCGGCAAGCGATGGATGAAGGAACTCCCCTCGGTGGTCTGGAGTCTGAGGACAACGCCGAGCCGAGCCATGGGCTTCACACCGTTCTTTCTAGTCTATGGGGTCGAGGCCATCTTGCCCACAGACTTAGAATATGGTTCCCCGAGGATGAGGGCCTATGCCGACCAAAGCAATCAAGCTAATCGAGAAGACTCACTGGACCAGCTGGAAGGGACTCGGGACATGGCCTTACTACACTCGGCGCGGTACCAGCAGTCCCTGCGACGCTACCACGCCCGAGGGGTTCGGTCCCGAGACCTCCAGGTGGGCGACCTGGAGCTTCGGTTGCGACAAGACGCCCGAGGGCGGCACAAGCTCACGCCTCCCTGGGAAGGGCCGTTCATCGTCACCAAGGTTTTGAAGCTCGGAACGTACAAGCTGGCCAACAGTCAAGGCGAGGTCTACAACAACGCTTGGAACATCCAACAGCTACGCCGCTTCTACCCTTAAGATGCTTTCAAGTCGTTCATACGCCTCGTTCACACACAAAGTCTAGTCATCAAGGAAGGGTCAGCCTTGCCTCGGCAAAGCCCGACCCTCCCTCGGGGGCTAAAAGGGGGGAACCCCTTCTGCGTCGAAATTTTCCTCGGAAAAAGATCTTTTCTGCCAGAATGTCTTTCGTGCTTTTCGACTACTTCGAAAGTTGATCCTGAAAACGACGGAGTACACGTAAGCAGCCAAGGCTGACTGAGCCGAGGGTCTCCCACGCCTCCGGGATACGGATACCTCACTCATCACCTTCTGCGATAAGTAACTCGCGCTCGGATAGGTGATTCCGCGAACCGAACAAGTCTTCACGCTCGAAAGCTCCTCTGCTGAAACGATTTTTCGGGCCTTCTCGACTGCGTCGGTGACAGAACCCTATGGACGAGTAAGAGTGCGCGTAAGCGGCAAGGCCGACCGAGCCGAGGGATTCCTACGCCTCCGGGATACGGATACCTCAATCATTACCTTCCGTAAAAAGTAACTCTCGCTCGCACAAACAATTCTGTTATCGACAAATAAGTCCAGATACTCGAAACAAGGGGAAAAGAAACGCAACTTTACAACACGACGATGGTGTGTTTGGGCCTCAGCGGCCGCAGAAAACATACACACACTACAAGATAATCCGATCCTGCAGGCTCGGATCTTGACAGTTGAAGGGAGCAGCAGCACCCTCGGCGTCAACTACACCTTTGGCGAGGTCCGACCTAGCCTCGGACGGCGACGCGGTCGGAGGATCTCCACTCTGAAGGACGGCATCAACACCACGCCCGGGCCATCGCTGCCAGGGCCCTCTCCAGGAATTCGGCTCGAGCAAATGGCTCGGGCCGGTCACCCCGAAGCCTCAGCCAGCTGTCCCCCGAGGACATCGGCTCGGTTTGTGGCCTAGGCAACTCAACTCCGGCGTCGGTCCCACCAGTGGACGACCCGGCCAGGCTCCAGCCGACCAAATCTTCTTTTCGAAGCCAACTTTGCCTCTGTTCGTGCTGACACCGCTACCTCTGGCTTTAGCTCATCGAAGAGCGACCGAGGGTTTCCTTTAACTAAGCAAGAGAAGCCTCGGACGGCAAGGCCGACCGAGCCGAGGGACTCCTACGCCTCCGGGATACGGATACCTCACTCGTCACCTTTGCACGAGGCCACTCACGCTTGGTGAAGCGGTTCAGATAGCCGACAGGCGAGTCTTAGTGCTCGAAATGAGGAAAAAACACGGCTCCGTGCCATAAATACATACATGTTCAGGCCCCGACAGCCGCAATGAACAAGACACCGGCACTCAAGGTGCCATTACAAACGGAACTCCGTTTCCACCTCCGCGGGTACGAACAACCCCCCACACTGGAGGGCCCGCGGGGCGACAAGGCTCCTGGTCGCCCACCGCCACCCGCTCTAGCAGCGGCGACAATGACCTCCGCTCCGGGTCGCCGAACTGCAGCAGCGATGGCCTAAGGGCGGACGCCGCCGCAACGATGTCCTCGCCCACGACTCCGCTCGAGGGGCGAGGACAAGTACAAAGAGCCGGAGGCCCGGAGCGCGGATGGTGGCGGTGATCCCGTCGGCGACGGGGACTTCTGCAGCACCGACGACAGGAGCCGTCTGCCCACCGGCAGATCCCCACTCGGATCCTCCCAGACGAGCGGAGCACCGACCTCCGCGCGGAGGCGCTGTACCGGAGCAAAGGCAGGACAGCCCCAGAACGCGAACGTCGCCCTAGCAGCGCGCGACGTCTTGGGCGGTCCTCCGGTGCGCGCGGCGCGACAACCGCCCTTGCGGCGAGAGGGGGCACCGGAAGCCAAGCCGGCGAGCCCAACGCGCTGAAGCTGACGACGCACGCCGCCGATCGGCCCCGCGTTGTCGAAGTCCGCCCCTCCCGCTAGGCCAGTGAGCGCCCTCTCCCTTGAATGCTGAGGGAGAAGCTGACCCACGAACCCGCGCGGGAGGTAGAGCTCCGGCTCAGCCCGGCCTCCACCCCAGCAAGGATGATGAAGATCCTTGAAGCTGAGGGCGGGACCAAGATCGTAGCCTGGTTCGCTTCTCCCCACCATCGACCTGGTGGTCACCGTCTTGGGTGACCACCGGCGAGGGGATGTGGTCGGGCTGCGTGATGAAAATCCTTGAAGCCGAACGATGGCTGAAAGGTACCAACTCCCACGAAGTTGCGTTCCTCCGACGACAAGGCGGAAGGATTGCGGGTGTTCCCCATCCGGGGGCTCGGAAGGTGGAATGACGCGATGCATAAGGGAGCGCAAAGACATGGTCGCCTTTCAAGGGGATCACCCTCCTTTTAAAGGCGACTCTTCCCACCTGCGTCCTCAGCCATCATGGGCTGAGTCTTCTCTGACACGCTCCAAGGTCCTCCCCCTACGACACGGGGGCTGGGTCCCATGCGTCATGCAAGCTGGCCCAGGGCAGAAGAAGCCAAACCGCCGCGCGCGGTGCATGCTACTGCCCAGCGGTTACAAGCATTCCTCCACTTTTGCCCAGACCAGCGGTTGAAAGGGCGGACAGCCATGCAGTCGACATGCGACCGCGCCAAGTGGGTGCACCCCTTCGACTCCAACGCGCCCAGCATGGAGGCCCAGGCCCACACGTCATGCAACCGGCGCGCCAGTTGCTACGTGTGAGCAGCCGCACCGCCCCTTGCGCCACTACCGCGCCTCCTCGACTGCGGAACCAGTACCGCGACTCGAGGCAACCCTGCATATGACCCAACAGTGCCATCCAGGCGCATCGATCACGGGCCAGTCAGCCGCGGGAGAAGGCGCGACGGTCGATGCGACCAAAAATGGGCCGGCAGTAATGGCGGTGGCAGGCGGGCAGAAGCAGCGGTCACGTCGTCAGCCAAGCTCATGTCACCTCGTGGGACAGCGAGAGAACCCTCTCTCACGGCGTGAAGACGACGCGCCCGTGTTCCGTTCCTCGAACGGCCCGCGCACGCGCAATGGCTGCCCCGCGAACCACTCGCCCCGTCGCATTAACTCTGTGGCGGGACAGGCGGCGCCTTTGGCAGGAGAAGCGAGCGACGCTTCGCCTTTGCCATAATGACCGCGTCAAAAAAGGTGTGCCACGCCATCTCGATTTCATATTCTTTCCCTTTTCCTCTTTCTCTCTCTTACAACAGGGACCGGGAAAGGGGGATACCCCGAAAGGGATCCTTCTCCGCGAAGGAAACGGGCCCCGAGCCCCCCTACTGATCAGAGGTTCGAAGGCTGGCCCCTCGGAGGGGTTCAACAGCCGCCTCAGAGCGCTCGGGCTCCGCGCCCGCTACTGGTCAGAGGTTCGAGGGTCGGCCCCTCGGAAGGGTTCAACGACCGCCTCAGGCCACTCGGGCTCCGCGCCCACTACTGATCAGGGGTTCGTAGGCTGGCCCTCGAAGGGTTCACAGCCGCCTCAGACACAGAGCGAGGGATGACCCTGGGTACGTTCGATACATAACCAAGGCTCGGGCTACGCTCCCGAGGTACCCTAGGACATTTCCGAGACCAGCGGGAACGATCTTGTAACGGAATCCCATCAGAGGGAGGCATCGAGCCCTCGGACCCCGTCAAAAGGAGACCGGGTCCGGCAGATCACCCGCAGGTACTTTTGGAGCGCGCCTCCGGGCCTCTAGCCGACCCCTAACAAATGGAGCACGAGCGTCCACTCGGATTACCCACCAGCAGCTCACTGGAAACACCATGTTCGGCGCCCTCCAAGGGCAACATGGCGCTTTTCCCCCCTCCTCCTTGCGGAAAGGCGACGCAGGGGCGTATGTAAAAAAGTCGAGTCTGTCCTTGACCGTCCTCTCGCCCTGTGCGGAGGCTCGGGGGCTGCTCTCGCAAACCCGGCTCCGGCCAAACCGTTGACAGCGTCAACATACCAGCCCGAGAACTTGGGACCCGACCGTGCACCCGGGCTACGGCTAGCTCGCATGAGGGAACAACCAAACCGGCCGAAACATTGCGAAATGCATTAAGACCTCGAAGGAGTCAAACCACTCCTCCGAGGCCTCGGGGGCTACACCCGGCGGGTGCGCTCGCGCGCACCCACCGGAATAAGACGCAACCGAGAAAGGCTGGTCCCCTTGCAAAAAAGTGCGACAAAAGCCTCCAAGCGAGTATTAACACTCCCTTTGAGGCTCGGGGGCTACTGTCGGGACCATAATTAGGGGTACCCTCAAGACTCCTAAATCTCAGCTGGTAACCCCCATCAGCACAAAGCTGCAAAGGCCTGATGGGTGCGATTAAGTCAAGGATCGGTCCATTCAAGGGACGCGATCGCGCCTTGCCCGAGCCCATCCTCGGGCAAGGGCAGCCGACCCCGGAGGATTTACGTCTCGCTCGAGGACCCCCTACGGCAACGGACACACCTTCGGCTCGCCCGAGGCCCAGTCTTCACCAAGAAGCAACCTTGGCCAAGTCGCCACGCCAGTCGACCGAATCGCAGGGGCATTTAATGCAAAGGTGGCCTAACACCTTTATCCTGACGCGCGCCCTCCAGTCGACAGAGCCGAAGTGACCGTAGTCACTTCGCCGCTCCACTGACAGGCCTGACAAGAGGACAGCGCCGCCTGCGCCGCTCCGACTGTCGTGCCACTCGACAGAGTGAGGCTGACAGCAGCCAAGTCCGGCCTCAGGCGCCATAGGAAACTCCGCTTCGCCCGACCCCAGGGCTCGGACTCGGGCTCAGCCCCGGAAGACGACGAACTCCGCATCGCCCGACCCAAGGGCTCGGACTCGGGCTCAGCCACGGAAGACGACAAACTCCGCTTCGCCCGACCCCGGGGCTCGGACTCGGGCTCAGCCTCGGAAGACGACGAACTCCGCTTCGCCCGACCCCAGGGCTCGGACTCGGGCTTAGCCCCGGAAGACGACGAACTCCGCATCGCCCGACCCCAGGGCTCGGACTCGGGCTCAGCCCCAGAAGACGACAAACTCCGCTTCGCCCGACCCCAGGGCTCGGACTCGGGCTCAGCCCCGGAAGACGACGAACTCCGCTTTGCCCGACCCCAGGGCTCGGACTCAGCCCTGGTCTCAGCCGACGGTCTCCGCCTCGCCCGACCCAGGGGCTCGGACTCGACCTCGGCCTCGGAAGACGGACTCGACCTCGACCTCGGAGGAGCCTCCACCTCGCCCAACCCAGGGCTCGGACCGACCACGTCACAGGAGGCGCCATCATTACCCTACTCCAAGCTGACTTAGGCTACAGGGAACAAGACCGGCGTCCCATCTGGCTCGCTCCGCCAAACAAGTAATGATGGCGCCCCGCATGCTCTATGACGACAGCGGCTCTCAGCCCCCTTACGGAAGCAAGAGGACGTCGGCAAGGACCCGACAGCCTCGACAGCTGTCCTTCCGCCAGGCTCCGGCGCTCCTCCGACGGCCACGACACCACACGAACCGCCAAAACCTCTCTGGCTGCCACGATGGCATGTACTTAGGGCACTAGCTCCCCTCCGCTAGACACGTTAGCACACTGCTACACCCCCCATTGTACACCTGGATCCTTTCCTTATGCCTATAAAAGGAAGGTCCAGGGCCCTCTTACAGAGGGTTGGCCACGCGGGGAAGGACGGGACGGCGCTCGCGCAAGGCCGCTCGCTCCCTCCCGCGTGGACGCTTGTAACCCCCTACTGCAAGCGCACCCGACCTGGGCGCGGGACGAACACGAAGGTCGCGGGTTTCACCTCTCACGCCTGTCTCCCTCCAGCTTCTTCCCTCCTTCGCGCTCCGTCTCGCGCCGACCCATCTGGGCTGGGGCACGCGGCGACAATTTACTCGTCGGTCCAGGGACCCCCCGGGTTCGAAACGCCGACAGACATATACCTGGAGTTTATGTAGCAGAACTATATTGGATTCCACCATTTAACATGCTTACCGTAATCTATCTCCGATCTACCAGAAGAAAGAAGAGTAGAATAATAGCTATAAAATTCCACATCACTGCAGAGCTTGAAGCTAAATTGGGCATTAATCTGTCATTGGTCCTTGGCACCAGAAGAGCCATAAGTCTTAACCACGAGATTGTAAGTGGTGATAATTTGTGATAAAAATATAAAGATCTTATTAAGATCTGTTGTATTCTCCCTAGTTCTGATGACTCCTTCATATGAGAGTAGTATTATCTGTTGTTGAAGACAAGTCCCAGACGGATATTGGTATTTCTTTCACTCTTGCCAATCAGTTATCTCCATTTGCTTTATCGAAAGCTTACGAATAAGATGATTTTTCCCAGATAAAAGGAATTCTTGGCCTTGTCTGTTCTATTCCAAAGCTTCTCTTTTTGCTGAACAATGAAGAGATCGAATACTGCTATATAGAACAATTTGGTATATAATAAGAGGAGAAATGTTTGCCTTGCTGGAAACACCATAAATAATTAATTATTGTTATAAGTTCTCTCTCAAAATTATTATACCTAAACATGTTGCACAAATTGATACCCAATTTCAGAATAGTATGAGTAATTGGGTAAACCATGGGCAGTGATAAAAACGAGCTAGACTATACATCTATGCATATAAAAATATTTGCTTGGTAGTATAGGTGTACATTCGGGCCGCCCGGCCTGGCCCGGCCCAAGCCCGAAAAGGCCCGTACTGTATGAATTTCGGCCCGGTCCGGCCCGTTTGAATTTTGGGCCATGCCGGGCTGGCCGATGGGCCTAGCCCTCGGCCCATGGCCCGGCCCGTAATTGCTTAAACGTGTCGGGCTCATTTCGGGCGGCCCAAAATTATAAAAGCCCGAAATTCAATTTTTGGCCCGAAATTCACATTAGGGCCCGAAATTCAGTTTTTGGCCCAAAATTCACATCAGAGCCCTAAATTCAAAAACTAATAAAACAAATAAAAGATAAGACAAATAAATTTGAACAAAAGCAAACTTAATATTTGTATTAAAGTTACCACAGCTATGCAATGACTACCTCGTTTACAAATCATTTTGTTAGAAGAAAAAGAGTATAATCAGCTCTATACAAAGTTCGTAAGTTCAGTTTATTGTCTAATGTTCATAACAAACATAAAATTACATCACATATTCACATACTCTAATTCAAAGCTACAAAAAACATCTTGTTGGGGACTTGTTCTCAAATGCTATGAATTAAGAACAAGGCAACACAAGAAATGTTAAACGTTAAAGTCCTTCGTCCTTCGAAGCATTATTTCCCTCAGGACATAATGATTTTCGGACGAAGGTTATGAAGGACATACCTTCATTAATTCAACATATAATAGTGAAGAAAGAATCATATGAGACACAAAAGATAGCATAAACCATTATGTATTATTATCAACTTATTTCTGTATTATTATTATAGAAAAGTAGAAACAATATCAAATTACAAATGTACCTTCGGCTTGAAAGAAGGCGAAAGTACAAGCGTGACGCAAAAGCAAATGCCAAGTCAGCGTGAGCAGTACGGGGGTACTGTTCACCTATTTATAGGCACGGGACACAGCCCATATAAAATTACATCCATGCCCTTTACATTTGGTAGTAATTCTATAGTAATCCACCGAGGTCTGAATAGCCTTTTCATCTTTAAGTCGGTTTCCTTTTCTGCTACCACGCCGAAGCTTTCCTGCTCACATCTTCGGCGCTGTATCAACCTTCGTATTATTTGAGCTTCTCCCACTTGGCATCGACTCGAGTCCGAAGATACCTGTTCACACATTATACTCCAGAAACACTGTTAAATCTTGTTTTTGAGGACCTTCGGAAGCCGAAGGCCCCCAACACATCTAACTAGTATTATCTCTAGCTTTGTGTTCTTTATCAAGTATATGAAAGTGTGGAATGAAGTGTGATTTTAATAAATATATGGGCCTTTTCGTGCCTCTATATGGGCCATTTCGTGCTTGCCTTAAACGGGTCATGCTCGCGCCCGCCCATGGGTCGTGACCTCGGCCCAAACTCGGCCTGAAATAACGGGTTGTGCCGTGCCTGGGCCGTGCTTTTTTTCCGTGCTTCAGGCCGGCCCATCAGGCCCGGCCCAAATGTACACCTATACTTGGTAGCATTGGCCTGATGCCGTGCACTTTACTTCCATTATCTACACACACATTTTTCCTATGTGCTTAAAAGCACAATGCAACCAGTGAATGTCTTTGTGAGCGTTAGACCCTGATGGTCATTTTACTTGTTGATCTGAAGTCAACTAATGGCTCCAAACGACGAATGGTATGCATGAGCCCCTGAAGGACCCTTATGGATAAAATAGTGTTGCACATATCAGTCTAAATCTTAATGAATGACTATGCATTTGGTAGTAATAACAATAAGTTTGTAGAATTGTAACCACGAAGCAACATGTTGTTGCGTGTCTCGCTGGATGTTGAGACTAACCCTTCATGTTGAAGGACAAATATGTAGTATTCATCCCACTACATTAATCTAAGTCCAAAGCTCACTGCATAAAACCCCTATCTGTAATGTGCGTAAGATTTCCCAAATAAATCACCACAATAGCATACATTGCCCATAACTGGATGATTGTGGTTGGTGATTTTATCTGTATGCTTTTTAGAACATCTTGGCATTAGGGGAAGGAATGTCCATATAGTATAATGCCTCAATATTCTATTAAACGCACAAAAGCCAAACTGAACCTGTCGTTTGGTGTGTACTCCTGTGTATATGGAGTTTGCCAGAAATCGTTGAGGAGTAACCATATTGGTCTGAATGCTTCTACCTGATGTAGATGTGAATATACCCGGGATTAATATAATATCCGCATTTGACTTATTGGCATTTGATCTATTCTCGGGGATGCCTGCGAATATGATACGTTGGTCTTAGTCAAAGCATATGTTCTGGTTGCAGATTCACGTGGTTTGTAATAACTCTCCTCCGGTGAACTCGCCCTGCTCGTGATTTGCCTCACGAAGAGGTTCATCTTAATGATGAAGTTCCTAGCAATGCGCGCAACATCATTGTGCTGGGAATACGGAACAATGAATCTTTCGTTTTGGGAAATGACGGAGATCATTATTAAATGTGGGAGACAAATGTGTCGACACCTATCTTGCCTCTATAGATTGCAAAGGGATCCAAAAAAAAGTCCTAGGCATGAGTGCTTTAAGCTCTCTTATCGGGTCATTGATAAATGCAATCGAGGCTGAACCAATAATCGCAAAATGAAAGTCACGAGTTGAAGTTCGGACATTTATGGGCCCTATTGAAATAATGTGTGGTGAATGTGATGGTTCAAGTGGTCTTGTGAGAGACCCACCCCACATATGTGTTGAATAAACACTGTTCCGCTATGTAATATATCTGGCAAATGGCATGAATTAAAATATGCAGTTAATAGGATTCTGAAGATCCGTCATGAGATACTAGGAGGACCCATATCATTGAATTATAAATATGCAACATATAAATCTCGTACCGGATAATACATTCCTGATGAATGATCACTCTCCTGTGTAGAGAGAATATCTCCTAGTTGAGATTATAGTTTCTAAATGAAACCTTTCTGGAAGAAACAAAGTCTGTGTTGAACACCAAAGTTTGATAACCCATATAATAGGATAAAGACCCATACAGACCCGAAAAGGAATAAGATGAGGTACCAAAGGACTTGAAGTTCACTGAATAAGCACATGTGCATTCCATGAGTTTTACTCATGGTAATTTCCACTAGATGTGGAATTACGGTATCCTCTAAAGCCCTGATGGCAGAAACCTATAAGGTTTAGGTGTTACTGGCAAAATATCCCCATTGTGCCAGAATGACAGACTATAACGATATATCTGATCGATGAAAAATCCCTGATGGATTATGATCTTTGATGGACTTTCGTTACACCATCATAGATGTTGCAAAGGATGAACGCCTGGAGCGATGTGTCATATTTAGAATATGTACTATTGCAACTATATTATCCCCTAAGTCCTATTGAAGGACATGTTATTTGCTTTGCACAACTATGTATAAATTGTGGTGTAAGATAGAAAATGATAGCACCCAACCTCATCCATTCTCGTTATTCTAGATGAACAATGAGACATATATCTTGAAGAATATGCTTGAGTTATGAGGGATAACGACTTTGACATATGTCATCGTCAGGGGGAACGAATGCTTATATTGATCACAATCGTGAGACAATAAATGTCATATTCTATGCCCTGAAGGCGTGAGCTTGATGATCAATATGTGAACCTTTATGGAACTTTCTATCAAATATATAGATCCAGTCGATCAAACACCATCAGTCAAAGTGACTTATTTATATTGATACGTGCACTTATCTCGTATATCCTAGAAGTGAGTAGAGGTAAAGTTTCTGAAATAGTCCTTGCAAGGATATGCAATCCGTTTGATAAATCTTTATGCGCATATACTTCCAGAAGAAGATGTTTTGCCTTATTGATATGGTTTTGCAAGGATCAGGGGGAGAACATTTCTAAAGTCAGCCCTTGTAAAAGATTCGATAGAATCTAAATCCCAGAGGATCGAAATCTGTCCCGATGACAGTTGTTGTACTCTTTTTCCCTTGGTGAGTTTTCTTGAAGTTTCTCACATGAGGTTTTTAACGAGGCAACAAAGCGCAAATGCAATTTGTATCACCATGCACTCTTTCTCCATATTTTTCCCACTGGGGTTTTCGGAGTTTTAACGAGGCATGTGTTGGTCGCGGTATTTGCCCAAGGGGGAGTGTTAAATAACCCTAGTTAGGTTATGTGGGCAAATACCTGCTTTGCCCCTGAGGGGCCTCACATCTCTATATAAGGAACATGTACACCCCTCATAATACAGAGAAGAGAAAGAGGCCAGAGGTCCAACCTTATATCTTGTGTCTCGTGTGTTTCCTCTGTCATGCTTATGGGAAGGGAGACGGGTCTTCTACAGCTTCTTGCGTCTCTACTGCTGATGGGAGGGAAGGGAGCGGATCTGGTGATCCGTGGTAACGTAGTTCTCAACAAAGCCAACCCCGCCAAGTACGATTGGAAAACCAGGCCTTCCAAGAACGCGGGATTACTTACTTGCATAGGCCCGATCTGTTACGTGACTAAATGGGCCGGACTAGGCCGGTGAGCACAGAAAAAACGGGCTAAAAAGCAAACTAAACGGACTATAATGTAGGCTAAATGGGTTTAGCATTAAATGGATGGGTCGGCTAGCACGTCGTGCTAATTTTTCTGTCCAGATTTAGCCCGCTTGTTCGTATCGAGCCGGGCCATTCCCATATAAAACAGGTCCGGCTATTCTTCTACCGGGTAAAAAAATGGGTTTAGGGCCGGGCTTCCTGTACATCTATAGCTGTATTTGTAGTTTGGTACACGCTGAATACCACGGATGATGGGTGGCTCATCTACCCACCACCTATACAAGCCTAGCGCTTATATAAAGGCTCCACGGCGGAAGGCCAGCTGCTCTGCTCTGCTAAGTGCCAAGTGCCAACGCCCTCTTTCGCACCGTTCCACGGAATCATCCACCACCGGGCACCGGCAGTCACAGCGCACCTCACTGAAATTGGAACAGAGAACATGGCGGCCGCCGCGCCCGCGTGCCACGTCCATATCGAGGCCCTGCAGACGGCGCTGCCGACGCGCGCGGTGGAGCCCGGGCGGGCGCGCCCCGTGGCCGTGGCCGCGCCCGCGCTCGTCGCTGGCGCTGCCCTGCAGCGCCGAGCCCGCGTTGTGCTCTACTACCGCGCAGCCGCCGACGCGTCGGCGCCGTGGAGCCCGGAGGAGGCTCTCCTGGCGAAGGAGTCGCTGAGCGAGGCCGTGGCCGACCACCCGGAGATGGCAGGCCGCCTCCGGCGCCGCGCGGACGGGTTGTGGGAGGTGAAGCTCAACGACACGGGCGTCAGGCTCGTCCTGGCCACCGTGGAGGCCGCGGTCGACGACTTCGTCGGCGCCGGCGTCAGCGAGCAGGACCGCAAGCGCAGGGAAGCCGCTCTCGCGCCGTGGACCGACGTGGACGCCGACGATCCCGATATGTGCGCCCTCTGCTTCGTTCAGGTATGACGCGCGTGTTGTGTGATCCTCGGATCCGTGGCGCGCGGCAACAAAATCCACGATCACGTCACCTGTTCCATTTTTTCAAAGGACTGATCGCGTGTTTTGTCGCACTTGACATTACTCAGGTAATACTTGATAATTACTAATCTATTCTATTCTTGTGTCCAATCGTTGGCGTTGTTCGGTATATCGGTTTATTTTCCTAGGGTGTGTTTAGAAGCACTTTCTATCAAGCTTCTACAAACTTGTTTACGAGAAAAAAAAACTGGATGTAGGTATTTAAAATCTGGTTCCTATGAACTAGGACATAAACTAGTATGTTTAAAACACACTTCGGTTTTTACTGAGTGCTTTCAAAGAGGTATTTATAGAGCACTTGAAGTAAAAATTGTACTCACTCCGTTCTTTTTTATTTGTCATGTTTTAGTTTAAAAATGAACTAACGGACAACAAATATTCGAGAATGTAGATAGTACCGAGGGGTGTTTGGTTTTTAGGGACTAATTTATAGTCCCCCGTTTTATTCCGTTTTAGTTCTTAAATTGTCAAATACAGAAACTAAAATAAAGTTTTAGTTTCATTATTTGACAATTTATAGACTAAAATAAAATAAAATAGAACGACTAAAAATTAGTCCCTAAAACCAAATACCACCTAAATAATGAAGTTCGGATCGATTACGAATTCACCATGTCATTTGATTCGTTTGATATAGAGTACCATATTTTTGGGCAAAACCGCAAAACCCAAGTGAGAAAGAAGAAAGCTCGTTGCCGAGACACGAAAAGTTTATGAACCAACTGTTTGTTGGGTAGGACATACGGTGTAGGCAGTCCCAGCAGGTTTGATTATAAATTTGGTGGACCACCTAAAACCAAGATGTGCACGGACAAACAGAACAGAAACTGACACCATGTACCCAGTGGAGTGTGCATCCTTGACCTGCCTCCACATTTATGGCGAGTTTAGGAGCTAGAAAAGAGAAGTAGATTGGAGAGATAAAATCTACTCCTTATTTAAAATTGAATAAGAATTAGATTCTAGCACATCCAATCCTCATCAGTTTTGTAGCTCCCAAACAACTCGATTTCTAAAAGGGATTCTTATTTTTAAGGGAAAATAAACTAATTTCCTTTAAATAAGAATCCCTTAAAAATATATGGTTGTCAAACTAGTCCTTATTATCGTTGTCCATTTGTCCTCCATGGCTCCATCCATCGTGTCCTCTCAATATTATGCTGACCTTTTAGGACTGTCGAAAAAAAATGCAATTGTCGGTATGAATTTGAACAAATATCGATCTAGATTTATATTTGGAATTGCCATTTCTTTTTTTTTAAATGGATGGAGTACGTTTTGGAAAGAGAAATAAGTGCAAATGTCCCGTCGAGTGGGGAGAAAGAGCTACTATTAAATACAAAAAATGTTTTTAGAAGGAAAAAAATCACAACGAAAAAACATGCCCTAACATAAGAGCAAAAAAATCCTTTAGATACAATATATGATGCTCTATTTGGATGTCGATATCGAGGAACATGGACTTGAATTAGGTTTAATAATAAATCAGTCGTGATATTAAAATAACATATAATTCCAAACTCTATTATTTAGATATAACTATTGGTCTTTAAAATTGTGTGGTCTAATTACACGGGAGAGAGGAAGCTTCTAGTTATAACCCAATGCTAGGAAATTGAGTTTATGATTTCAAATCTTACATTCATGTGCAACAAAATAACAGAATTTATGAAAGTTGATTTCAATTCCTATTTCCGTGTACCATTTTATACACCCGTTTAGTATATAAAAGTAAAAATTCATATCGTTGTCACGGCCCACGGGCGTCAGGTCAGAGGTCACGCGACAACCTGCCATGCCGACACAGAAATGAATGTGCGTGCTGTGTTGAAACTTGAAAGAGAAAGACAGCATGCAATGAAACACGAGTTTGCATTACAACCATCTCGCTCCTCGCAAACCCATTCCACGTCGATTGATGAAGCAGTGATTATTCTGACGCACTGTTCTCCGCTGCGTGCAGCTGACACGGTTCCAGGGCGACGGGGGATACGCCGTCGGCGTGAGCTGCAGCCTGATGCTGTGCGACCCGCTGTCGCTGGCGCGGTTCCTGTTGTCGTGGGCGCGCACGCACGCGGCGATCAAGGCCCGGAACAAGGCCGCCACCATCCCGATGATGCGGTACGCGGGCTACTTCCAGCGCCCCAACACCATGACCCGCCGCATCAAGTCCGTCCCGCTCGACGCCTTCGCCGCCGACGGCGTCGGCACCGACACCGACACCGTGCTCTTCAGAGCCTCCGGGGCGCCCGACCACCGCGCGCTCGCCGGGGCCTGCGTTGGCGAGGCCAGAGACAGGCTCGGCGCGGCCGAGGTGCCGCGGTTCACGCTCCTCGTCGTCGCTAGAGACGGTGTCGGGGACAACCCGAGAGCGATGACTGTTGAGACGTACGCCGCGGATAGCCTGTTGGTCCCCGGCGGCTCCACTGGCGACAAGCCTGAGGTTGCGCAATGGCAGGACCTCGGGCTGGAGGAGTTTGCGCTCAGGGAGAGCAAGCCCGTGCACGTGTCCTGCAGCATCGTGACTTCCGGGGATGAAGGGCTCGTCATCGTGATGCCCGATGGCAAAGGATTTCTGGTCACGGTGACTGTCCGCCTGTCCGAATTTGTTAAGATTTAGTTTTTATTGAGAAGTATTTATATTGAGAGCTTTGTGTATTTTAATTTAATTTTCAAGACCATAAGTTCGAAGCCCTGACTTACGGCGTCGAGGTAATACGTCTGAGCGCCGTGCTCAGCGATGTCAAGTGTAGCACCATGATGGATAAACCGATGATACGGTAGGCAGCTTGATGTTGTGGCATGTTGTGCTCATAAATCCTCGGCTTGCTTAAGCAAGTTTGTTCTCTCACCTACCCATTTATCTTGTCCGTGGTAAGGATAATCATACTATGTTGTAATATATTTATTTTTGATGTATTATATGGTTTGCTATACAATTTGTTGGTGCCTTTTTGGCGTCAATCATTGCGTACGAACCGGCGGCGGTGCTTGCTGCACAGGCGCGGACGGTCCGCAATCTAGGACAGGACTAAGGGCTTACTGCCTGATGGCCGGACCGTCCGTGCCTATAGGCCGGACCGTCCGTGCCTATATGCCGGACGGTCCGCGCGTGCGCAGGGACGGCGGAAGTCGCCGACGGCGTCTGGATCTCGCTCCCGGGAGGGACCCTATCGGGGAGGAGAAATCTTAGGTATTGTCTAGGCTCGGCAGGCTGACCTAGACTCCTCTAATCGACGTAGAGTCGAAAAGAAGCGGAGAATTTAGGGATTGGAAGGCTAAACTAGAACTAGGCTAGAACTACTCTTAAATGTATAAGAAATAAATGCGAGATAAGTTGATTATTAATTTGATTCATGATTCTAAATCGGTCGTATTCCTCTGTTTTTATAGAGGAGGAGGGCTGGACCCGTTACAAACAAACTCCCTGAGCTAATTTCGCGAATCTCGTGAGCAAACACAGCAAGAAACTCGGAACCCTAATTTGTTCGGCGCGCGCGGACCGTCCGGACCGCGGACCATCCGGCCCACAGGCGCGGACCGGTCGGACCGTCCAACGACTCATTTTGGTGCTCAACATATGCCCCCTGCCTTTCGGTGGAGCTGAGCAAACCAAAAGCAACTAACTCGATGTGATTACATCGGTTTTCTTAAGCATCTTGCCACATACTAGGATGGTACTGCTTGAGGAAACACCCATTCAGAGATTTGGATAAATCTTTGCCTTGTAATATTTGCAACAAATAGGCGTTACCAGATATTTCCTGTTTTACTTTGTATGGACCTTCCCAGCTTGGCGACCATTTCCCAAAATTTCAGTCTTTGTTTCTTAGAGGCAGGATGGTCTTCCACACCAGGTCCCCTACCTGAAATGACTTAGCTTTGACCTTCTTATTGTAGGCCTTGGCTACCATGATTTTATCCTTTTCTATTTCTCCTAAGGCTGTTACCCTCTTGTCAGTTACTTCATCAATATTGTCCATCATTGAATTATAATAACCACCGACAGTTAGATCATTTTGCCTAGCGAACCTGACATCATTTAAACTTATTTCCACAGGCAACACTGCGTTTAGATCATTTTGCCTAGCTCAAAAGGAGATACTTTAGTAGCACTGTGTTTAGATATTCTGTGAGCCCATAAAGCTTCGGACAAAATCCTATGCCAATGCTTAGGATGTCAGATATCTTCTTTTTTATCAAGTTAATCAATGTTCTATTACTAGACTCGGCCTGTCCATTGGCCTGAGCATAATATGGAGATGAATTGAGCAACTTAATTCTATATAATTCAGCAAACGCACGTACCTCCTTTAACATAAAAGAAGTCCTTTGATCTGCAGTCAAGGTTTGGGGAATGCCGAATCTATGAATAATATGCTCAGTTATGAACTCAATTACCTCCCTGTGTGTCATGCTCTTCAGAGCAACGGCTTCAGTCCACTTGGTAAAGTAGTCAGTGGCAACTAACACGAACCGATGCCCTTTTGATGATGAAGGATGAATCTCTCCTATAAAGTCCAATCCCCATCATCTGAAAGGCCAAGGCTTGATGATAGGATGTAATTCGGCTGCAGGGACCAACTGTAAGTCGCCAAATTTTTGACATACTTGGCATCCTTTATAGTATTTGAAACAATCGGCTATCATGTTAGGCCAATAGAAACCAGACCTTCGCAACAACCACTTCATCTTTGGAGTCGATTGATGGGTACCATAAATACCTTCATGTACTTCGGACATGGCTAATATAGTATCACATGAGGCCATGTATTTAAGCAGGACGTCGTCGATTGTTCGACGGTAGAGTTTATCACTCATTAAAGCATACTTGAAAGCTGTACGCCGAATGTTCTTATCCATCCTAACACTGGGATTCCGTAAATAATTAATTATGGGTGTTCTCCAATCAATTGCATCGGCTTCATTATCAACCGAATCAATTAGAACTTTCCGGACAACCCCGGACAGTCCGGAGTTTTCACTCGGACGGTCCGCGACCTGGGGGATCGACCCTGTACAGGTTATCAGATTTTCAGTGTTGTGAAATCTCCCTCGCTTTATCCGATAACATGATGCATCTTGTGCCAAATTGTTAGCCCTGTGATTCTCAACTCTAGAAATGTGCTGAATACTGAATTCGTCAAAAGAATGAATTATGCCCCAATATTTTACAAGGTAACTATTTAGAGTACCATCAAAACAGTGATATTCTTCTAATACCTGTTGGACAACCAGCTGAGAATTACCAAAATCATTCACATGTTTTACTCCCATACAATTTAAAAGTTCCAAGCCGAACAAAAGGGCCTCATATTCGGCTTGATTGTTAGTGCAATAAGTTTTCAATCGGTTAGAGAAGTCGAAGGAGACATTACTTGGTGAAACAAGCATGATGCCAATTTCTTGCCCTTCATTGCAAACCGATCCATCAAAATATAAAGTCCATGGAGTAATAGTGAGGTATGATATGTCTAGTTTATGAGTATCATTGATCCGATGTTCTACAATAAAATCTGCTACGACCTGGCCTTTCATAGACTTCAATGGTTCATAGGCCAAGTCATACTCTATAAGTGCATAAGCCAATTTATCAATCCTACCACTCATAATCAGGTTTTGTAACATGTATTTAAGTACATCGATTTGACTGGCAATGGTGCAATGACTAGACAGTAAATAACATCTACACTTGGTGCATGCATAAAATAGGTATAAGCATAACTTTTCGATAAAAGTATACCTTGTTTCAGCATCCACCAGCCTTCGACTTAGATAGGTCACCACATGCTCCTTTCCTCTAGTCACTTGCGTCAGAACAACCCAATAACCTTATCTTCAGCTGCAATGTACAATCTGAATGGTACTCCTACTTGTGGTGCTTTTAATACGGGAGCCGAAGACAAATACTTTCTGATGAGATCAAACGCTTCCTGTTGTTCTGCCCCCTAAGTGATTTCGACATCATTCTTAAGCCGAAGGAGGGTGAAGGCATCAATCTTCCCGGCTAGGTTAGAAATAAACCTCTACAAATAATTTATCTTGCCGAGAAACTTCTGCACTTCGACCTTACAGGTTGGAGGTCCTACATTCCGAATAGATTTGATTCGGCCAGGGTCTATCTCTATACCATGTTCATGAATGATAAATCCTAAGAACTTACCAGCCGACACTCCAAAAGCACATTTGTGTGGGTTCATTTTCAGACCATACCGACACATTTTATCAAAGGCTTTGCGCAAATCAGCTATACGAGAACTAAACTCAATCGATTTGACTACAATATCATCAATGTAGACTTCCACAGTGTTTCCTAATAGCTCGTGAAAGATCAAACTCATAGCCCTCTGATAAGTAGCACCAGCATTTTTCAGACCAAATGTCATGACAACCCACTCAAATAAATCAATGAAACCTGGCCATATAAAGGCCGTTTTAGGCGCATCTTCTTCGGCCATGAAAATCTGATTATATCCGACATTACCATCAAGAAAGCTAATAATTCTATTTCCTGACGCATTATTGATCAATGTGTCGGCTATGGGCATGGGATATTCATGTTTAGGAGTTGCTCTATTCAAATTGCAAAAATCAATGCATACTCTGAGCTTATCTAATTCTTTCTTCTCCACCGACACAATATTGGAGACCCACTCTGCGTATCTGCAAGGTCTAATAAAATTAGCTTCTAGCAGCCGGCGAATTTCGTCCTTTATTCGTGGGAGAAGGTCTGGACGAAATGTTATAGCTTTCTGCTTGAAAGGTCTAAAACCAGACTTAATGGGCAGTCGATGCTCTGCTATCTCACGGCTTAATCCCGGCTGTTGGGGCGAAGGCGAAGATGCTACCCTTCGCTCCAGCCTTCGTCTATCTCGCTGCGCCAACGGAAGCAGAATAACCGGCGAGGTCCACCCTTTGTCTTCTACACAACAAGACGAAGGCCTACGACGACGTCGCCCCGTCCCACGTCCTCACTCGACCTGGAGGCCCACGTGGGATTCAGCCCATTGTAACAGGCCCCGCACGGAGAAGTGTGTTACGGGCCCGATTTGTAATAGCTTTTCTGTAATGACAGTCTGTAACCCTCCTTTATAGGAATATTCCGGGGATAGTCCAGGTGCCTGAGGGTACATGTGTCCTTACATTGAGACGTTGGGCACTCAGGCACCTATAAATACCCTCGTACAGTGCCCTTGAGAGGCCAGATTAACAGAGCTATTGCAAAACCTTGTTTACGTTGCTTTCACTCCCCCGTTGGATCAACTTGCCCAGGAGAGCAAGTTCTAACATTTGGCACCCACCGTTCGTGCTACGAAAAAACCACCCGCGATGGCACCCAAGAGAGCTAGCTCGAAGGCAGCCCCATCCGTTGACAAAGTAGCGAAGGCAGCGATGCTGGTCGAGAAAAAGGGCAAGGCCCTTGCAGACACCACCCACCAAGAAGCCTGCGAAGACGACGCACTCAGCAAGCGGCAGCGCAATGATCAACCAACTCCCGAAGGCACCCTCCACACCTGCAGCTCCGAAGGACAACCGCAAGCACCCCCAGGCTTCGCTCCACTAGAGGGCGAGGATGCCACAGAGGATGGCGAAGTCATCGGCGTTTCAGCAGAGGAACAGCTACAGCTGCGGGCCTTGTGCATCAAGAACCATAACCTCCAGAAGCAGAAAGAGATCCTTGAAGCCAAGCGCCAACGTGTCTTCGCGCAGGCCAAGGTGCGACAGATGATACGAGACGAGGAGCAGAGGGCTCAGGAACTCGAGCAAGAAATTGTGCTCATGCAGCGCGAAGGCCAACATGATCTGCAGCACGGTCCGCCCCTCCAACACCACGCGCCAATCAGAGACCTATTCATTCCTTAGCGCGGACCCGTCATCCCACACGCCGCAGCATTCCAAGGCGTCAACTACCTTGACGAGCGGAGTCCCCTAGCGCCGCAACTGCAAGTGTCACCATGGCCCACCAACTTCAGGGCAGGGGCCTACCCCAAGTACAACGGCAGCACCGACCCAGCACAGTACATTATGAGCTATCAAGTCGTTGTCGCATCATCCGGAGGGGACGACGCCACGATGGCCAAGTCCTTCATCATTGCCCTCGAGGGTCTGGCCCTAACCTGGTACACCAGGTTGCCTCCGTTGTCCATCGACTCCTGGAGAAGTCTCCGGGACAAATTTCTGCTCAACTTCTAGGGGTACCACCCAGATACCGACGCCTTGGCCGAATTGTCACTCTGCAAGCAGCTGGAGAAAGAAACCCTGTGGGAGTACTATCGCAAGTTCCTGACCCTCAAGTCACAACTGCCTTCGGTCGACGACCAAATTGCCATTCACTACGCCATCAGTGGCCTTCGGGCTAGGGTCCTTTACAGTCACTGCATCAGGGACCCACCCAAGAACCTCCAGGAGCTCTACCAGCTGTTTGAAAAATATGCCAGATCCGAGGAGCTCCACCAACGCAAGGTCGAGTCCCAGAGGAAACCTAAGGACACTCCGCAGTCCAACCGAACGTGGACAAGATCTTCGCAGTCAGACTCCGGTCGGGACAGCCGCAGTCAGCAGCAGGTGCATAACATTGCCAACTAGCACCCCGCTGGTGAGGCCCCTCGCCGTCAAGATTATCCCCCCCCAGGGCCGCGGCAATGGCACACGTGGTTGGGGTCGAGGACGGGC
Source organism: Zea mays (assembly GCF_902167145.1). Classification (NCBI taxonomy): domain Eukaryota; kingdom Viridiplantae; phylum Streptophyta; class Magnoliopsida; order Poales; family Poaceae; genus Zea; species Zea mays. The sequence goes on along the minus strand of NC_050099.1, from coordinate 156,791,326 downwards.
ATAGCAGCCGCGCAGATTTTACTGCCTGTTTCACGGCGAAGACCGCGCGCACCCGACGAGGGACTGCCCGGAAATGAAGGCCACCAGGGACAGGATGTCCCGAGCACAACCCGTCGACAACCCAAGAGTTGTCGCCCATACATATCATCACCACCTCCCACAACCATACAACCACGGCCCCGCTCAGCATCCACCTAACCACGCATATCAACACAACCAGGAGGTACAAATCATAGCACCTTCGCTCTAGCCTCCGCACCCGCATCAACCAAACATCCACCACCCAAATCACCCCAAGCACCAAAGCAAGAAGACTTCGCTGATCAGCTGTATCGCGGAGTCATTCACATGATCACTGGGGGGTCCAGCATCGACTTCGACATGAAGCGACAGAAGAGGGACCACTACCGAAGTATCAACCACGTCGCCGTCACCGGCCCAATTGTGCAAACGAAGTGGTCCCACATGCCGCTGACCTTTGACACTAGAGATGTTGACCTGCGCAGCGCACCCCACATGGACGCCATGGTAATCAACTACAGCGTGGCAGGCTAGGACCTGCACAAAGTCTTAGTTGACAACGGCAGCCAGGCGGACATCATTTTCCTCCACACCTTCGACCGCATGGGCATCAGCCATAGCCTACTCAAGCCCTCGGACAACCCCTTATATGGCTTCGGTGGTAAGGGCACCTTTCCTGTGGGCAAGATAGAGCTACCCCTGTCCTTCGGTGTAGCACCCAATGCACGAAGTGAGCAGGTCACTTTCGACATCGTCGACATGGTATACCCGTACAACGCCATAATGGGTCGGGGCTCCATCAACAAGTTCGAAGCAGCCATTCACGGACTTTACCTGTGCATGAAAATCCTGAGTCCGCAAGGCGTGATCACAGTCTATGGCAACCAGCAGACCGCGCGCAACATTGAAAGAGACTTCGTTCCAGGGCAAAGGAACATACACTGCCTCACAATGCAGCACGAAGTCTTCGAGGCTGCCCGCCCAACCCCCAACGAACATATAAAGGCACAGCTACAGAGCAACGATGGAACGAAGACGGTTCCCCTTGAGCAGACAACGCCCAAGCAAACGATCATCATAAGCGAAGACCTTACTTCGCATGACGAGGAGAGACTCATCTCTTGTCTTTCTAAAAATAAGGACGTCTTCGCCTGGTCCGCCCTCGACCTGGTCGGAGTCAGTCGCACCATCATCGAACACAGCCTGGGCATCGACCCTTCGGTGCGGCCGAAGAAGTAGAGACTGCGCAAAATGTCTAATGAAAAAACCAAAGCCGTCAAAGCCGAGGTACACCGCCTGCTTGAGGCCAATTTCATTGAACCAGTTGCCTACCCTACGTGGCTCGCAAACGTAGTCATGGTGCAAAAGAAGAGTGGCAAGTGGCGGATGTGCATTGATTTCACCAGTCTCAACAAGGCCTGCCCCAAGGATAATTTCCCGTTGCCTCGGATCGACAAGATCGTCGATAGTGCGGCCGAATACGAAGTCATGTCACTCCTTGACTACTTCTCTGGCTATCACCAAATATATATGAAAGAGGAAGACAAGGCCAGTACCAGTTTCATCACACCCTTCGGCACATATTGCTTCGTCAGAATGCCGGAGGGACTAAAGAACGCTGGGTCCACCTTCTCTCGCCTCACCAAGACAGTGCTCGAGAGCCAAATCGGCCGGAACATATTCACGTATGTGGACGACATCGTCGTCGCCAGCAAAAACAAAGAGGATCATATGGCCGACCTCGCAGAAACATTCACGAACATGCGGGACGCACGACTTCGCCTAAACCCCGAGAAGTGTGTCTTCGGCGTTCGCTAGGGAAAGATATTGGGCTACCTGGTGTCGCACCGAGGGATCGAAGCCAACCCGACCAAGATCCAGGCTATCATCAACATGACGCCTCCGCAGTCATCCAGAGATGTCCAACGTCTAACAAGAAGATTGGCCGCCCTCAACAGATTCATTTCCAAGTCCGCAGAGCGAAGCCTACCTTTCCTCAAAACGCTACGCGGCGCAAAAGACTTCGCATGGGGACCAGAGCAAGTGGCGGCCTTCGCATCCCTAAAGCAACACCTGTCAGAGTTGGCAATCCTTACCAGCCCCAACCCCTCGCTACCCCTGTTGCTCTACGTCGCAGCTTCGCCACATGCAGTCAGCGCAGCGTTGGTCCAAGAGCAGGCCAGAGAGGGCACAACTCGGCAGTGTCCAGTTTATTACGTCTTCGAAGTCCTCACGACTTCCAAATGCAACATGACGGAGGTGGAAAAAATTGCCTATGCAGTCGTTATGGCATCGCGCAAATTGCGCCACTATTTCGAAGCATTCAAGGTACGGGTCACCTCGGACAGGGGACTCGACGAATTATTCAGAAATCCAAAGGCGTCTGTCCGGATCGCCAAATGGGCAGTCGAGCTCTCCGGCTACCATATCACCTTCGAGCCTAGGACAGCCATCAAGTCACAAGTCCTGGCAGACTTCATCGTTGACTGGACAGGGCTAATAACGCAGCCGGACGGGCCGACAGAGAAGGTGTGGACCATCCATTGCGACGGCGCATGGTGCCATGCGGGGGCAGGCGCAGCTGCAGTCATCACATCACCACAGGGGTCAAACACAGATACGCGACACGCCTCAGCTTTGCTTTGGAGTCCGACAGATGCACCAACAATGTAGCAGAGTACGAAGCTGTCATCCTTGGCCTTCGCAAGCTACGGGCGCTCGGTGTCACTACATGCATAATCAAAACAGACTCCAAAGTAGTTGCCGGCCAGGTCGAAAAAGATTATGCAGCAAAGGACCCCGCACTCATGCAGTATCTCACGACTGTCCACAGTCTTGAGAGACAATTTAAGGGCTTTACCTTGCAGCATGTGGACCGAGCCAAGAATGAGGAGGCCGATGCATTGGCCAAAGCAGCAGCCAGAGGCGAGGCCTTGCCCTCCGACGTGTTCTACCATGTCATCGGCACGCCAGTCGTCCGCAGCCCAGAGGGCCTACAAATAACCAACGACACCGAAGGCCACCATATAGTCAACCTCATCATGACCGAAGACTGGCGAGTGCCAATCACCCTGTTCCTACAAGGATATTACCATCCAAGCGACATCAACGAGGCCAAGCGCCTCAAACACCGAAGCCGAGACTTTGCACTCATTGGGGGCCAGCTTTACAAGAAGGGGGTCAACCAACCCATGCTTAAATGCGTCACCGAGACCGAAGGCGTCCAAATCCTGCGCGAAGTCCACAGCGGAACTTGCGGCTCTCACGCGGGGCCTAGAGCCCTCACTGCTAAGGTGATCCGTCAAGGCTTCTACTGGCCCGCTATGATCTGCGCCGCGAATCGAGTCACGAGGTCGTGCGAAGCCTGCCAGAAGTTTTCCCCTCGTTTGGGCAACCCTTCGCAATTCACAAAGCTGATCGCCCACACGTGGCCCCTTCAGCGCTGGGGCCTGGACATTGTCGGGCCACTACCCACGGCCCAAGGGAACCTCAAGTTCACCTTCGTCGCCGACGAGTATTTTACCAAGTGGATCGAGGCAAGGGCAGTATCCACAATAACATCGAAGACTGCCAAGAAATTCTTCTGGCAAAACATTGTCTGCCGATTCGGAGTCCCGTCCGAGCTCACAGTCGACAACGACAAACAATTTGACAGCCATGACTTCAAAGACTTCTGCTTCTCCATTGGCACCAAGCTTGCCTTCGCCTCAGTATATCACCCACAATCTAACGGTGTTGTTGAGCGCGCCAACGGCAAAATTTTCACGGCCATCAAGAAAATGCTTCTCGACGACAAGAAGGGCAAATGGGCCGACCTGCTACCTGAAGCAGTCAGGGCGCTGAACACGACCGAGTGCTGGGCGACTGGGTTCACTCCCTTCCGCCTGCTATATGGATCGGAGGCCATGACCCCGCAGGAAATAAAACATGGGTCACCGCGGACAAGCACTTCAGCCGTCCCCGACGTAGACGAACCAACTTCCAAGGACCTCATCGACGGAGACCGTGTCTTTGCCCTGCAGGCCCTCAACAAGTACCAAGCTCAAACAAAAGCATGGCGCGACCACACAGTCGTCCCAATAGAATTCAACGAAGGGGACCTCATACTCGTCCGGACAGCTCGGACAGAGTCACGGGGCAAGCTAGAGCCAAAGTGGGAGGGTCCCTTCATCGTCAAGACAAAGGCGTCCCCCAGCGCGTACAGGCTAACAACACCATCCGACGAAGACTTAGAGCATTCCTGGAATATTGATAATCTCCATAAATTTTTTGTTTTAATCCTCAGGGCTAACACGCCCTTGTAATTCACCAAACAATATTATTCCGGCCCGCACTCTTTTCCTACCGGGGGTGAGGTTTTTAATGAGGCGGAGCCATGTAATATACACGCAAAAATCCCCCGCAAAAATTAAGACAATGTCGAAAAATACCGCATCGACGGTCTTCGGCATTCGACCACATCGAAGTCACCGCGAGGGGCAGCGCTGGCCACCCTCGCGTGCGACACTCCGCGCAAAAGTTGCCTAAGGGTGCAGCCGGACTAGCACAATAAGTGCGCAAAATCGAAGTCTTTTCCAAAAGACTCTCCGTGCAAAAGTCGCCTAAGGGTGCAGCCAGACTAGTACAATAAGTGCGCAAAATCGAAGTCTTTTCCAAAAGACTCTCCGTGCAAAAGTCGCCTAAGGGTGCAGCCGAATTAGCACAATAAGTGCGCAAAATCGAAGTCTTTTCCAAAAGACTCTCCGTGCAAAAGTCGCCTAAGGGTGTAGCCGGACTAGCACAATAAGTACGCAAAATCGAAGTCTTTTCCAAAAGTCTCTCCGTGCAAAAGTCGCCTAAGGGTGCAGCCGGATTAGCACAAAAAGTGCGCAAAATCGAAGTCTTTTCCAAAAGACTCTCCGTAGAAAAGTCGCCTAAGGGTGCAGCCGGACTAGCACAATAAGTGCACGAAACCATTCTCCGTGCAAAAAGTCGCCTAAGGGTGCAGCCGGAATAATAGGCAAGCAAAGTCGAAATCTTTTCCAAAAGTCTCCGCGCAAAAGTCGCCTACAGATGCAGCCGGAATCATAGGTACGCACAATCGAAGTCTTTCCCAAAAGACTCCGTACAGAAGTCACCTACGGGCGCGGCCTGATCAACAAAAGCGCGCAGCTTCATCACACAAAATTATGGTTACATACACACAGCGAGGGCATCACATATTACATCGACTCAACCTTCGGGATGATACCCATCTCCCTGTAGTTGAACAGCATTATCCTCAGTTCCTCACCCTCAAACAAATTTTGTAGCTCCCCCTCACCCACACTCACCCCAATCGGCGAGGACAACAATTCTCGCTTACCAATCCCATCCACGCGAAGATGACCCCTCTCCACCTCGCTTCGATAACGCCTACCACTTCGCGACAATTCACTCACTCTCCGCTTCGCCACCGCCCTCCGCCGCCTATACCTAGTACTCGTGCCCGGGAGTTCCTCGGAACCCTCCGCGCGCGGCAAAGGCTCCGCTGCAGCCACATCCAATGCCGCAAAATAATCCAAGTCCTCATCTGAATACTCCTCCGTCCATGCAATCGAACTCCCAGAATCATCAGACTCAAAACACTTAGAGAAAGAGCCAAACGAATCATCATCAGCAACCACGGTCGAAGCCGCCACAAAAATATCATTGTTAGTAGCGGTTGTGTGCGTAGGCCTAGACCCAAGAACCTGCGCAGCAACCGAGGTTCAGTATCACACAAACAAAATTTACACACTCCTCAACACCTACTTAGCCACCTGCGAAGGCCCGGCCACGGCTGTGGGGTCTTCGGCTGCCGGCTCGGCAGTCGGCTCGGCCACCACCTTCGGAGCGGCTTCGCCCGTCGGTGCAGGGGCCGGTGCGGGGTCTTCGCCGGCCACAGCGGACGCAGGGATCGCCGAGGTGCCTTCACCGGCATCCAACGGTGGCACCGGATCCACCGCCGCAGCCTCGAGCAGCGCGCCGTCCAGACCAACAAGGTCCTCGACGTCTTCGGCATGAGCCATCTGCAGCAACAACACACTCATTTAGCGAAACCACACATACCCACACTTACAACCACACAAAAAAACAGCCTTTACCTGCTCTATCGCCCGGTCGGACCGATCCCTGACAGCCTCTCGGCCGTGCGGACCCCACATCCTATCAAAAAGTGCCCCCGCCGACTGCTTCACCACAGGGTCTTCGACCTTGAAGATTTCACGTTCAAAGTTCTCGTCCGCTTGGTCGAAGACCTCGTAATGCCTGTACCCTTCGCGAGACAAAGCATTCATGGCCCCCTCGCAGGTGACGAGGGAGGCGAAGGACATGAAGCCCGTCACAATGGTTTGGAGCACCAGTAGCTCCTCCTGCAACCATTCGAGGAAGCGAAGGCCCGCTTCTTGGCCAGGCACCTCGAAGTCAGCAATCCGCGCACCCAGCTCGCGGCATGTGTCCACAAACTGCACGTGCGTCTGCTCGACCTCCACGTGTGTCGAGGACTCGGCCTTGTCCACACGGCCGCGCAGGGCGTTGAACCTCGCCTCCAACTCCTCGGCGCATTGGTGGGCGAGACTGCCCTCCGCCCACGCCACTTTAGCTTCAGCCTGCGCAACCTGTGCATCAGCGATGGCCTTGTTCGCCTCCCTCCTCTCCTCCGCCAGCTGGCGCTGGAGATCCGTCTTCTCGGCCTCCATGGCGGCCACCTTCTCCGTCAGCCTGCGGTTCTTTCTTTCCGTAGCCGACTTCTCCCGCACAACATCCGCATGTTGTGCCCGGAGATGTTCGACCTCGACAGCAACGTCCGCAGTCAGGGCACCTGACGCGACGAGATCGGCAAAGTCGGCCGCCTGACAAATAAACCCATGAGACCCGAATCCCCACAAAAACAACAAACATCAAAGTCCAACACAACTTACTTGATTCAGCTGCTGTGACGCTTCCCTCAGTCGCTGGGACATGGAGCCCGCCACGTCCTTAGCGGCAGCGGCTGACAGAATCTCGCCGCTCGCGCAGAAAGTGGACCACAGGTCCCGCGTGGCACCCTTTGCCCCCACCATCGCTGTTGGCAAAGTAGTCACCACCGGAGGCGGGACAACAGCCAGTTGCCCCTCGCCCAAACCTGCACCACGACACTGGTTAAAGACTTCGTCGAGCAAAAAAAAGCAGAAGAAGGTCTTAACTTACCAACAAGATAATCGTCGACACTGATGTCCGTGCCGAAGTCGGCAATGCGTCGCGCCGGCGAAAGTGGCCTTCGCCCTTTCACGACCCCGCCCGGGGGTGGCTTACTCCCGCCAGAGGTGGTAGCCTTCGTACTCGCCGGCGCCTTGCCGTGCTCGAGGGCGGCCGGTTTCGCAGCCAGCATCGGCTTGCTATCGCCAGAGGCAGCAGCCATCGCGCCCCCCGCGCCCGTTTCGCCTCGCGCATCGGATCCGCGATCCTGACGACCGCCCGGCGTTTCTGCGCAGCGTCTTGATGGTCCTTCTCCATCACTGCCGATACAACAACAGCAATATTCCGCCCGTAAGGAAAAACCTTCAAGTCGCGTGCCATGCGGGACATAAAGAAGTCTTCGCCAGCCGCGCGGGGGATCGGAACATTATTGGGCCATCGACCCCTGGTAACCTCCAGCATTCGCGCCAAAGACTCCCGATGCTCGGGCGAAGACATCCTTCCCCCGAGGGCTGCACATGTCCCCATCAAATCCACAACAAAACTATCACAGACCCCCACTCCCCCACTACAGTACCTAATTTTCTCTTCTTAGTGGCCAGGGCAGCCTCCTGCGAAGGCCCTTCCTCGGTCACGCCCATTGGTTTCATCCCACGGCGGTCGGCGGCGTCTTCCCCGGGATAACCACCGTATGGCAAACAACTCAATTCGAAGACCCAATTCAATCTATCGTTGGACCCACGGATATCCCAGCTCCGCAGACCCTCTGTCTTCAGCACATAGCGCCCCACGATCCTCGCCGCACCATCTTCCGCTTCACACACGAATGCGGTGGGATCCCGGCCATACAGATCCAATGCGAAGGCTGGACTTCGCACCCGCTGCCCGCCCCGGGAGGGCATCTCGCGAGGGCATACTTCGCCCAGCGCCCAGCCATGTGCCAAGGGCCATACCCCATACCCGATAAATTCCTCAACTAAATCGCGCCCGCTACTCATGTGGGCAGCACATCGAAGGGCTCCTTCGTCTTCATCATCCTCTGCCACCTCAAATTGCGGGTAGACCACATAATAATGGGAGCACATGACGGCTACGGGAAGTCCTGGGTGGTCTTCGACTGCGGCTTCGGAAACATAAAACCAGAAATCCCACCAGTTGCCCCAGTTATTGCGGGCGCAGGGAACCAACTCCACGACTTCCATCGAAGTCTTGCCGGTCCTCGGCGTAAACATGCACGATCCAAACTATGCAATCTTATGTCCAATTTTCCTCTTTTGCCAATGCAGACAGTAATGTTTGGCGAAGACCTCCACAGAAGGCTGACCACCATACGAAGTCGCCGCCCAGACATACTTCGCCAGGGCCACCACGACATTCGGCGTCAGCTGGTGGACCTGGACATTGTCACACCCGTTTCCAATGGGCAGAGCCGGGTGCATAGCATATGTGTGCCAGGATCTATTTCCACACATATGTTGACGTCACAAGTGTAATATATCAAAAAAACAATGCATAAAAGCATAAATAACGATTTTATTAACATATTACACTTCGAACAGACATAATGTCTTAACCTTTATTCATCAAAGTACAGCGAAACAAGGACATCCATCCATAGGAAGATGACCGAGGGTATCACTAGATTAGCATCCATGGAGTTCAGCATCATATCTTCATCTGCAAACTTCTGATCAAAATTAAGCAAGGGTGAGCTCACTTATGGTCGGGGCTCAGCAAGTGGGGGAAAACTAATGCAGGTTTAACAAGGTGAGGCTAAGGTTAAGCAGTAAGCATTTTAGTTGGTCCACATTTTATTAACCACACCTGTCTTACTAATAAGTGTAAATCCCTAGTATTCCCATTAAACAAAGGTATAAGAGTATATAAAAAACACTTAAGTGAAACCACTTAAGCAAACCATTGGCAGATCATCGGATCTCGATTTATTTCCATCTTCAAGTTCAATTATCATGTGAGGAGTCCAGGCTGCTCATAACTGTGAGCACGGCTGATATATCAGTTTTACACTCTGCAGAGGTGGTACAACTTTACCCACAAGCCGTGTATCCCCTCTAGCCTGGGTCGGCCAAAACCCGTAAACACTTCCGAGGTGAGTGGCTAGGGATCCACTATGAGACTTTCACAAAATACACTTAATACGAAGCAACCCGCTAAGGTTTCTAAAGACGATGGTGGAGGCCCCCTAGGTGAGGTACCTTAGCCAAGAATATGTCCCCATGTTAACGTGGGCTGCCAACACCAATCGCTCCCCCTCTTGCCAATATTTCAGGTAAGGTTGCCAGGCACTAAGCACATAAAGCTAATTACCAAAGCCAGAGCCATGATAGCACTCGTGGTTGCACTATTTTCCCGGGTGGTCACTCCATGTTCCAATTAATATGCAATAATCTTGCTTAACCATCGGGTTAACAACAATAATGTAAACTTACCATTTTGGGACATTAATATCATAAGCGGGAGTGACTGCATAAAGTTAAGTTGTAGCAATAGCATAGCTACGAAGGTAAAGTATAATTCCCAGGTTTGATCAAGGAATAAGGTTGGAAATGTTATCTAAATAGGTAACCCGTCAAATTATGCATATATATCCAAAAGAATAAACTTTATTAAATGTATTGTTTGGGATCAAACAGAGTATGCAGAGGGAGAAGTCCACTTGCCTTGCTTATTGAATACTTGAGGTTCTTCCACAAATAGGAATAGATCTTGATTCTTAACTACTAGATCAACCACTGAATATCACACAAACAAACAAGAAGAACAAACATCACTCAATAACATACCACATTCACCATACGTAAAGCTAAAAGAAAGCCTAACGAAAACAACGCTCGCTTTTCAAAAACGTCGTAAGTAATGGTTATAATAAGAGGGTATTCTTTAAAAATGTGTGATCTATACTTTATAAAACAAGACAAGAGCTTAAAATGTCTTAATTAAAATATACAAATATTAGGTTCACCAATTTAACTCTTTTATAAAATATCATACGTGATACGTCTAAGATAAAGGGTTTATAAGATGATAAAACACGTTATAGCGATATCAAACCTTTTTAACCTTTTTAGAAATTATATAAGTTATATATCTAGGATTAATGCGTTATGAAATACATTGTTAATTTATGAAACATTATAGAACATATAATTCATTGTTAAACCTATCACTTATGGTAAATTAAGATATAAGTCTAAATAGGTTTTATGTGAAAAGGTCATTATTATTATTGAACACCTATTTATGGAAAGTTATGGTATATGTTTTAAATGAACTTTTATGTAAAAGACAATGAATAAGCCACTATCTTTTAGTTTCATTAGAAAGTACATGTCCTATACTCCTTATTAAGAAAGCTATATATATATAAAACAATATATAAACTAACATTTTAATTATTATTAAAGAACATGAACACTATTTTCGTTAGTTTATTCTTTAGGAAAACTAAGTGATATATATATAAATAATATGGACTAAGTTTGATTGAATGATTAACTAAGCATATATAACCAGTTGTGAACAATTTGTAATATAAATCTAATTAACTAGATTATGAGAGGACATAATTACTCTATTATTTATCTTTACCATTAGTTTAGAAACATATGATCTAGATATTTAAAAAGAAAATTATATTCATTGTTATGTTATTAACTATTGTTTTAGTTATGATAGTGTGAGCATTTAATTAAGCCATTATATCGTTATTAGAAAAGTTATATGACATATTACTATTTAGTACGACTATACTTAAACATCTATAATAAATCTTATTAAATCAAAATTATGATGTCTATTAAAAGGGTCATTTTATCGTTTGAAACAAATTTTCTAATTCTTTAGTAAGAAACCTTATATTTACCAACATAACTATCAATTTCTTTATTAGGAAAGCATGAGTGACTAATTAAGTTATTTTAATATTATTATAAAATTCTACTATTTTGGTTTTCTCCTTTCTGTTCTAAATAGAATTTATAAGTATAACTAAAAATTATTTATTTAATTCCTCTAACATTAATATAATAAGAATTAATTATAAATTACTAAATAGGACTTTTAATAACCTATTCATGGTTATTATGACAAAAATGAGCATTTTACTATTCTAAGTAATTAGGTGCTATACTTATGAATACATTTATTATGAACAGTAAAATCTATACATTTTTCATTCGACCGAAAATACGTGGCTTAATTCCTATTTCAATTTCTTATATCACTAAAATTATACTTATAACAATACTAACCAATTATTGCTCCACACACTAAAGCGAAATCAATTATAAACATTTCTAGTATGAAAACCACGTAAGTAGTGAATAGTGACCATGTTCATTTTTAGAATTATAAAATCCTACGCATATTCAAAGCGTTGTCGCGGGATTCGATTTTGGTTACACGTATATATCGAATCTCTAAAAATCATACGCGTGAATCGCAAAATCGCATCAATATTACAACAATAATTCATAAGATCAATAAAGTAATTCAAACATGATTTAGAAAATACATTAACGGGTTGTTATCAACCTTGGGTGAACGGACGACGACGAACGGGCTCGAGCGCGCGATGGCGAAGGCCTGGTATGGCGAGATCGGCGAGGCTTGGACGGGGTTCGGGCACGTCTCCGGCGAGGCACGACGGCGAGCGGTGGTGCTGCTGTGCGGGCGGACAGGGGTTCTTGACGTCGGACGGAGCTTCGACGAGGTGCTGCGCGGACAGTCCGGCGATGAACGGGGCATGGCATGGGCAGGGGTTTGACATCGGGTGCGCGTGACGTTGCTGCGGGTGCCGGGGTGCTGCGCTGATGCGGTGGGCACGAGCTCTGGTGACGACGTGGTTCGATGAGCGAGCACGTGAGATAGGTGAGGGAGAGAGTGAGCTCGACAGGGAGGAGCAAAGGGCTCAACGGCTTTTATAGGAGAGATGAGTGAGAGGAGAGAGCGGCCAAGGGGAGAGAGTAACGGGCGCCGGTGCTTCATGGCGACCATGAATGACGTCCATCAATGGGGAGAGGGAGAGGTAAGAAACAGTGGCATTACACTCCATTATACGAGGTGAAGAAACGGACGGTCGGCACAGGCGTTTCTGTCGCGGGCGCGAGGTCTTCAGTGTTGAGCGCGCAGGGGCTCCTGTCGCGCTGGGTCAGGGTCGCGGCACCGGGGTTGGCTGTCGCGGCAGTCGGGGCGCCGGTCTGGGCGCGGACGGATTGGGGCAGGGGCGCGCTCGGGCTCTGGCGACACTTGGGGTCCGACTGGTCGATCGGCGGGGCGGGGCGCGTGGGTTGCGCACGCACCTGGGCGCTGCGCGCAGGGCGCGACAGAGGTAGACCTGAGCGCGGTTGGGGCTGCTCGGCTGGGGCGCCTGGGGCGGGGTTGCGCGGCCTCTGGCTAATCAAGCCGCTCGGCCGGGGTGGGTCGCGTGGCGCGCGCGCTGTGGCTAGCGTGCAGCAGAGAGAGCAGGGGAGAGGAATGAGAGAGAAGAGGGAGTGAGAGATGGCCAGGGAGGCGGCGGCTGGCAAGTAGGAGCCAGGCACGCGCGGCGGCTAGATAGGGTTAGGGGATGTTGTTGGGCCTAATGGGCCTTAGGTTAGTTAGGTTTTTTTTTCTTTTCTTCTTTTTTTTATAATTTCGAAATACATATTTAAATACTTCTAATATTTATACAAATTAACCCAAAATTATTTATAAATAGAATATTTGTTCTTGACTAATAATTATATTATTTTTGTGAATTTTCATTCAAGAAGGAATGATATTAAATATTCAAAAACCAATCATGTGCAATCAAAATTATTCAAAATGCAAATAAATGACACACAATTAAATGAAAAACTTATTATGCCAATTACCATTATAAACTAGAATTATTAAAACCTTATTTTAGCAATTAATTATTGTTTTGTAGAATGAGATTTTCTTCACAAGATCGGATTCATAAATTGGATTTTCAAATCAATTCAAACAAAATATATGCTTTGGCATGAGTGTAACAAACACTTGGTAATTTTATCTATTCAAGAAATTCTTCAAATCATACATATCAAGGTTCTCCTTATTTGAAAACATAAATATTTTTCCTTTCTACTAAAATTTAATAATCCAAATAGGGTTGTTTGTTTTTGCTAAATTTAGGGTGTTACAAACCTACCCCTTAAAAAGAATCTCGTCCTCGAGATTAGGGAATGGCTAGCAAGAAGACAATGGTGATATATGGTTACTCGTAGATTCTTGGTTCACATTGAACTCTTCTAAAGTTAAGGAACTTCTTCATTTCTTCGCTCCGCAATGACTACTAATCAAGCGATCTTTATCATCGTACTTATAACTGGTTGGTCTTCTAGATTATTGTTTCGGTCTTGCTTGGCAGCTTTCTTCTCTAGTCGGTCTAGACGCTTCTTGGGGCATTCGCGAATAATATGTTCTTCATTTTTGCAGTAGTAGCGAGCACCTCTTGCTTTGAGTTCTTTGCAAGTCAACTTTGCTTGACCAATAGGTGATGAGGGATGATTGAGTGTCTGTATCTCACATAGCTGAGTCTGGCTTGATTCTTCGGTTTGGGTATCCATGTGTTTCGGGGCTTTTGCTTGTGGTTGAGGTGGACTACTCATATATCCAAACATTTTTCTATTCCCTTTGTTGTTCTTCACGATGTTGATAGAAGTTTCTGTGCATTTTGGTTCATATCCCATGTCTGGAGACTGAGATAGCTTTATCTCGGAGGTATTCGGTAGTGAACTCTTCTCAGGACAATTACGAAAGTAATGACCTTCACGTCGACATTGATAGCAAGACTTTCTTAAAGTTATTTCTTGACTTTTTCCATGTTTCCATTTTTGTTTCTTGGAACTGATGCGACGACGAGGCTGAAACTGTGTGCACGTAATAGTCCATCCATCAATGTAACACTCATTTGCTTCTTTTTGGAGCTGAGCATCCTTGTGATGTTTCCTTTTTGGAAAACCTGGCAATTCATCGTCTGACAGTGCATCTGCTATTAGTTGTTCTTGGGGAGACTATTGACTTTTATACCAGAAAATAAAATCTGGTTCTTCTGTTTAGTAGTTTCACTTTCATTTGTACTGATCTAGCGACAAGGAATTCCATAGTACTCACAACAACAACATGTTCCAAGGTCACTTGTCTGTTGGTTTGGTTGTGCATCCTTTTGTGTCTTGAATGTCTGTTAATCAGCTATTTTATTTATAGTGTTGTTTTGACTTTCCAACACACCACATTCTTTGCAATTAGTGACATCACTTGTAGTTGACATTCCCAGGTCTGACATCTGTATGGGTATAGAGGAATGGAAGGGAAGAAAGGGTTGAGTAAAGGCAGATTATAGAGAGCAAAGAAAACCCATCTATCTAAGGTTTTACCAAGCTAACTGATGTCTTTGTGGACAAAAGTCACACAATACACCAACAATCATTTCAAAGAAGCAAATCAATCATGAACACAAAGGACAATGAACTCAAGCATACCAGCACAACACTAACCAATTCTACTTATTCAACCAAAACAAAGGTGAGACAAGGTTTGGAATAAGAAAGATATTATAACATCAAGGAGTTGGGTAAGAATTATCAAGGAGTTAGACAAGACATATTTGTCGGTGGCCAAGAGTGAAATAAGATAACCATGAACTATTAAAGTAAGGATAAATGATACAACCAAGGATATGAAATGAGTTAGGGAGAAAGCATTATCAAGGAGACAAAATAGAGAGGCAAAGGTTTAATATATCAAGGTAGATATTGCGCAAGGGTGGCAATACAATGGCATGAAAGCAAAAGTATAAGAAGTAAAGGGTTATATAGCAATATTAGGGATTAGAAAACCACTATAATATAATATAATATCACCATTACCGATCTAGTCAAAAATCTTAATACTAAAGAACAATCCTATCAACCTAGCCAAGAAGTCAAATAATAGATCCAGTGGATCCATAACAAAACTTCTTGTAGAGTGGGGATAAGATAGAGAATAGGGCATCGTCGAAAGCTTCGAGAGGGTTTCTTCTGGCAAACTTCGCTTCAAGTTCCGCAATCCTAGCTTGAACATCTTGTAGTGCTTCTCAGTAGAGTCTTCTAATAGACCAAAATCAGACTAGAAGAGTTGAAAATAAAAGAGACGAGTTTTGATATAAAGTAAGTTTTTATGGAGAAAAATATATCAAGCTTTGAAAGACTGACAGGGCTTTCCATTTCTAACTAATCTAGCGACCTACGATCACATTGCTTTGATACCACTTTTGTCACACCCGTTTCCAATGGGCAGAGCCGGGTGCATAGCATATGTGTGCCAGGATCTATTTCCACACATATGTTGACGTCACAAGTGTAATATATCAAAAGAACAATGCATAAAAGCGTAAATAACGATTTTATTAACATATTACACTTCGAATAGACATAATGTCTTAACCTTTATTCATCAAAGTACAGCGAAACAAGGACATCCATCCATAGGAAGATGACCGGGGGTATCACTAGACTAGCATCCATGGAGTTCAGCATCATATCTTCATCTGCAAACTTCTGATCAAAATTAAGCAAGGGTGAGCTCACTTATGGTCGGGGCTCAGCAAGTGGGGGAAAAACTAATGCAGGTTTAACAAGGTGAGGCTAAGGTTGAGCAGTAAGCTTTTAGTTGGTCCACATTTTATTAACAACACCTGTCTTACTAATAAGTGTAAATCCCAAGTATTCCCATTAAACAAAGGTATAAGAGTATATAAAAAACACTTAAGTGAAACCACTTAAGCAAACCATTAGCAGATCATCGAATCTCGATTTATTTCCATCTTCAAGTTCAATTATCATGTGAGGAGTCCAGGCTGCTCATAACCGTGAGCACGACTGATATATCAGTTTTACACTCTGTAGAGGTGGTACAACTTTACCCACAAGCCGTGTATCCCCTCTAGCCTGGGTCGGCCAAAACCCGTAAACACTTCCGAGGTGAGTGGCTAGGGATCCACTATGAGGCTTTCACAAAATACACTTAATACGAAGCAACCCGCTAAGGTTTCTAAAGACGATGGTGGAGGCCCCCTAGGTGAGGTACCTTAGCCAAGAATATGTCCCCATGTTAACGTGGGCTGCCAACACCTACCGCTCCCCCTCTTGCCCATATTTCAGGTAAGGTTGCCAGGCACTAAGCACATAAAGCTAATTACCAAAGCCAGAGCCATGATAGCACTCGTGGTTGCACTGTTTTCCCGGGTGGTCACTCCATGTTCCAATTAATATGCAATAATCTTGTTTAACCATCGGGTTAACAACAATAATGTAAACTTACCATTTTGGGAAATTAATATCATAAGCGGGAGTGACTGCATAAAGTTAAGTTGTAGCAATAGCATAGCTACGAAGGTAAAGTATAATTCCCAGGTTTGATCAAGGAATAAGGTTGGAAAGGTTATCTAAATAGGTAACCCGTCAAATTATGCATATATATCCAAAAGAATAAACTTTATTAAATGTATTGTTTGGGATCAAACAAAGTATGCAGAGGGAGAAGTCCACTTGCCTTGCTTATTGAATACTTGAGGTTCTTCCACAGATAGGAATAGATCTTGATTCTTAACTACTAGATCAACCACTGAATATCACACAAACAAACAAGAAGAACAAACATCACTTAATAACATACCACATTCACCATACGTAAAGCTAAAAGAAAGCCTAACGAAAAGAACGTTCGCTTTTCAAAAACGTCGTAAGTAATGGTTATAATAAGAGGGTATTCTTTAAAAATGTGTGATCTATACTTTATAAAACAAGACATGAGCTTAAATGTCTTAATTAAAATATACAAATATTAGGTTCACCAATTTAACTCTTTTATAAAATATCATACATGATACGTCTAAGATAAAGGGTTTATAAGATGATAAAACACGTTATAGTGATATCAAACCTTTTTAACCTTTTTAGAAAAGATATAAGTTATATATCTAGGATTAATGTATTATGAAATACATTGTTAATTTATGAAGCATTATGGAACATATAATTCATTGTTAAACCTATCACTTATGATAAATTAAGATATAAGTCTAAATATGTTTTATGTGAAAAGGTCATTATTATTATTAAACACCTATTTATGGAAAGTTATGGTATATGTTTTAAATGAACTTTTATGTAAAAGACAATGAAAAAGCCACTATCTTTTAGTTTCATTAGAAAGTACATGTCCTATACTCCTTATTAAGAAAGCTATATATATAAAATGAAAATTATATTCATTGGTATGTTATTAACTATTGTTTTAGTTATGACGGTGTGAGCATTTAATTAAGCCATTATATTGTTATTAGAAAAGTTATATGACATATTACTATTTAGTACGGCTATACTTAAACATCTATAATAAATCTTATTAAATCAAAATCATGATGTCTATTAAAAGGGTCATTTTACCGTTAGAAACAAATTTTCTAATTCTTTAGTAAGAAACCTTATATTTACCAACATAACTATCAATTTCTTTATTAGGAAAGCATGAGTGACTAATTAAGTTATTTTAATATTATTATAAAATTCTACTATTTTGGTTTTCTCCTTTCTTTTCTAAATAGAGTTTATAAGTATAACTAAAAATTGTTTATTTAATTCTTCTAACATTAATATAATAAGAATTAATTATAAATTACTGAATATGACTTTTAATAACCTATTCATGGTTATTATGACATAAATGAGCATTTTACTATTCTAAGGAATTAGGTGCTATACTTATGAATACATTTATTATGAACAGTAAAATCTATACATTTTTCATTCGACCGGAAATACGTGGCTTAATTCCTATTTCAATTTCTTATATCACTAAAATTATACTTATAACAATACTAACCAATTATTGCTCCACACACTAAAGCGAAATCAATTTTAAACATTTCTAGTATGAAAACCATGGAAGTAGTGAATAGTGACAGTGTTTATTTTTAGAATTATAAAATCCTACGCATATTGTCGTGGAATTCGATTTTGGTTACACGTATATATCGAATCTCTAAAAATCATACGCGTGAATCGCCAAATCGTATCAATATTACAACAATAATTCATAAGATCAATAAAGTAATTCAAACATGATTTAGAAAATACATTAACGGGTTGTTATCAACCTTGGGTGAACGGACGACGACGAACGGGCTCGAGCGCGCGATGGCGAAGGCCTGGTACGGCGAGATCGGTGAGGCTTGGACGGGGTTCGGGCATGTCTCCGATGAGGCACGACGGCGAGCGGTGGTGCTGTTGTGCGGGCGGACAGGGGTTCTTGACGTCGGATGGAGCTTCGACGAGGTGCTGCGCGGATAGTCCGGCGATGAACGGGGCACGATGTGGGCAGGGGTTTGACAGCGGGTGCGCGTGACGTTGCTGCGGGTGCCGGGGTGCTGCGCGGACGCGGTGGGCACGAGCTCCGGTGACGACGTGGTTCGATGAGCGAGCACGTGAGATAGGTGAGGGAGAGAGTGAGCTCGACAGGGAGGAGCAAAGGGCTCAACAGCTTTTATAGAAGAGAGGAGTGAGAGGAGAGAGCGGCCAAGGGGAGAGAGTAACGGGCGCCGGTGCTTCATGGCGACCATGAATGACGTCCATCAATGGGGAGTGGGAGAGGGAAGAAACGGTGGCATTACACTCCATTATACGAGGTGAAGAAATGGACGGTCGGCGCGGGCGTTTCTGTCGTGGGCGCGAGGTCTTCGGTGTTGAGCGCGCAGGGGCTCCTGTCGCGTTGGGTCAGGGTCGCGGCACCGGAGTCGGCTGTCGCGGCAGTCGGGGCGCCGGTCCTGGGCGTGGACGGATTGGGGCAGGGGCGCGCTCGGGCTCTGGCGACGCTTGGGGTCCGGCTGGTCGATCCGCGGGGCGGGGCGCGTGGGTTGCGCACGCACCTGGGCGCTGTGCGCAGGGCGCGACCGAGGTAGACCTGAGCGCGGCTGGGGCTGCTCGGCTGGGGCGCCTGGGGCGGGGTTGCGCGACCTCTTGCTGCTGCAGCCGCTCGGCCGGGGCGGGTCACGTGGCGCACGCGCTGTGGCTGGCGTGCAGCAGAGAGAGCAGGGGAGAGGAATGAGATAGAAGAGGGAGTGAGAGATGGCCAGGGAGGCGGCGGCTGGCAAGCGCGAGCGAGGCGCGCGCGGCGGCTAGATAGGGTTAGGGGATGTTGTTGGGCCTAATGGGCCTTAGGTTAGTTAGGTTTTGTTTTTTTCTTTTCTTCTTTTTTTTTCTAATTTCGAAATACATATTTAAATACTCCTAATATTTATACAAATTAACCCAAAATTATTTATAAATAGAATATTTGTTCTTGACTAATAATTATATTATTTTTGTGAATTTTCATTCAAGAAGGAATGTTATTAAATATTCAAAAACCAATCGTGTGCAATCAAAATTATTCTAAATGCAAATAAATGACACACAATTAAATGAAAAACTTATTATCCCAATTACCATTATAAACTAGAATTATGAAAACCTTATTTTAGCAATTAATTATTGTTTTGTAGAATGAGATTTTCTTCACAAGATCGGATTCATAAATTGGATTTTCAAATCAATTCAAACAAAATATATGCTTCGGCATGAGTGTAACAAACACTTGGTAATTTTACTATTCAAGAAATTCTTCAAATCATACATATCAAGGTTCTCCTTATTTGAAAACATAAATATTTTTCCTTTCTACTAAAATTTAATAATCCAAATAGGGTTGTTTGTTTTTGCTAAATTTAGGGTGTTACAGACCTCGAATCTCTACAGGACCTCCGCCACAAATCGATGTGCTGGCAGACGAAGGCCAGCGGTGAAAAACGCCTCAAACACGACCAACTCGCCTTCTGGCTCAGGAACCTCCTCCACCCCCGAGACACGCCCCACTCCGCTGCCAAAATATCCAAGTTGCTGCATATCCTGAACGCGGACCGAGGAAATCCGCGACACGCCAAACTCCACTGTATCACCAGGATGTAGCTCCTCCGCCGCCACGTTGCTCAAAGTATCCTCGGACGATGTGCCGGCCGACGTATTTGCAGCAGACGAGGAAGAGGACGGCATGGCTACGTGCCGTCGGTGGCGGTGGGCGGTCTGCTTGACGCGGGCCAGATCTCCGGCGAGCAGGAGCAAGGAGGGCAGGCGAGCAGACGAACGGTTTCAGAAGGAGGCTAGGGTTTTGCGGCGCGTAGAAAGAGAGTCTGACCCGCGCCACCCCACCCCCCTTTTATACATAGGACGTGACGCTTCGGGAAACCCGCAGTCCAACAGTACCGCGTCCGTCAACGGTCACATCAAAAACCCCCGCGGAACCACTTCGAGCGAGGGCAGCGTCTCCACCATCTAGCGACGTCTTCGACACCAGATGACTTAGTCGAACTGGTCCCTCGGAGGGCAAATGTTGGGGCGAAGGCAAAGACGCTACCCTTTGCTCCAGCCTTCGTCTATCTCGCTGCGCCAACGGAAGCAGAATAACCAGTGAGGTCCACCCTTCGTCTTCTACACTACAAGACGAAGGCCTACGACGACGTCGCCCCGTCCCACGTCCTCACTCGACCTGGAGGCCCACGTGGGATTCGGCCCATTGTAACAAGCCCGCACGGAGAAGTGTGTTACGGGATCGATTTGTAATAGCTTTTCTGTAATGACAGTCTGTAACCCTCCTTTATAGGAATATTCCGGGGATAGTCCAGGTGCCTAAGGGTACATGTGTCCTTACATTGAGATGTTGGGCACTCAGGCACCTATAAATACCCCCGTACAGTGCCCTTGAGAGGCCAGATTAACAGAGCTATTGCAAAACCTTGTTTACGTTGCTTTCACTCCCCCGTTGGATCAACTTGCCCAGGAGAGCAAGTTCTAACACCGGCATCTCAGTGTAATTCCAAGCAAAGAAATCAGTATATTCTTTCAATAGATCGATCATTTCATCTCTAGGATTGGTCTCAAGGGTCTTGTTCACAAAAGTCGACCTTGTAGTTTTACAATGTCCTATATCGATCTCCTCCAAAGGATCGACCGATGTTAACCCCTGTCCTAATTTGTCGAGGTCTCTAAATTCCTCTATTATGTCTCCCACTGAGGAATTAGATGATCTTTGTGTGATGGAGGACTCTCCAGTCTCAGGGGCCGGATCGTCCGCGATACTGATTTTATGCTGCGGTGGATGTTTGGTCTTAAAGACCGAACTGTTCTGTAAAAGACCAGACCGTCCGGCCTTATAAGTCGGACCATCCGCGACTAGGGACTCATTCATTTTGCGTGTACTCATCATTTAAACTTTATTTAGGATTTAGCCGATTCTCCATCGACTCTAGCATTACAGGAATGAAACCCTTCTTATCTATACTTATAAACTGATAATAAAAAAAATCTACTCCTGTGAGACATGTAGCAGTCTCATAGGTCCAAAGTACAGGGGCATCGGACACAGCGATACAGGCCGATGCATCAACATGTACTTGTTCTACATAGAAGCCTACCCATTGTAGTAACATTTGATGTAACGTAGAAGGTACACATTGGTTAGCATGAATCCAATCCCTGTCTAGGATTAGACTGTAATTTTCTTCTATATCAGCGACGAAGAATGCAGCAGCAAGGGTCTTAGTCCCGATAGTTAATTCAACGGACGTGACTCCCCTGGCTTTGATCGAACTATCAATCCCAACACCGCTGAGGGTCATGTTGGTCTTGACAAGTTCGTCATCTTGTCTACCTAATTTTCTGTACAATAAATAAGGCATTAGATTTATAGCCGCCCCCATCCACCAACATTTTAGCAATCGGTATTCCATCGATGTGACCGCGCACGAAGAGCAGTTTTAAATGATTCACCGATTCCATTAGTTTAGTGAAGGCGGCCTCTTTAGGACCAAAGTCAAACTGAGCAACAACATGTTCATCATCACCGATAATGTTGCAGTCGGCGGAGAATGTAATAACATTTATATCCATACCTGGGTGCTCTGGAGAAGCTTCGTAGTTGACCAGGTCTTCCCCCAGTAGGTCCTCCTCCTCCATTGGTGTCGACATGTCGTCGGAGGCGTCTTGGTGTAGTGCGAACGGTCCGGACTCAGGGGTCGGAAGGTCTGCGCTTTGTGCAGATGGTCCGGCCTTTCCAGTCGGGCTGTCTACCATACCTGCAGGGTGCTGCACAATTATTGTTTTATTTTCCATTTTTGTGGCCGTTTACTTTTCCTCAATGCACTTTGGTCTCCATTTCTTTTGCGGTGCCGGGTATTGCGGATGTGTGTCATTGAATATCTTTTCCGCCTCCTTTCCCTGGTTCTCTTTTGCTCTTAGGCGCTGTAACTTTCGCTTTTGGGACCGTGTCAATCCCGATGGGCACCATCGGGACATGGAGTATTTTGGATCGGCTATTTTGATGGCAGTCGTATCTTCTTTTTTGATTGTGTTGGCCGATTCACCAAAAATCATCGGCCCTTCATTATGTTCTTGTATGACGACATCTGTCATACCTATTTTGATAATGTCCTTTTTTGTCGTTCTCTCAGTCGCTGTAGATATATGCCCCCCTTTTGGATTGGTCGGCCTTTGCGGCCGAGTGGTCCGACAATCTTGTTGGGCCTATGCCTGATGACTCGATTGAGTGGTACTCAATCGGTCTTGTACTGGAGGTGCCATCCTGTCGAATACAGAGGTCTGGGGTGCCCCCCAAGTGTGGTACTGGGGCATCCCAAACGGGTATGGCGTCATGCCCCATATTTGGTTTGGGCGTATGGCAGTGGCATGTATGTATATTGATATGGCCCAGGCGGATATGGGAGTGGAGGTGTCCATGCAGGTATGTTGGGTCATAATTGGACATTATGACCTGTCATTCTTTCCGATTGGTGAGGTGGTCCAATCGGTCTTACCTGCTGTCGCTCTTGAGTGGGCGAGCAAGGTTGCTTTGCTGGCCGGTCACTTGGGTCGGCCTTCTTTTTTACATATTTAGATAATAATTGATCGAAGGTCGGGCCATATTTGACCAACCGGCCAGCTGCTTTAAATGTATTTGTTTTTCATGTACCTATCTCTGGTCGTCGTGGTTTGAATGTACGCGTTGCGGGTCCTGAGTGTAGCTGGACCGTTCGCTGGAATGTTTCGGACCGTCTGGAGAAGCTTCAGACCGTCCGCGTCTGGATGTTAGACCGCCCGTGATGCGCAACACGGGTTCCCGCGCCTGTCCCCTTGTTTGTGCTTGCCCCCCAGTGCCGGAGGTTGTGATGGTCACCTTAAGGGTCTCCCCTCCATCAGGAGTCTTTTCCGCCACTACTTTCCTGTAAGAAACTTTATTACTTTCATCGGCCTCCCGTGCGTTGCCGGTGATGACTTCTTTGCCCTTTTCCTTATCGGCTGTACTGGGCTGAATTAGGACCTTTTTGCCCTCGAAGTCAATCATGTTCATTGAAAAGGGCTCCGTGTCTACCTGCATTTCCTGAAATTTCAATCGTCCTTTGTTAATGGCCGATTGAATCTGTCGACGGAATACATTACAATCATTAGTGGCATGAGAAAATGAGTTATGCCACTTGCAGTATGCACGACGTTTTAGTTCGTCGGCAGATGGAACAATATGATTTATTTTAATGTTGCCATTTTTGAGTAATTCATCGAATATCTTGTCACATTTGCCAACATTAAATGTAAATTTAACCTGCTCTTGCCGTTTATTTTGAACCAGCTGCAAGGAGGAACAAGCCGAAGATTTGGCCTGCTTTGGCCTGCTTTGGCCAAACCATTTCAGCAGCATACACTTCTGTTGATTCATCGTCCGAGCTACTTTGGTCGCACTCTACTATATGGACATTGTGACGAATGGTTTTGGCAGTCTATTTGTGTCGGGGACTATAATTAGGGGTACCCTCAAGACGCCTAATTCTCAGCTTTTAACCCCCATCAGCATAAAGCTGCAGAGGCCTGATGGGTGCGATTAAGTTAGGGATCAGTCCATACGAGCGACTCGATCACGCCTCGCCCGAGCCTAGCCTCGGGCAAGGGCAGCCGACCCCGAGGGGTTTTTCCGTCTCGCCCGAGGCCCCCCTTTTTAACGGCGGACACATCTCCGGCTCATCCGAGGCCTTGCCTTCGCTAAGAAGCAACCCTGACTAAATCGCCGCACCAACCGACCAAGTTGCAGGAGCATTTAACGCGAAGGCCCTGCCAAAGGCGCCATAAGAAGCTCCGCCCGACCCAGGGCTCGGACTCGGGCTAAGCCCCGGAAGACGGCGAACTCCGCTCCGCCCGACCCAGGGCTCGGACTCGGGCTAAGCCCCGGAAGACGGCGAACTCCGCTCCGCCCGACCCAGGGCTCGGACTCGGGCTAAGCCCCAGAAGACGGCGAACTCCGTTCCGCCCGACCCAGGGCTCGGACTCGGGCTAATCCCCGGAAGACGGCGAACTCCGCTCCGCCCGACCCAGGGCTCGGACTCGGGCTAAGCCCCGGAAGACGGCGAACTCCGCTCCGCCCGACCCAGGGCTCGGACTTGGGCTAAGCCCCAGAAGACGACGACCTCCGCTTCGCCCGACCCCAGGGCTCGGACTCCGCCCTGGCCTCTGCCGAACGGCCTCCGCCTCGCCCGACCCAGGAGCTCGGGCTCGGCCTCGGCCACGGAAGACAGACTTGACCTCGGCTTCGGAGGAGCCACCACGTCGCCCGACCTAGGGCACAGGCCCGCCACGTCAACAGGAAGCGCCATCATCACCCTACCCCGAGCCGACTCGGGCCGCAGAGAACAAGACCGGTGTCCCATCCGGCTGGCTCCGCCAGATAGGCAATGATGGCGCCCCGCTAGCCCGGTGACGACGGCGGCTCTCAGCTCCCTTACGGAAGCAGGGGGACGTCAGCAAGAACTCAACCGCTACGACAGTTGTCCCTCCGCCAGGCTCCGTTGCTCCTCCGACAGCCACGACACCACGCCAGCAGGGTGCCAAGATCTCTCCGGCTGCCACATTGGCATGTACTTAGGGCGCTAGTTCTTCCCCCGCTAGACACGTAGCACTTGCTACACCCCCATTGTACACCTGGATCCTCTCCTTACGCCTATAAAAGGAAGGACCAGGGCCTTCTTAGAGAAGGTTGGCCGCGCGGGGACGAGGACGGGACAGGCGCTCTCTTGGGGCCGCTCGCTTCCCTCACCCGCGTGGACGCTTGTAACCCCCTACTGCAAGCGCACCCGACCTGGGCGCGGGACGAACACGAAGGCCGCGGGATTTCCACCTCTCTCACGCCCGTCTCCGGCCGCCTCGCTTCCCCCCTTCGCGCTCGCCCACGCGCTCGACCCATCTGGGCTGGGGCACGCGGCACACTCACTCGTCAGCTTAGGGACCCCCCGGTCTCGAAACGCCGACAGTTGGCGCGCCAGGTAGGGGCCTGCTGCGCGTTGACGAGCAGTTTCCCGTCAAGCTCCAGATGGGCAGTCTCCAACAACCTCTCCAACCCGGGACGGTGCTCCGTTTCGGGAGTCTCGAGTTCATGTCCCTCGACGGCAGCTACGACATGATACTCCTTCCACCGCCGCGTGACAACGACAATGGCGGCCGACAACCCGCCCGCCGGCGGCGGAATCGACGACATCTTCTCCGCGTGGTGGAAGAACGACATTCGAGCTCGCCCCGTCCTCTCCCCCGCCAACGGAGGAGGAGGCGGGGCAACCAAGGCCAGGCGAGAGGCCGCGCTTCGTCGGGCATCGACCTCGCGTTTGAGACGAAGGCGAGCGTCGTCCCCCCGCGACACGCCAATCCCGAGCAAGTGGACGACGCCAGCACGCTCGTGGAAAGCTTGCAGGACGTTGCCCTCGTACCTAGGACGACGACGCGATCAGCCCCCGACGTGACTATGTCGCTCCTCGTCGACCAAAAGGTACTGACTGATTCCCATCCTACGTCATTTCGACTCGGCCTCAACCTGCCTAGCGACCACGCTTTGGCGGGCGCTCTCGTTGAGGCGAGTGCAACCCCTCTGGGGTTTCGTATGCAGTCGCCTTGGGACCGATTGACGGACGTCTCGACCTACAGGCCCTCTGGGTCCGAGGAAGATGATGATCCCAGCATCTGCTAGGATTTCTCTGGATTTGGCAACCCCAGTGCCATGCGGGACTTTATGGCCGCATGTGACTACTGCCTCTCCGACTGTTCCGACGGTAGCCGCAGCCTTGACGACAAGGACTGTGGCCCAAGCCGCGAATGTTTCCACGTCGAGCTAGGGGATCCCTCCGAAGGCAACCGTCTCGGCATGCCGGAGGACGGTGATCTCCCTAGGCCGGTGCCTCGCGCCGACATCCCGCGGGAGCTAGCTGTGGTCCCCGTTCCGGCGGGGGGTCACGACCCACAGCTCGAGCAAGTCCGCGGGGCGCAGGCCAGGCTCGACGAGGGAGCAGGAGCGCTTGAGCCGATCCGCCGGGACGTCGGGCAGGTATGGGCGGGCCAACCCCCGGCCGGAGAAATACGTCACCTGCCCCAGGGTCTCCAGCACCGCGTCGCCGATGTCGTCAGGGTCAGGCCACCACCTGCATCCAGTGGGGTCGGTCAAAACCTGGCCGCAGCGGCGATGCTCCTCCGCACGATGCCGGAGCCATCCACCACCGAGGGTCGGCGAATCCAGGGAGAGCTTAAAAATCTCCTGGAAGACGCCACGGTCCAACGGGCCGAGAGCACTGCCTCCCAAAGGCAAGCGTACCCCTCGAAACCTCATGCCGCGACTTCCCGATTCATGCGGGAAGCCTCGGTCTACACCGGGCACACGCGCAACACCGCGCCTGCGGCCCCGGGCCACCTCGGCAACGAGCACCATCGTCGCGACCGTCGGGCTCACCTCGACGAAAGGGTGCGCCGAGGCTACCATCCCAGGCGTGGGGGACGCTACGACAGCGGGGAGGATCGGAGTCCCTCGCCCGAACCACCTGGTCCGCAGGTCTTTAGTCGGGCCATCCGACGGGCGCCGTTCCCGACCCGGTTCCGACCCCCGACTACTATCACAAAGTACTCGGGGGAAACGAGGCCGGAATTGTGGCTCGCGGACTACCGCCTGGCCTGCCAACTGGGTGGAACAGACGACGACAACCTCATCATCCGCAACCTCCCCCTGTTCCTCTCCGACACCGCTCGCGCCTGGTTGGAGCACCTGCCTCCAGGGCAGATCTCCAACTAGGATGACCTGGTCCAAGCCTTCGCCGGTAATTTCCAGGGCACATATGTGCGCCCTGGGAATTCCTGGGACCTCCGAAGCTGCCGACAGCAGCCGGGAGAGTCTCTTCGGGACTACATCCGGCGATTCTCGAAGCAGCGCACCGAACTACCCAACATCACCGACTCAGATGTCATCGGCGCGTTCCTTGCCGGCACCACCTGCCGCGACCTGGTGAGCAAGTTGGGTCGCAAGACCCCCACCAGGGCGAGCGAGCTGATGGACATCGCCACCAAGTTCGCCTCCGGCCAGGAGGCGGTCGAGGCCATCTTCCGAAAGGACAAGCAGCCCCAGGGCCGCCCGATGGAAGATGCTCCCGAGGCGTCTACTCCGCGCGGCACCAAGAAGAAAGGCAAGAAGAAGTCACAAGCGAAACGCGACGCCGCCGACGCGGACCTTGTCGCCGCCGCCGAGTACAAGAACCCTCGGAAGCCCACCGGAGGTGCCAACCTCTTCGACAAGATGCTCAGGGAGCCGTGCCCCTATCATCAGGGGCCCGTCAAGCACACTCTCGAGGAGTGCGTCATGCTTCGGCGCCACTTCCACAAGGCCGGGCCACCCGCAGAGGGTGGCAGGGCCCGCAACGACAACAAAAGGGAAGATCACCAAGCAGGAGAATTCCCCGAGGTCCGCGACTGCTTCATGATCTATGGAGGGCATACGGCGAACGCCTCGGCTCGGCA
This sequence comes from Zea mays, assembly GCF_902167145.1. Taxonomy (NCBI): domain Eukaryota; kingdom Viridiplantae; phylum Streptophyta; class Magnoliopsida; order Poales; family Poaceae; genus Zea; species Zea mays. Next base: position 156,763,223 of record NC_050099.1, on the reverse strand, counting down.
TCGCAAGCAAGAGCGCCGGGAGGTTTGCTCGGTGAAGGTGGCGGCGCCAGTCTACCTAGACTGGTCCGACAAGCCCATCACCTTCGACCAAGCTGACCACCCCGACTACGTGCCGAGCCCGGGGAAATACCCGCTCGTCGTCGACCCCATCATCGGTGACGTCAGGCTCACCAAGGTCCTGATGGATGGGGGCAGCTGCCTCAACATCATCTATGCCGAGACCCTCAGGCTCCTGCGCATCGATCTGTCCTCCGTCCGTGCGGGTGCTGCGCCCTTCCACGGGATCGTTCCTGGGAAGCGTGTCCAGCCCCTCGGACGGCTCGACCTTCCCGTCTGCTTCGGAACGCCCTCCAACTTCCGAAGGGAGGTTTTGACGTTCGAGGTGGTCGGGTTCCGAGGAACCTACCACGCGGTATTGGGGAGGCCATGTTACGTGAAGTTCATGGTCGTCCCCAACTACACCTACCTGAAGCTCAAGATGCCGGGCCCCAACGGGGTCATCACCGTCGGCCCCACGTACAAACACGCGTTCGAATGCGACACTACTTCGAGTCTCACCCGGTAACTGTGGTGTCATCCTTCCCCCTGGGGGAGATCATCCAGTGCCGAGAGGCCTCGGGCAGGATTGCGAAGTGGGCAGTGGAAATCATGGGCGAGACCATCTCGTTCGCGTCTCGGAAGGCCATCAAGTCCCAGGTCTTGGCGGATTTCGTAGCCGAATGGGTCGACACCCAGCTACCGACGGCTCCGATTCAACCGGAGCTCTGGACCATGTTTTTCGACGGGTCGTTGATGAAGACGGGAGCCGGCGCGGGCCTACTCTTCGTCTCACCCCTCGGGAAACACCTACGCTACGTCCTACGCCTCCATTTCCCGGCGTCCAACAATGTGGCTGGGTACGAAGCTCTGATCAACGGATTGCGAATCGCCATCGAGCTAGGAGTCCGACGCCTCGACGCTCACTGCGACTCGCAGCTCGTCATCGACCAAGTCATGAAGAACTCCCACTGCCACGACCCGAAGATGGAGGCCAACTGCGATGAGGTTCGGCGCCTGGAAGACAAGTTCTACGGGCTCGAGCTTAACCACATCGCTCGGCGCTACAACGAGACTGCGGACGAGCTGGCAAAGATAGCCTCGGGGCGAACGACGGTTCCCCCGGACGACTTCTCCCGGGATCTGCACCAACCCTCCGTCAAGATCAACGACACGCCCGAGCCCGAGGCACCCTCGGTCCAGCCCGAGGCGTCCTCGGTTCAGTCCGAGGTACCCTCGGCCCCCGAGGGCGAGGCGCTGCGCATCGAGGAGGAGCGGAGCGGGGCCACGCCTGACCGGGACTGGCAAACCTCGTACCTGCAATATCTCCGCCAAGGAGAGCTACCCCTCGACCAAGCCGAGGCTCGGCGGGTAGCCCGACGCGCCAAGTCATTCGTCTTGCTGGGGGATGAGAAGGAGCTCTACCACCACAGTCCCTCGGGCATCCTCCAGCGATGCATCTCCATCGCCGAAGGTCAGGAACTCCTGCAAGAGATACACTCGGGGGCTTGCGGCCATCATGCAGCGCCTCGAGCCCTCGTCGGGAATGCTTTCCGGCAAGGTTTCTACTGGCCAACGGTGGTGGCCGATGCCACTAGAATTGTCCGCACCTGCGAAGGGTGTCAATTCTACGCGAAGCAGACCCACCTGCCAGCTCAGGCTCTGCAGACGATACCCATCACCTGGCCCTTTGCTGTGTGGGGTCTGGACCTCGTCGGTCCCCTGCAGAAGGCGCCCGGGGGCTACACGCACCTGCTGGTCGCCGTCGACAAATTCTCCAAGTGGATCGAGGTCCGACCCCTGAACAGCATCAGGTCCGAGCAGGCGGTGACGTTCTTCACCAACATCATCCATCGCTTCGGGATCCCAAACTCCATCATCACCGACAACGGCACCCAGTTCACCGGCAAAAAATTCTTGGATTTTTGCGAGGATCACCACATACGGGTGGACTGGGCCGCCGTAGCTCATCCCATGTCGAATGGGCAAGTAGAGCGTGCCAACGGCATGATTCTACAAGGGCTCAAGCCTCGGATTTACAACGACCTCAACAAGTTCGGCAAGCGATGGATGAAGGAACTTCCCTCGGTGGTCTGGAGCCTGAGGACAACGCCGAGCCGAGCCACGGGTTTCACGCCGTTCTTCCTGGTCTACGGGGCCGAGGCCGTCTTGCCCACTGACCTGGACTACGGCTCCCCGAGGACGAGGGCCTACGACGATCAAAGCAACCAAGCTAGCCGAGAAGACTCGCTGGACCAGCTGGAGGAGGCTCGGGACAAGGCCTTACTACACTCGGCGCGGTATCAGTAGTCCTTGCGACGCTACCACGCCCGAGGGGTCCGACCCCGAGATCTCCAGGTGGGCGACCTGGTGCTTCGGCTGCGGCAAGACGCCCGAGGGAGACACAAGCTAACGCCCCCCTGGGAGGGGCCATTCATCATCGCCAAAGTTCTGAAGCCCGAAACGTACAAGCTGGCCAACAGCCAAGGTGAGGTCTACGGCAACGCTTGGAACATCCAACAGCTACGTCGCTTCTACCCTTAAGATGTTTTCAAGTAGTTCAAATACCTCGCACCCACGCAAAGTTTAGTCATCAAGGAAGGGTCGGCCTCGCCTCGGCAAAGCCCGACCCTCCCTCGGGGGCTAAAAGGGGGGAAACCCCCTCTGCGTCAAAATTTTCCTCGAAAAAAGATCTCTTTTACCAGAATATCTTTCGTGATTTTTGACTACTTCGAAAAGCGGGTCCTGGAAACGACGGAGTACACGTAAGCAGCCAAGGCTGACCGAGCCGAGGGACTCCTACGCCTCTGGGATACGGATACCTCACTCATCACCTTCTGCGATAAGTAACTCGCGTTCGGATAAAGTGGCTCCGCGGATCGAACGAGTCTTTACGTTCGGAAGCCCTTCTGCCGAAGCGATCCTTCGAGCCTTCTCGACCGAGTCGGTGACAGGGCCTCATGGACGGGTGAAAGTACGCATAAGCGGCAAGGCCGATCGAGCCGAGGGACTCCCACGCCTCCGGGATACGGATACCTCACTCATCACCTTCTGCGAGAAACAACTTTCGCTCGCACAAACATCCCTGTTACCGACAAAAAGTCCAGATACTCGAAACAAGAGGAAAAGAGACGCAGCTTTACAACGCAGCGAGGGTGTGTGTTCTGGCCTCGGCGGCTGCAGAAGGCACACGCTACAAAACACTTTGACCCTGCAGGCTCGGGTCTTGACGCTGGAAGGGGGTAGCAACACCTTCGGCATCGACGACACCTTCGGCGAGGCCCGACCTAGCCTCGGACGGCGACACGGTCCGAGGGTCTCCGCTCCGAAGGACGACGTCATCACCACGCCCGGGCAATCGCTGCCAGGGACTTCTCCGGAAATCCGGCCCGAGCAGGCGGCTCGGCCGGTTACCCCTGGGGCCTCAGCCAGCCATCTTCCAAGGGCGCCAGCCCGGTCCGAGGCCTCGGCTGATCAATTCCAGCATTGGTCCCGCCGACGGACGACCCGGTTAGGCTCCGGCCAACCAGGTTTCATTTTTGAGCCGACTCCGCCACTGTTCATACAGATACCGCTACCCCTGGCCTCGGCTCGTCGAAGAGCGGCCGAGGGGTCTCTTTAACTAAGCTAGAGGAGCCTCGGACAGCAAGGCCGACCGAGCCGAGGGAATCCTACGCCTCCGGGATACGGATACCTCACTCGTCACCTTGACACGGGGCGACTCATGCTTGGTGAAGCGGTTCAGATAATCAACAGACGAGTCTTAGCGCTCAAAAATGAGGAAAAAACACGGCTCCGTGTCGATGTTACATACATGTTCAGGCCCCGAAAGCCGTATTGAACAAAAAACCCTGGCACTCGGAGTGCCATTACAAACGGAACTCCGGTTCCGTCTCCACGGGTATGGACGACCTCCACGCCGGGGAAGCCCGTGGAGCGACAAGCTCTGGGCGAATCACCAGCAAAACGCGGGTCACCCCCCAAGCGTACTGGCAGATCCTCGCTGCCATCCTCGCCGCGAATGCGAGGAAGAGGGCGGAATGTTGCATCCTAGCTGGGCAGCAACAGTTCGCCTTCCCCGGCATGGCTGGAGGATGTCTCCGCCGTAGGGCTAGAGGGCGATTGCCACCACCAGAAGCGGGAAGAAGGGGTGGTCCGCCAACCCGCGCAGAAGGTGGAGCCCCGGCTCGCCTCGCCCCCCGCCCCGGCGAGGATGGCGAACACCCTCAACACTGAGGGCGGGACCGGGATCATAGCCCGGTTTGCCTCTCCCCATTCAGGAGCTGGAGGTCACCGTCTTGGGTGACCATCAGCGGAGGGGAGCAACTGGGCTGTGCGATGAAAATCCTTGAAGCCGAACAATGGCTGAAAGGTACCAACTCCCGTGGAGTTGCGTTCTTCCAACAACGAGGTGGAAAGACGGCGGAAATCCCCTATCTGGGGGCTTGGAAGACGGAAAGACGCGACGCATAAGGGAGGAAGAAGACATGGTCGCCTTCCGAAAGGGGTCGCCCTCCTTTTAAAGGCAACTCTCCCTACGTGCGCCCCCAGCCGTCACGGGGTGAGTCTTCTCCAACACGTTCCAAAGCCCTCCCCTACGGCGCGGGGGCTGGGTCCCGCATGTCATGCAGACCGGCTCCGAGCAGAAGAAGACAAACTGCCGCGCATGGCGCACGCAACCGCCCAGCGGTTACAAGTGGCCCTCCACTTTTGCCCAGACCAACGGGCGAAAGAGGCGAGCAGCCATGCAGGCGGCACGCGACCGCGCCAGGTGGACACGCTTCTCCGACTCCCGACACGCCAGCATGAAGGCCCAGGCCCACGCGTCGCGCAACCGGTGTGCCGGATGCTGCATGCTGCATGCAAGCAACCGCCCCACCACTTGCGCCACCATCGCGCCTCCTCGATTGCGGAACCAGTACCGCGACTCGAGGCGACCCGGCGCGCGACCCAGCAGCACCAACCGGACGCGGCGGTCAACACGGCCAAAGTGGGCTGGCAGTAACGACGGTGGCAAACGCACGGGAGCAGCGGTCACGTCGTCAGCCAAGCTCGCGTCCCATCCGGGGGCAGTGAGAGAACCCCCTCTCACGGCGTGAAGACAACGCGCCCGTGATTCGTTCCTCGAACGGCTCGCGCGCGCGCAGCGGCTGCCCCGCCAACTACTCGCCCCGCCGCATTAACTCTGCGGCTGGACAGGCGGCGTTTCTGGCAGGAGCAGCAGGCGACGCTTCGCCTTCGCCGAAACAACCGCACCAAAAAAGGTACGCCGCGTCGTTCGGTTTCGTATCCTTTTTCCCTTTTTTTCCTCTTTCTCTATCTCTTGCAACAGGGACCGGGAAAGGGGGATACCCCGAAAGGGATCCTTCCCCGTGAAGGAACCAGGCTCCGAGCCCCCCTACTGATCAGAGGTTCGAAGGCTGGCCCTCCGTGGGGTTCAACAGTCGCCTCAGATCGCGTGGGCCCTACACCCACTACTGGTCAGAGGTTCGAAGGTCGGCCCCCCGAAGGGCTCCACGGCCGCCTCAGGCTACTCGGGCTCCGCGCCCATTACTGATCAGGGGTTCGAAGGCTGGCCCCCGAAGGGTTCACAGTCGCCTCAGACGCCGAGCGAGGGATGACCAGGGGTACGTTCGATACATAACCAAGGCTCGGGCTGCGCTCCCGAGGTACCCTAAGACATTTCCGAGACCAGCGGGAGCGATCTTGTAACGGAATCCCATCGGAGGGAGGCATCGAGCCCTCGGACCCCGTCGCCAGGGGACCGAGTCCGGCAGATCACCCGCAGGTACTTTTGGGCGTGCCTCTGGGCCCCTAGCCGACCCCCAACGAACGGGGCACGGACGTCCACTCGGATTACCCGCTTGCAGCTCACCGGAGACACCATGTTCGATGCCCATCGAGGGTAACATGGCGCTCTCCCCCCTCCTCCTTGCAGAAAGGCGACGTAGGGGCGTATGTAAAAAGCCGAGTCTGTCCCTAATCGCCCTCTCGCCCTGTGCAGAGGCTCAGGGGCTGCTCTCGCAAACCCGGCTCCGGCCAAACCGTTGACAACGTCAACATACCAGCCCGAGAACTTGGGCCCCGACCGTGCACCCGGGCTACGGCCTGCTCGCATGAGGGAACAACCAGACCAGCCGAAGCATCACGCAAGGCATTAAGACCTCGAAGGAGTGAAACCACTCCTTCGAGGCCTCGGGGGCTACACCCGGCGGGTGCGCTCGCGCGCACCCACCGGAACAAAGTGCAACCGAGAAAGGCTGGTCCCCTTGCAAAAAAGTGCGACGAAAGCCTCCAAGCGAGTGCTAACACTCCCTTCAAGGCTCGGGGGCTACTGTCGGGGACCATAATTAGGGGTACCCTCAAGACGCCTAATTCTCAGCTGGTAACCCCCATCATCATAAAGCTGCAGAGGCCAGATGGGTGCGATTAAGTCAGGGATCAGTCCATACGAGCGACTCGATCACGCCTCACCCGAGCCTAGCCTCGGGCAAGGCCAGCCGACCCCGAGGGGTTTTTCCGTCTCGCCCGAGGCCCCCCTTTTTAACGGCGGACACATCTCCGGCTCGCCCGAGGCCTTGCCTTCGCTAAGAAGCAACCCTGACTAAATCGCCGCACCAACCGACCAAGTTGCAGGAGCATTTAACGCGAAGGCCCTGCCAAAGGCGCCATAAGAAGCTCCGCCCGACCCAGGGCTCGGACTCGGGCTAAGCCCCGGAAGACGGCGAACTCCGCTCCGCCCGACCCAGGGCTCGGACTCGGGCTAAGCCCCGGAAGACGGCGAACTCCGCTCCGCCCGACCCAGGGCTCGGACTCGGGCTAAGCCCCGGAAGACGGCGAACTCCGCCCCGCCCGACCCAGGGCTCGGACTCGGGCTAAGCCCCGGAAGACGGCGAACTCCGCTCCGCCCGACCCAGGGCTCGGACTCGGGCTAAGCCCCGGAAGACGGCGAACTCCGCTCCGCCCGACCCAGGGCTCGGACTTGGGCTAAGCCCCAGAAGACGACGACCTCCGCTTCGCCCGACCCTAGGGCTCGGACTCCGCCCTGGCCTCTGCCGAACGGCCTCCGCCTCGCCCGACCTAGGAGCTCGGGCTCGGCCTCGGCCACGGAAGACAGACTCGACCTCGGCTTCGGAGGAGCCACCACGTCGCCCGACCTAGGGCACAGGCCCGCCACGTCAACAGGAAGCGCCATCATCACCCTACCCCGAGCCGACTCGGGCCGCAGAGAACAAGACCGGTGTCCCATCCGGCTGGCTCCGCCAGATAGGCAATGATGGCGCCCCGCTAGCCAGGTGACGACGGCGGCTCTCAGCTCCCTTACGGAAGCAGGGGGACGTCAGCAAGAACTCAACCGCTACGACAGCTGTCCCTCCGCCAGGCTCCGTTGCTCCTCCGACAGCCACGACACCACGCCAGTAGGGTGCCAAGATCTCTCCGGCTGCCACATTGGCATGTACTTAGGGCGCTAGTTCTTCCCCCGCTAGACACGTAGCACTCTGCTACACCCCCATTGTACACCTGGATCCTCTCCTTACGCCTATAAAAGGAAGGACCAGGGCCTTCTTAGAGAAGGTTGGCCGCGCGGGGACGAGGACGGGACAGGCGCTCTCTTGGGGCCGCTCGCTTCCCTCACCCGCGTGGACGCTTGTAACCCCCTACTGCAAGCGCACCTGAAAGTCGCCTAGAGGGGGGGGGTGAATAGGGCGAAACTGAAATTTACAAATATAAACACAACTACAAGCCGGGTTAGCGTTAGAAATATAAACGAGTCCGCGAGAGAGGGAGCAAAACAAATCGCAAGCAAATGAAGAGTGTGACATGTGGATTTGTTTTACCGAGGTTCGGTTCTTGCAAACCTACTCCCCGTTGAGGAGGCCACAAAGGCCGGGTCTCTTTCAACCCTTCCCTCTCTCAAACGGTCCCTCGGACCGAGTGAGCTTCTTTTCTCAAATCACTTGGGAATCAAACTTCCCGCAAGGGCCACCACACAATTGATGCCTCTTGCCTTAATTACAAGTGAGTGTTTTGATCACAAGAAAGAGTCAAGAAAGAAGGAAGCAATCCAAGCGCAAGAGCTCGAAAGAACACAAGCAAATCTCTCTCTCTAGTAACTAGGGCGTTGTGTGGAATTCAGAGAGGATTTGATCTCTTTGGTGTGTCTAGAATTGAATGCTAGAGCTCTTGTAGTAGTTGGGAAGTAGAAAACTTGGATGCCATGAATGGTGGGGTGGTTGGGGTATTTATAGCCCCAACCACCAAACTTGACCGTTGGCTGGGCTGTCTGTTCGATGGCGCACCGGACAGTCCGGTGCACACCGGACAGTCCGGTGCCCCCGCCACGTCATCAATGCTGTTGGATTCTGACCGTTGGAGCTTCTGACTTCTGGGCCCGCCTGGATGTCCGGTGCACACCGGACATGTACTGTTCCTTGTCCGGTGCGCCAGTATGGACGCGCCTTCCTTCTGCGCGCGCAGAGCGCGCATTAAATGCGCCGCAGGTAGCCGTTGGCGCCGAAGTAGCCGTTGCTCCGTGGTTCACCGGACAGTCCGGTGCACACCGGACATGTCCGGTGAATTATAGCGGAGCGGCTGCGATGCGTTCCCGAGGCAGGCGAGTTACGAAGGCCGCGCTTCCTTGGAGCACCGGACACTGTCCGGTGTACACCGGACAGTCCGGTGAATTATAGCGCGAGTGCCTCTGGAAATTCCCGAAGGTGACAAGTTCGAGCTGGAGTCCTCTGGTGCACCGGACATGTCCGGTGGTGCACCGGACACTGTCCGGTGGCACACCGGACAGTCCGGTGCGCCAGACCAGAGGTGCCTTCGGTTGGCCCTTTGCTCTTTTGTTGAATCCAACTCTTGATCTTTTTATTGGCTGAGTGTGAACCTTTTACACCTGTAGTGTCTATACACTTGGTCAAACTAGTTAGTCCAATAATTTGTGTTGGGCAATTCAACCACCAAAATTATTTAGGAACTAGGTGTAAGACTAATTCCCTTTCAATCTCCCCCTTTTTGGTGATTGATGCCAACACAAACCAAAGCAAATATAGAAGTGCATAATTGAACTAGTTTGCATAATGTAAGTGTAAAGGTTGCTTGGAATTGAGCCAATATAACTACTTACAAGATATGCATGGATTGTTTCTTTCTTATTTAACATTTTGGACCACGCTTGCACCACATGTTTTGTTTTTGCAAACTCTTTTGTAAATCCTTTTCAAAGTTCTTTTGCAAATGGTCAAAGGTAAATGAATAGGATTTTGCAAAGCATTTTTAAGATTTGAAATTTTCTCCCCCTGTTTCAAATGCTTCTCCTTTGACTAAACAAAACTCCCCCAAAAGGAGATCCTCCTCTTAGTGTTCAAGAGGGTTTTGATATACCATTTTTGAAATTCTACTTTCTCCCCCTTTTGAACACAATAGGATACCAATTGATAAATACTCTTGGAAGAACACTAAGTTTTTGAAATTGGTGGTGGTGCGGTCCTTTTGCTTTGGGCTCATATTCTCTCCCCCTTTGGCATGAATCGCCAAAAGCGGAATCATTAGAGCCCTCGAAGTGCTTTTCTTCCCCTTTGGTCATAAATAAGTGAGTTAAGAGTATACCAAAGACGAAGTCCTTTTGCTTTGGACTGACTCTCTCCCCCAAAGACGAAGTCCTTTTGCTTTGAATTCTCCCCTAGAGATGGAGAGAAACTTGGAGCGACGACGAAAAATGAGTTACGGAGTGGAAGCCTTTGTCGTTGCCGAAGACTCCAATTCCATTTCAATACACCTATGACTTGGTTTGAAATAGACTTGAAAACACATTAGTCATAGCATATAAAAGAGATATGATCAAAAGTATATAAATGAGCTATGTGTGCAATCTAGCAAAAGAAGTTGCGTGAATCAAGAATATTGAGCTCATGCCTAAGTTTGGTAAAAGTTTGTTCATCAAGAGGCTTGGTAAAGATATCGGCTAATTGATCTTTAGTGTTGATGTATGAAATCTCGATATCCCCCTTTTGTTGGTGATCCCTAAGAAAATGATACCGAATGGCTATGTGCTTAGTGCGGCTATGCTCGACGGGATTGTCGGCCATTTTGATTGCACTCTCATTATCACATAGCAAAGGGACTTTGGTTAATTTGTAACCGTAGTCCCGCAGGGTTTGCCTCATCCAAAGCAATTGCGCGCAACAATGACCTGCGGCAATGTACTCGGCTTCGGCGGTGGAAAGAGCGACCGAATTTTGCTTCTTTGAAGCCCAAGACACCAAGGATCTCCCCAAGAACTGGCAAGTCCCCGATGTGCTCTTCCTATTAATTTTACACCCCGCCCAATCGGCATCCGAATAACCAATCAAATCAAATGTGGATCCCTGAGGGTACCAAAGGCCAAACTTAGGAGTATAAGCCAAATATCTCAAGATTCGTTTTACGACCGTAAGGTGGGATTCCTTAGGGTCGGATTGGAATCTTGCACACATGCAAACGGAAAGCATAATGTCCGGTCGAGATGCACATAAATAAAGCAATGAACCAATCATCGACCGGTATACCTTTTGATCCACTGACTTACCTCCCGTGTCGAGGTCGAGATGCCCATTGGTTCCCATGGGTGTCTTGATGGGCTTGGCATCCTTCATCCCAAACTTGGTTAGAATGTCTTGAGTGTACTTCGTTTGACTGATGAAGGTGCCCTCTTGGAGTTGCTTTACTTGGAATCCTAGAAAATACTTCAACTCCCCCATCATAGACATCTCGAATTTTTGTGTCATGATCCTACTAAATTCTTCACATGTAGATTCGTTAGTAGACCCAAATATGATATCATCAACATAAATTTGGCATACAAACAAATCATTGTCAAGAGTTTTAGTGAATAGAGTAGGATCGGCCTTTCCGACTTTGAAGCCATTAGCAATAAGGAAATCTCTAAGGCATTCATACCATGCTCTTGGGGCTTGCTTGAGCCCATAAAGCGCCTTAGAGAGCCTATAGACATGATTAGGATACTTACTATCTTCAAAGCCGGGAGGTTGCTCAACATAGACCTCTTCCTTGATTGGTCCGTTGAGGAAGGCACTTTTCACGTCCATTTGATAAAGCTTAAAGCCATGGTAAGTAGCATAGGCCAATAATATGCGAATTGACTCAAGCCTAGCTACGGGTGCATAGGTTTCACCGAAATCCAAACCTTCGACTTGGGAGTATCCCTTGGCCACAAGTCGAGCTTTGTTCCTTGTCACCACACCATGCTCGTCTTGCTTGTTGCGGAAGACCCATTTGGTTCCTACAACATTTTGGTTAGGACGTGGAACTAAATGCCATACCTCATTCCTAGTGAAGTTGTTGAGCTCCGCTTGCATCGCCACCACCCAATCTGAATCTTGAAGTGATTCCTCTACCTTGTGTGGCTCAATAGAGGAAACAAAAGAGTAATGCTCACAGAAATGTGCAACACGAGATCTAGTGGTTACCCCCTTATGAATGTCGCCGAGGATGGTGTCGACAGGGTGATCTCGTTGAATTGCTTGGTGGACTCTTGGGTGTGGCGGCCTTTGTTCTTCATCCTCCTTGTCTTGATCATTTGCATCTCCCCCTTGATCTATGCCGTCATCTTGAGGTGGCTCATTTGATTGATCTTCTTCTTCATCAACTTGAGCTTCATCCTCATTTTGAGTTGGTGGAGATGCTTGCGTGGAGGAGGATGGTTGATCTTGCACATTTGGAGGCTCTTCGGATTCCTTAGGACACACATCCCCAATGGACATGTTCCTTAGCGCGATGCACGGAGCCTCTTCAATACCTATCTCATCAAGATCAACTTGCTCTACTTGAGAGCCGTTAGTTTCATCAAACACAACGTCACATGAGACTTCAACTAGTCCAGTGGACTTGTTAAAGACTCTATATGCCCTTGTGTTTGAGTCATAACCAAGTAAAAAGCCTTCTACAGTCTTAGGAGCAAATTTAGATTTTCTACCTCTTTTAACAAGAATAAAACATTTGCTACCAAAGACTCTAAAGTATGAAATGTTGGGCTTTTTACCGGTTAGGAGTTCGTATGATGTCTTCTTGAGGATTCGGTGTAGATACAACCGGTTGATGGCGTAGCAGGCAGTGTTGACCGCCTCGGCCCAAAACCGATCCGAAGTCTTGTACTCATCAAGCATGGTCCTTGCCATGTCCAATAGAGTTCGATTCTTCCTTTCCACTACACCATTTTGTTGAGGGGTGTAGGGAGAAGAGAACTCATGCTTGATGCCCTCCTCCTCAAGAAAGCCTTCAATTTGAGAGTTCTTGAACTCCGTCCCGTTGTCGCTTCTTATTTTCTTGATCCTTAAGCCGAACTCATTTTGAGCTCGTCTCAAGAATCCCTTTAAGGTTTCTTGGGTTTGAGATTTTTCCTGTAAAAAGAATACCCAAGTGAAGCGAGAAAAATCATCCACAATAACTAGACAGTACTTACTCCCGCCGATGCTTATGTAAGCAATCGGGCCGAATAGATCCATGTATAGGAGCTCCAGTGGCCTGTCGGTCGTCATGATGTTCTTGTGTGGATGATGGGCTCCAATTTGCTTCCCTGCCTGGCATGCGCTACAAATCCTGTCTTTCTCAAAATGAACATTTGTTAATCCTAAAATGTGTTCTCCCTTTAGAAGCTTATGAAGATTCTTCATTCCAACATGGGCTAGTCGGCGGTGCCAGAGCCAACCCAAGTTAGTCTTAGCAATTAAGCAAGTGTCGAGTTCAGCTCTATCAAAATCTACCAAGTATAGCTAACCCTCTAACACTCCCTTAAATGCTATTGAATCATCACTTCTTCTAAAGACAGTGACACCTACATCAGTGAATAGACAGTTGTAGCCTATTTGACATAATTGTGAAACGGAAAGCAAATTGTAATCTAAAGAATCTACAAGAAAAACGTTGGAAATAGAATGGTCAGGAGATATAGCAATTTTACCCAATCCTTTGACCAAACCTTGATTTCCATCCCCGAATGTGATAGCTCGTTGGGGATCTTGGTTTTTCTCATATGAGGAGAACATCTTCTTCTCCCCTGTCATGTGGTTTGTGCACCCGCTGTCGAGTATCCAACTTGAGCCCCCGGATGCATAAACCTACAAAACAAGTTTAGTTCTTGACTTTAGGTACCCAAATGGTTTTGGGTCCTTTGGCATTAGACACAAGAACTTTGGGTACCCAAACACAAGTCTTGGAGCCCTTGTGTTTGCCCCCAACAAACATGGCAACTACCTTGCCGGATTTGTTAGTAAGCACATAAGAAGCATCAAAAGTTTTAAATGAAATAGCATGATCATTTGATGCATTAGAAGTTTTCTTTCTAGGCAACTTGGCACGAGTTGGTTGCCTAGAACTAGATGTCTCACCCTTATACATAAAAGCATGATTAGGGCCAGAGTGAGACTTCCTAGAATGAATTTTCCTAATTTTGCTCTCAGGATAACCGGCAGGGTATAAAATGTAACCCTCGTTATCTTGAGGCATGGGAGCCTTGCCCTTAACAAAGTTAGACAAGTTCTTAGGAGGGGCATTAAGTTTGGCATTGTCTCCCCTTTGGAAGCCAATGCCATCCTTGATGCCAGGGCGTCTCCCATTATAGAGCATACTTCTAGCAAATTTAAATTTTTCATTTTCTAAGTTATGCTCGGCAATTTTAGCATCTAATAATGCTATATGATCATTTTGTTGTTTAATTAAAGCCATGTGATCATGAATAGCATTGATATCGATATCTCTACATCTAGCACAAATGGAAACATGCTCAATGGTAGATGTAGAGGGTTTGCAAGAATTAAGTTCAACAATCTTAGCATGTAGTATATCATTCTTATCTCTAAGATCGGAAATTGTAACTTTGCAAACATCAAAATCATTAGCCTTAGCAATCAAATTTTCATTTTCTATTCTAAGGCTAGCAAGAGAATCATTCAATTCCTTAATCTTAGCAAGCAAACCATCATTATCATTTCTAAGATCGGGAATTGAAGTAACACAAACATGAGAATCAACCTTAGCAATTAATTTAGCATTTTCATCTCTAAGGTTGGCAATAGTGTCATGGCATGTGCTTAGCTCACTAGATAATTTTTCACATTTTTCAACTTCTAGAGCATAAACATTTTTAACCTTAACATGTTTTTTATTTTCCTTGATTAGGAAGTCCTCTTGGGAGTCCAAGAGATCATCCTTCTCATGGATGGCACTAATTAGCTCATTTAGTTTTTCTTTTTGTTCCATGTTAAGGTTGGCAAAAAGAGAGCGCAAGTTATCTTCCTCATCACTAGCATTATCATCACTAGAGGATTCATATTTAGTGAAGGATTTAGATTTAACCTTCTTTTTGCCATCCTTTGCCATGAGGCACTTGTGGCCGACGTTGGGGAAGAGAAGTCCCTTGGTGACGGCGATGTTAGCGGCGTCCTCGTCGTCGGAGGAGTCGCTTGAGCTTTCGTCGGAGTCCCATTCCCGACAAACATGGGCATCGCCGCCCTTCTTCTTGTAGTACCTTTTCTTCTCCTTTCTTCTCCCCTTCTTGTCGTCGCCCCTGTCACTATCACTTGATAAAGGACATTTAGCAATAAAGTGACCGGGCTTACCACACTTGTAGCAAACCTTTTTGGAGCGGGACTTGTAGTCTTTCCCTCTCCTTTGCTTGAGGATTTGGCGGAAGCTCTTGATGACGAGCGCCATTTCCTCATTGTCGAGCTTGGAGGCGTCTATTGGTTGTCGACTTGGTGTAGCCTCCTCATTCTTCTCTTCCGTCGCCTTGAATGCGACGGGTTGAGCTTCGGATGTGGATGGATCATCAAGCTCGTTGATCTTCCTTGAGCCTTCGATCATGCACTCAAAACTTACAAAATTCCCGATGACTTCCTCGGGGGTCATTTTAGTATATCTAGGATTACCACGAATTAATTGAACTCGAGTGGGGTTAAGGAAAATAAGAGATCTTAGAATAACCTTAACCACCTCGTGGTCATCCCACTTTACGCTCCCGAGGTTGCGCACTTGATTCACCAAGGTCTTGAGCCGGTTGTACATGTGTTGTGGCTCTTCCCCTTTGCGAAGCCGGAACCGACCGAGCTCCCCCTCGATCGTTTCCCGCTTGGTGATTTTTGTGAGCTCATCTCCCTCGTGCGCGGTTTTGAGCACATCCCAAACCTCCTTGGCGCTCTTCAACCCTTGAACTTTGTTATACTCCTCTCTACTTAAAGAGGCGAGGAGTATTGTTGTTGCTTGGGAGTTGAAGTGCTCGATTTGGGCCACCTCATCCTCATCATAATTTTCATCCCCTACTGACGGTACCTGTGCACCAAACTCAACAACATCCCATATACTTTTGTGGAGTGAGGTTAGATGAAATCGCATTAAATCACTCCACCTAGCATAATCTTCACCATCAAAAGTTGGTGGTTTGCCTAATGGGACGGAAAGTAAAGGTGTTTGTTTAGAAATGCGAGGGTAATGTAGGGGGATCTTACTATACTTCTTGCGCTCTTGGCGCTTAGAAGTGACGGATGCCGCGTCGGAGCCGGAGGTCGATGTTGATGAAGTGTCGGTCTCGTAGTAGACCACTTTCCTCATCCTTTTGTGCTTGTCTCCTCTCCGACGTGGCTTGTGAGAAGAAGATTTCTCCTTCTTCTCTTTGTGGTGAAAAGAAGATTTCTTCTCCTTCCCTTTGTTGGAGGAGCTCTTCTTCTTCTCCTTCCTCTTGGTGCGGGACTCTTCCGATGAAGTGCTCCCGTGGCTTGTAGTGGGCTTTTCGCCGGTCTCCATCTCCTTCTTGGCGTGATCTCCCGACATCACTTCGAGCGATTAGGCTCTAATGAAGCACCGGGCTTTGATACCAATTGAAAGTCGCCTAGAGGGGGGGTGAATAGGGCGAAACTGAAATTTACAAATATAAACACAACTACAAGCCAGGTTAGCGTTAGAAATATAAACGAGTTCGTGAGAGAGGGAGCAAAACAAATCGCAAGCAAATGAAGAGTGTGACACGTGGATTTGTTTTACCGAGGTTCGGTTCTTGCAAACCTACTCCCCGTTGAGGAGGCCACAAAGGCCGGGTCTCTTTCAACCCTTCCCTCTCTCAAACGGTCCCTCGGACCGAGTGAGCTTCTCTTCTCAAATCACTTGGGAATCAAACTTCCCGCAAGGGCCACCACACAATTGGTGCCTCTTGCCTTAATTACAAGTGAGTGTTTTGATCACAAGAAAGAACCAAGAAAGAAGGAAGCAATCCAAGCGCAAGAGCTCGAAAGAACACAAGCAAATCTCTCTCTCTAGTAACTAGGGCGTTGTGTGGAATTTGGAGAGGATTTGATCTCTTTGGTGTGTCTAGAATTGAATGCTAGAGCTCTTGTAGTAGTTGGGAAGTAGAAAACTTGGATGCCATGAATGGTGGGGTGGTTGGGGTATTTATAGCCCCAACCACCAAACTTGACCGTTGGCTGGGCTGTCTGTTCGATGACGCACCGGACAGTCCGGTGCCCCCGCCACGTCATCAATGCCGTTGGATTCTGACCGTTGGAGCTTCTGACTTCTGGGCCCGCCTGGATGTCCGGTGCACACCGGACATGTACTGTTCCTTGTCCGGTGCGCCAGTATGGGCGCGCCTGCCTTCTGTGCGCGCAGAGCGCGCATTAAATGCGTCGCAGGTAGCCGTTGGCGCCGAAGTAGCCGTTGCTCCATGGTTCACCGGACAGTCCGGTGCACACCGGACATGTCCGGTGAATTATAGCGGAGCGGCTGCGATGCGTTCCCGAGGCAGGCGAGTTCCGAAGGCCGCGCTTCCTTGGAGCACCGGACACTGTCCGGTGTACACCGGACAGTCCGGTGAATTATAGCGCGAGTGCCTCTGGAAATTCCCGAAGGTGACAAGTTCGAGCTGGAGTCCTCTGGTGCATCGGACACTGTCCGGTGGCACACCGGACAGTCCGGTGCGCCAGACCAGAGGTGCCTTCGGTTGGCCCTTTGCTCTTTTGTTGAATCCAACTCTTGATCTTTTTATTGGCTGAGTGTGAACCTTTTACACCTGTAGTGTCTATACACTTGGTCAAACTAGTTAGTCCAATAATTTGTGTTGGGCAATTCAACCACCAAAATTATTTAGGAACTAGGTGTAAGCCTAATTCCCTTTCAGCACCCGACCTGGGCGCGGGACGAACACGAAGGCCGCGGGATTTCCACCTCTCTCACGCCCGTCTCCGGCCGCCTCGCTTCCCCCTTCGCGCTCGCCCACGCGCTCGACCCATCTGGGCTGGGGCACGCGGCACACTCACTCGTCGGCTTAGGGACCCCCCGGTCTCGAAACGCCGACAATTTGCTTCGTCTTTCACAGGCCAAAGCTCTTTGGTATAATTGTGCTAGCGTGAAAAATTGAATGCCTTCTAATCTTTCCTTTAAATAATATCGCAATCCATTAAAAGCTAATCCTGCTAACTATTTTTCTGCCAAATGAATTTGAAAGCATTGGTTTCTTGTATCCTGAAATCTCCGGATGTAATCATTGACCGATTCGTCTTTCGCTTGTCGCAGGGCCACTAAGTCTACTAAATCTAACTCATAGTCACCGGAGAAAAAGTGATCATGGAATTTTTGTTCTAAATCCCCCCATGACACAATAGAATTAGGAGGTAATGTGGCGTACCATGCGAACGTCGTTCCTGTCAACGATAACGAAAATAAACGCACGCAGAACGCTTCTGTGTCGGCCAATTCTCCTAATTGTGCTACAAACTGGCCTATGTGTTTACATGTGCTTTTTCCTTGGTCACCCGAAAATTTTGCGAATTCGGATATCCTGATTCCTTGTGGGTATGGATGGCGATCAAATCGGCTGTGATAAGGTTTCCGATATGATTGCCCCCAGGAATCATGCTCACTCCGAGCTTATCTCGGAACGCCCCAGCTATTTCTTCTCTCACTATATCAATGGCAGCCGATGCGAGACCACCGACCCTCTGGTCAAACATAGGTGGCGTTGGCTGGATATTAGCATGTTGTCTCCCCCATTGGTTTGAGTTATGTGGTGCATTACTATTTGCCCTATATGGTTCATAGGATTGACTGTTCCTTTCCAGCTTTCTAGGCGGGGTCGGAAAGTACTCGCTCCCATGGGTCTGAGACTCCGTGTTAATGGGCTGGTGCATTGTATAGTGTGAGGGGAGGTGTTGCTGGGACAGATGAGCATTCAAGTAGAAATTCTCCTAAAAAAACTCTACACTGGACTGTCCGGTTGAATATGTGGATCGTCCAGCGGTATATGCGGACTATCCGGGTATGTGCCCGGACCGTCCGTGACTGTATGCAGACCGCCCATCGCTGTATGCGGACGGTCCAACTGGGTAATTTAGATTCTGCGCAGTACGTTGTGGCTCGGACGCATGTCTCGGTAATTCATTAAAAATCGGACCGGCCGCCGTTGGCCCGGACGGTCCGCGCTCATGTGCGGACGGTCCGGACATGTGTAGATCGACGAATTTATTGCCGATGTGTGTAGGAGGTTGTGGTTGCCCAGGGTGTGTGTTTATCGACATCCCATAAAGGGGTTGTAACTGGTCATGACAACCTGTAGCCGATGAATTACGTGTGTTTTCCCCCAATTCAACCTCGTGCGAAGGAAAACTTGCAACAATAGATTTATCAAATCCACGTACTAGCCTCCTATAATCATTTTGCATACCCCCTATGATATTTGCATTTGTTCTCGCTCTTCATCTACATAATTCTTAAGAGATTGTAGCTCGTTTGTGTTACTTACATTGGGGGTATCTAGTGTGGGTCAGAGCGAAGCCGGATCCGTCGCCCGTTGCCGAACGACTTTATTGTTCCTGTCCACCTTGAAGTTGGCCAGGAACTTCACCTTTGACTCTTGGATCAGCTACTCTTTGTGCTCCTCGAACTGGAGCTGTTCGTCAGCCGACAAGGTTTCCTAAGTCGGCCCTATGATGTTGCTGGGGGAAACTTCAGAGCTATCCCTTGAACCGGCCATTGAGGGCCGATTTGATGGGTCTATATGTGTTTTTCCCCAGTTGAGTTGCCAAAAAGTGTGTTGGTGCCTTTTTGGGGGGCGCCAATCGCTGCGAGAGAACTGGCGGCGGTGCTCGCTGCACAGGCGCGGATGGTCCGCAGCCAGGGGCCGGACGGTCCACGACCTGGGACAGGACTAAGGGCTTCCTGCTTGATGGCTGGACGGTCCGCGCCTATAGGCCGGACGGTCCGCGCGTGCGCAGGGGCGGCGGAAGTCGCCGACGGCGCCTGGATCTCGCTCCCTGGAGGGACCCCATCGGGGAGGAGAGATCCTAGGTGTTGTCTAGGCTCGGCAGGCCGACCTAGACTCCTCTAATCGACGTAGAGTCGAAGAGAAGCAGAGAATTTGGGGATTAGAAGGCTAAACTAGAACTAGGCTAGAACTACTCCTAAATGTACAAGAAATAAATGTGAGATAAGTTGATTATTGATTCGATTCATGATTCCAAATCGGCTGTATTCCTCTGTTTTTATAGAGGAGGGGGCCCGGACCCGTTACAAACAAACTCCCCAAGCTAATTTCGCGAATCTCGTGAACAAACAAGCAAGAAACTTGGAACCCTAATTTGTTCTGCGCGCGCGGACCATCGGGCCCACAGGCACGGACCCTCCGACGGCTCATTTTGGTGCTCAACACAATTATAACGCATGTTTTAGAAACTAAAAATAAGAACTGGTCATTGCATTCTTGCCCGATCTTTGGACAATTTAAAAACTACAGATACCTAGAGGGAGTGAATATGTGACATTTGAAAACTCAAAACACAATACAATTTTAATCCGAAGTTATGATGTTAAGTGCTTAGAACAAGATGTGATAGTTCGGGTTAGTATAAACACAATACTTGCACAAGGTTGCTAGTAAATATAAATGCCAGAATTGGACTTAGTAACACGATGGAATAGAAGTTTAGTGCAAGCAAGTATAAGACTAGGGAGGAAAGGTGAAGAACAAATTGCAAGACAAAACCAATAAACACACGAGAATTTGTTATATTTAAAGCTTTGTGTATTTTATTTTATTTTCAAGACCCAAAGTTCGAAGTCATGATTCACGGTGTTGAGGTAACATGTCTCGGCGTCGTGAACAATGATACCAAACGAAGGACATAGCTATGATATGGTAGGTAGCTCAGTATTGTGGCATGTTACGCCGACTTACCTGCCATATGTCATCAACTTGTTTAAGCAAGTTTGTTCTCTCACACACATATATATCCCTTTAGCTTTGTTCGTTGTAAGAATAATTGTACTATGTTACAATATATTTTATTTTTAATGCATTTAATGGTTTGCTTCACAATTGTTACACATGTTCTTAGAAACTAAAATAAGAACTAGCTATTGTATTCTTGCTCGATCTTTGGATAATTTAAAACTATAGATGCCTTGATGAACTCAGTCCTACATGGATATTGCATGGAACAATATATGGTATGTATGGAACTCTAGATATATAAAGCTAAATAGTAGACTTAGCACTAATCCTAACATGCCTTAGAGAAATGTAACAAACACAACTTATAATAGCATGTGTGGAACTATGAGAAATCTACCACTAGTCCTAACATGCGTTAGGGAATATAACTCGCTAGGTCTATTATATTTTGTGTACTTGGTGTATAGTGTGGGTGTTTTTTCTCTCGCACCCAAAAGATGAATAGGTTGCATCCTTATACATTTCACTCTTGTTCTTGATGTTCGTCTCACAAGCTTGGAGCTCTTCCTGGTGACGCTTGATGTTTGCTTCACGCGTAGTTAGCTGTTGTCGCCTCTTTGCAAGCTCATCCTTCTTACCTTTCAAACAGATTTGATCAAACAAGGGAATCGGAAAGCATGTAAATCAACATATCAGCACTAAGGAGCACTGGACGTGTCTGATCTGGCACCGACATCGCACCGAATAGTGAACTCAAAGAGCATGTTTTTAGCAGATCTACTCTTATGTGCATTGGATATGTCTAGTGTCAAATTTGGTGATTACACTAGATACCTAACAAAGAGTAACAACTAGTTTGTAGTCGTTGGAGGAGCACCAGACATATCTGGTGCGAGCACCAACATATTTTGTACCCTCGATTTCATGACACCAACATGTAATGGTTGGATTTCTTTGTGGGTCTATAAATATGCCATGTGGTTTTGGCTGGCATATTAGCACCACATTCACTCATGTGCACCTTTTGAGAGCTAATAAACACACTCCACTCACATCGCTTGGATCATCATTTTGTGATTGTAGAACTCGTAGTGTATCACATTTAGATCTTGCATCTTGTGACACTAGCTGAGTGGTTTGGGTTGGTTATTCTCTTGTTACTCTTGGTGATTGTTGTCACCTAGAAGGCATGGAGTTTGTAGCATCATTGAGTGACTATTGTAGGTTGTTGTCGGCTCTAGTAATTAATTATGAGGCACTCTAGTGCTCATTTCCCGTGGAAGATTCACAAATAGGAACTTTAGTGGAATCATGGCTTATTGGAGCGTCTCTCTAGTGTGGTTCTTACGACACGTTGACACCAAAGAGTTAGGTTTGTCATGTGATGTCAATTAGCTCATGAACCAGCTACCTTATACTCATCACAATAAGAATGTTTTTGGAGTGGAGGCCGAACTTGACCTCGATCTATCTAACCCGACTACACAGGAGCATCAGGCGAAGGGTACTTCGGATTCGACGCGCAACAGTCTAGGAGAGTCAAGCGGAGGGACCACAACAATAAGAAGAGGGCTCGCCGCAGACTCAATCGCATCCAAAGGCCTTTCCCCCGACAACGGCGCCTAGTCCAAGCGAAGGCAAGGACGTGACTTCGTAGAACCCTGAAGGCCTTTCCCCCGAAGGTGGCGCCCAGTCCAAGCAAAAGCAAGGACGTGACTTCGCAGAACCCTGAAGGCCTTTCCCCCGATGGCGGCGCCTAGTCCAAACGAAGGCAAGGACGTGACTTCGTAGAACCAAGGGTGTGACACACGAGCAGCGGCCTCGTTAGGCTATGAAGAAACTCAGGACTCTGCCTCGCTGTCATCCGGGTCCACTTGTAAGCCCCCTTGCAGGGTAGATTTTGTAGTGCACCTAGCTTACATTACTCTGTCCATTGTAATGACTCCATTAAAGGAAATATTCTAGGAATGTAGTAGGTAATTGGGGTATAACAGTACTTGGGGACCTACTACCCCTTCCGGTTACCTATAGCCCTACCATGTACACGAATGGGACACGCATAGCAAGACGCTACAGTTTCCTGCCTGCTGTCTCGTTGTGCACCTAAACCCTCTTGCCTCCCGAGTGTTGGGTGCACCTGACTACGTGTCCGGACAGTTCCAATAGATGTAGGTTGCCGATAAACAACCAAACCTCAAGAATAAATTAATGTTTTTATTCACTTGGTCACTTTAGTTTCATCACTACACACACTCATATTTACACTATTTTGTTTAGATGGAGTTATCTATTGTTAAGTGTGTCCTCTTGCCCAGTAAAGAATTGGGTCAGGTGGGCCCTAACTTGTATGGATCTAATGGCCCTGATCAGGGATGCAACCGTACTTATGGTTGGCCTCCGGTCACGGTGGGTGCTATATAAACACGGTCCTAGTGCTGACACGGAAGCTAACGCTTTTGCGCCTCCAAAATCCTAGCTATCACATTCCAAGGTCCCGATCACCTTTCGGCCACAAGTGACAGGAAACACCACGACATGGCGACCACCGCCCATGGATCCCCGACGGGGCCACAAAGGGATGACCCGTCGCCGATCGACTCTAACAACACGCATGGAACACTGCAAGGAGGAACACAGGGAGGAGCGGGTGAGAGCACCAACACGCAGGGAACACTGTAAGGAGAAACGCAGAGAGGAGCGGGTGAGAGCACCAACACGCAGGGAACAATGTAAGGAGGAATGCAGAGAGGAGCGGCGAGAGCACCAACACGCAAGGAACACTCCCAGGAGGCCGCCGCCATCGCCACCGCCGCAGTGAACGCCAACCAAGAAGGTATGTCTAGCCGAACCTCTCAGTAGATTTGGATCTACTCGTCATTAAGGTTATTATTAGATCAGATTGTTATTCTAGGGAGCTAGGTAACCAAATCTAACATCTATCTCTACTGGTCCGAGCAACCAAATTGCAGAATGCTCTCGGTCTCCCTCCATTTTAAATTCTAAGCTATTAAAACTTTTTTAAACACATGATTTTTTTTTCATATATCTCGATATAATGTGTATCGATATGTTTTCTGTAAAGGGAAGCGATAGTATATTGAAACCACTTCCCATTTCGAAGAATGTATCGATATACATTGTATCTGAATATAAGATAAAAAAAATGTTAGAGCTTCCGATAATTTAAAACAAAGGAAACAGTAGTAAACACAGTGACCGGATATGTGTTGAGGTGCAACAAAAGCTACTTATGAAACGCTGCATCTTGCTGGAAATGCTCAATGCTGGTCACGTTCTAGCACTGAAATTTCAGGTCTGGGCGCGACGGCACTCACCACAAATGATTGACACCAAAATAAAAAAGCACATTTTATCTCTAAACACAGGTCAAAGCAAAATTGTACTAGTGAGAGTACGTGCTACTATAGTACTACAGTACGTAGCTAATAAACACGCTACATAATTGCCTCAACCGGTCCACCAAAACAGGGGCCCAGCAATTGCCTTCTAGCCCTCTACTACCTGCCTGCTTGACAATGGAAAGCAAAACCAAATCATACGACGATGTGGCATCATAGAACAAACAGAGTAGGTCCGCGCAAGGTACGATGCAGAAATTATCAGGCTGGTTTGTTCAGCGGTTCCAACCAGAACTTGCTAGCTTCTACACTAGACCCTTCATGACTCCTCCGGCCACTTTACCGAATCACCTCATCCCCACGAAATGCTACATCTATAGCTAGGATATAATGCAGGGGCATATAGAATGGTAAATAATGTGGCTTAAATAGGGGGCCACAAAGATGATATGAATGCCTCTTCATTCAGAAGACGAAGATGCATGGTTGAACTGGAACTGGAATCGTACAAGTTGGAGCAATTCGTACGTATTTGAATCGAAGGCAGTGGTGGGGAGGCACACGGAGGGCAACCCATACTGCGTTGCGGTATATGGATGGATTCAAACGCATAAATCTATCGATTTGAGAATTCAAATACTTAAATACATATATAAACACATATCCAATCAGTCGGTGTACGCATCTTCCCCCCATCTGCCGCTCTCACAGTCACAGTAGGTGGACCTGGACCAAAAATGTTGAGGTGCGTTGGACGAACGCCGTCGGGCTGGGCCTGGCCAGGCCAGGCCAGCTATGCTGCTGCTGTGCTGCACGAGCTGGCCGTGCGTCGGGCTAGGTAGGCGGACCACGCATGAGCTGGACACACCTTCGGGCGCTCGGGCTGGCTATGCCGCGCCACCACCATGCCATTGCCAGACGGAGGGAGACTGCGCGCACTACCGTTTCCTTGCCGCGACAGAGTCGGTCACAGAGGCAGAGGAAAGAGAGATGGAAAGTAAGGAGAGAAATGCCACTGACACGTGGATCCCAGGTACTGGAAAAGAAATCGGTTTCCTCGATCTTCTGTACGAGCTGCTCTTCCCTATAATCTGAAATTGAGTTTTTTTTTCAATACTTTATACTAACTTTAAGGTAAAAGGAAAAGGAAATCTGGTAGAGTCGTTCTTCTACAGAAATATTGTTAAGGTTTTTAGGAATTAAAAACAGGTTAAGTCAGAATTGAAACAACAAACAGTTGCTTTTATGGAAGACATCTCTATGCGTGTATTGTAAAGTTGTGTATCACAATTGAGAGCACCTATGATATATGAACAAAATTTGTGTAGTTTTCATGTGATTCATTCGGAGTAGTTTTCACGTCCCTATGTGCAGGGGCGGGCCCAGGGGTGGTTCAAGGGTATTCATTGAATACCCAAGTTTTTGGTTGTTTTTGGTGATCTATAGTAATTTGTCAATAATGTATTATAAAAAATAGTGTTAGAGCACTAATTTCTTTGATCTTTTGAATTTTTGAATACCCAATCTTAAATTTCTAGGCCCGCTTCTGCCTACGTGCCAGTGCTTACATCACAAGTAAGTCATGTCTCTACTCATATAAAGTATGAGTTTCGTATATTGTGTTCCATCATACATCGTGCGAGAAGCGCGTATATTTATTCCCCTATTATTGGATAAGGGTTATCTCACTAGAGGCAATGTATTTATCTTGTTGTTTAAATAACCATGAAGGATTGCCTAAGTCCACGTTATTGAGAAAGCCACCAAGGCTTGGCTTTTTTTGAACTCTATTATCTTTTCAAGTAGAGAGAAAGTCTATAACTTGAGAGTTCATACTAGAATATAGGGGTGAGTACAAACATTATAGAGCACACACAAGTTGTTGTATTGCTTCAACGGGCTATGCCTAGCCAGTTAGGAGCTCTTGCTCCAAGAGTAACAATTGCAACATGCTGGCTTAGAACACGAATCTAATGCTTTAGGAGTTGAAGCAAAGTTTGACAAAGCTCTCTTGTGAAGTTTGGAGGGTAGTCTCCGAAAGAATCTTAAGGGATCAAAAGGGAGAGGATGGGAGCCTTCAATTGTTTGGGGGAGAGTTCATATGTTGGTTGAGGAGGAAATGCGTGACATGACAGGTGGAAGGTGGAAGAAGGGACATAAATACTCGGTACTCCTAGCTCCCAAGTCCCAACTAGTCGTTAAGTCACAACACTGTTGTGGAACACATGATAGTATCTTGTTGTGTAGGTCCACGCTGCAATGTCACACAAGCCAACAACAGGAATATGAGTGAACAAGGGCCAACTTGGTTGAGGTATAAGGATTTATGTTCGCTAGCTTAGGGTTGAGAACTTAGTTGCATATTAAAACATGCATTTTGCATCGCCTTTATAGTGCAGTGGTTCCTATATCCGGTTTTAAAATATAAAATAAATTTAAAGTTTTCGTTGAGTCCATCACCAAATGCTTTTGCAACCAGGGCTCCACCAAATCATGTTATATCCTCACTAATTTCTCACATACGTATCAACTCGATACATCTTATTAATTATCATATTATATGGTTGGTATCACCAAAACCCACGTTAGAGCTTGATTACCCTTACAAAACTGAACTGTACCGGATAAATAGACTCAGCGCTATTGGTAAAAGTTGACCTGTGTGTCAGATGGAACCTATAAATAAACAGTAGGCACCGTTCCATCATCTGCATCAGAATTATCTATATAGTCGCTAAAATTTGTTGGTTTTGGTCCGTGCATCACCATAAATTATCCAAGGAATCCCGGGGACGACGCCAGAGCGGCGGAGTGGGTGACAAGCATAACTTAAACCAACTCCACCAAAACTTACCAAATCGCTTTTAGTTAGCACCTGCATGATTCGCTTCGCAGTCCTATATAACCATTGATCGCTCCAAGTCACCGCACTCAGTGGTGCCCACAGCTAAAGCCTTGTGCAAAATTATCATTAAGCTGTCATCAATCATCATGGCTGCCATTACGGCAGGTCTGCTGGTACTCCTCGCTGCTGCCGTCGCCGCTCCGGCGCACGCCACGGACTACACGGTCGGCGACTCGTCCGGGTGGAGCAGCGGCGTGGACTACGCCACCTGGGCGAGCGGCAAGACCTTCGCTGCTGGGGACAACCTAGGTGAGTGAGTACCCCCCACATGTCGGTCACAAGGTCACTGAGGTCTGAGGCTGACAAAGCGCACGCGTGCACGCAGTGTTCCAGTACAGCGCGATGCACACGGTGGTGGAGGTGAGCTCCGCGGACTACGGCGCGTGCTCGGCCAGCAACTCCATCCAGTCCTACAGCGACCAGAACACCAAGATCGCGCTCACAGCGCCCGGCACGCGCTACTTCATCTGCGGCACCCCGGGCCACTGCGGCAACGGCATGAAGCTCGCCGTCACGGTCGCCGCTGGGACCGCCACCACCACCCCGGCGTCATCCCCGCCCGCCGCTGACTCGCCTCCAGAGACAGCCACGCCGTCCGGGTCTACGCCCACGGCAACGACGTCGCCGTCGGCGCCCACGACGAAGCCCACCTCGAGCAGCACTGGCGCTGCCTGCGGTGGGGAGGCCCGGCTCGCTATGGGCGTTTTGGCCTGGGCCGCGGGCCTCGCCGGGCTCGCCCTGATGGGTTAGGCAAGAGGCAGTGCTGTTTCCGTTCCATGCTTTTCCTGTTGCAGGCTTTTGTGGCCCGTTGTGTTTAATCTGAATTCACGTCTATGGTCTATGCTCGATTCTGGCTTGTTCGAGACTCCCGCTGTATACATGTACGGCTATCCTTGAATCCTTCATGCTGGACCTGTCCCAGCGGTCTGCAATATGTCATAGATAACGATATGCTATGGCTATTTAATCGTTCTAGGATGTGTTTAAATGCACTAGAATTAATAGTTAGTTGACTAATTTTTTAATAAAATTAGCTAGCTAATAAATAGCTACCTAACTATTAACTAATTTACCAAAAATATCTAATAGTTAAAATATTAGCTAGAACTATTAACTAATTTACCAAAAATAGCGAATAGTTAAAATATTAGCTAGAGTGTTTGGATGTCTCAACTAATTTTATTCACTAACTATTAGCTTTAGTGCATTCAAACACCTACTTAGCTTATAAGCATCTCCGAAGGACTAAGAAGATAGATCTCAAGCTGTCAAGCACGCTTATATAATCGGGATGTTTGACAAATTTTAGAAGGATACATAAATAGAAAACTGGAAAGGTGTTAAGAACATCTTACGGTATTTATAAGGAACAAAAAACCTCATGTTAATATAAAAAAATTAAAATTGAGTAGCCTTGAGATTATAAGTTGCTCATATTCAGATTATATGGGATATAAAGAAAGTAGAAAGTCCACGTCACATTATATATTCACTCACATCAGGAGCTATATCATAGAAAAGCTCCGATCAAACACTCACTACACCGTCAACAATGTATATGCTGAGTTTTTTTTGCATCTTATAAGACAACAAAGCAGACTATATGTCTTAAAAATATGTACCCGGTTAAATAGTGGTAGACAGCATGTCAAAACCACTAAAGCTATACTGAGATAATGAACCAGTAATATGTTACTCCTATAACAACAAGTCAAGTGCTACTGCCAAACACATTGATATCAAGTATAATGTTGTAAAAGAGGACTCCTGGATCAAACAATTGACCTTGACATATACATATGGAGCAAATGCTTGCGGATCCGCTCACTAGAGGGCTTTCACCTAACATGTTAAAAAGACGTAGCCATTATGGGTTTAATGGAGCTCTAATGATTTTGGATTAAGGAACCCATCTCACCCAAGTTTTAAGCTCTCGACTTTGAGATAGAAATGTGTACTATAGTCATTAAGTTTAGTACTTACTAATAAGCTGTCGTAACGCCTTAATCTTGATGTGTTTATCTATTGAGAAGTGGAAATTATAAGTTGAGAAATTAGAAAGAGAAAGTTAAGAAGTTAAGAAAAGTAAGGTCTAAGTATAAGCAAGTTATAAGTATAAGAAAGTAAGTATGGGAGCAAGGGGAAGAATGTTGTGGTTGAGTTTAACCAACCTGGTCCTGTGATCGGTTCGATCCTATCCGAACTCGTGCTGATCAAGGGCGCAACAATCTTTTTGGTTGCGGTCTCCTTTCAAGGGCGTGTACTGACCTCATCAACCGACTCCAGGGCGGCAGGGCCTACGCAAGAACCTCATGAACGTGAGGTCTGAGGCGAGTAAGATCGATTATGTCCGTGCCTAGATTGAAACCATGCGTCTGTAGATCTAGAAGGGTGGTATTGGTGTTGCTTCATTTAATAAGTTAGGTTTAATGTTCAATGATGATATGCTATTCCATTATTTTTTTCTACCTTATTAGGAGGCCACCCCACTTGTTGACCTATTACTTATTGAAAACAGTCATGTGTTTTGATGGTTAGTGTCACACCCGGTTTTAGAAGGCAAACCGAATGCGTGTACGTGCCAAGATCAGCAATTCACGTAGACAACAGTTACATAATCAGACATCATCACACAATGCTCGAATAATAACATAAAAGGGAGTAATAGTTGATTTATAGACCAAGTTTGTTGTTTTTAGTTAAGTTATTACATGATCACCTATTCACCCCCTCTAGTTGCTCTCAAATTGCACTTGGGATCTTGTCCCGCTTCCTTCTTCTGCTTCTCCTATCACATGCAAGTGGGTCTATAAGATTAAGACCCGCTCTGATGGCTCCATTGAGCGCTATTAAAAGGGAAATGTTCCCTTAGGCCATTTCTATAAGTATTTTGGTGATTAGATGACCAACATATATTGAGTGAGTTCTCATGTGCCAAATAAGTGAGAAGTGTGAAATCAAGAACACGGTATGTTTCTAGACTTAGTGAATTGTTTTTGAATACTAACATGGTTATCTAAGTGCTAGAAATAGTGCTAAGAAAAGAAGATTTGAATCGGAGAAGAGTTGGCAAAGTTCAGCCAACACCAGCTCGGGCCTGGCACACCGGACTGTCCGGTGGTGCACCGGACAGTGTCGGTGCCCCAGGCTGGTCAACGGTTAACTGGCTGCTCTCGGGAAAATAGAAAGGCGACATTGCTATAATTCACTGGACTGTCCGGTGAGTCAACGACTACAGCGGCCAACGGTCGTCCGCGCAATCAACGCGCGACACGTGGTCTGCGCCAACGGTCAGTTGGGCACACCAGACTGTCCAATGCGCCAACGGCCCTGGAGGACCAATGGTCGGCTGTGCCCGATATGGAAGGAGATCACGCACCAGACTGCTATAGGAGTTGTCCGGTGGTGCACCAGACTGTCCGGTGCACCACTCGACAGATGGCAAGAATTGCCTACCAAATTGATCTCCAACGGCTCCTAGCTGCCTTGGGGCTATAAAAGGGACCCCTTAGCGCATGGAGCAGTACACCAAGTATTCTCTAAGCATAATAAGACATCGAGACTCCGCCTCCACGCATTTGATTCGTTGTATTAGTGATTTGAGCTCCGTTCGAGTTGTGAACTCCTGTGCTGTGCTTTGAGCTCAAGTCCACTACAAAACAAACCCCCCTATAGCAACGTATACCTGGCAACATATAGTTATATGCGTTGGAAGTTATTAGGTTCCAACGCTTGTTATGTATTGCAACTTATATCCGTTGAATTACAATGATACTGGCAATGTTTAACATGTGTTGCAAACCGTATGCGTAGAGTAAATACGATTATAGCAACATTTACCATGTGTTGCAACTATATGCGTAGAGTAACTAGAATTCTTGTAACGTTTACATGCATTGTAAACCGTATCTGTAGATTAATTTTGGTACTTAAGCAATTTTGCAACTACGACTTTTATTTTTAACTAAAGCATAGTAGTTGGGGATGCTAATTGCGCAAAAACTGTGTAAAGTGAGGAATTGAAGAACAATACAAAGTCTTTTACTCCACTTCGTATCGTTTTATTTGTTAAAGTTATTATTTTATCTTGTTTGTTACTATGTTGCACTTATTAAAACATTTGTTATGTCTCTATTTATTTGTCAAAAACATGCGAAATATGTTTTCGATGACTCAGTTGCACTTATTAAAATATTTTTGTTATATTACCTTTTATTAAAAGGAACTCGAGATTCAGATGTCCAAAGCGATCCAGCGCCTGTTCCACAAGCATCTATCGAGGCATGTCGCATGGACGGCCATGAACGCATGCTTTCATTTAGGACGCTCAACGTCGGGACCCTAAACCCTATCTCTGCAGGCCACACCACTCAAGCCAATTCCTCCCCGCACCGCCAGCCTCACCTCTCTCCCTTCCATCGCGGCTGCACCACCACCCCACTGGCTTCCACACCCAGCGTCGCATCGCCTCCTTGTTGGCTGCCCCCACGACTCAACTCCACCACTTGCAGAACAAAGGTAGGGTTTGCCTCCCCTACCCTCCTCATGCTCTCTCGCCTCACGAGACAAGGACCACCCGTCATCTCTCGCCTCCCGCCACCATGGGGATGGAGTGGAAGCAGAAGGTGAGCCTTTTCGACGTGGTCGATGAGACCTCCGTATCCACCAATCTTGGTCGCGCCGCCTCCAACGGCGTCGCCGCCACTGCGACTGGGGGCAACTCGTATGTTAGCCGGTGGAATGGGTGGCCCACACGAATGGCACTTCGAGATCCTCGAGAAGCGTCGTGCGTTCCCTGTATGGTAGTAGAAGGAGGAGTTTCTTCACTCCCTCTACGACAACTAGACCCTCATCCTCGTCGATGAAACTGGAAGCAGAAATACAACTCAGGTATCGTGCACACTATAGTACCCATACACCTTCTCCTAGGCGGCTATGCCCTACTGATGTTTGATTTTCTTATTTATATCCTTTGTAGCTAAGGGCTAGGAGATAGTGTTATAATCCTTTGCATAGTTAGGATCAAGCAGGGAGTAAAATCGTCATGTCAAAGGGTCGATATAACCAGACACAGTACTAATTCCAAGAGCCAGGGTGCCAGCAGTAATCACACATGTAAGGGTAGTTTGAAGGAATCATTTGAATAGTCTAACATGATTTAGCAGGTATTTTACCTAGTCCAAGAAGAAGAAAACCTGATAAAAGAAAGGGTTTCCCTTATGTTTGTTGAATCCTAATCTATGTACTTGCAAGTTGCAAACCATCCTGATGCTAGTTGTCAGTTATAATTTGATGACCACCTCACAGTAGACTATGGTTGTATCAAGAGATAATAAACTACAAGTTGGTTATTGTAGGCATCTATATATACTCTAAATAGTACCCAACCATAAAAGCATTGTTTTAGAGGATTTTGACACCGATTATAGTTCACTTTGGGCTATACCTTTTTTGCAGGATTCATTCTACCATGCTTCAACTGAGGAGCAGTCTAAGCATGTGCAACACTACAACTTTGATCACCTTGGTACTTGATATGCAATAATGTGAAACACGTTTTATTTATCTTTTAGTTTCTGGGATTTAGTTCACCTTAGCTAAGATTATTTTCAATTATTTTTTTGCCTTTTACTTGCTGATAACTTTTGTAGTGCATGGGAAGGTTCGAAATTTGACAGGCCATAGATATTCCTATCTATGATTTTAAGAATCACAGACGATGCTCTGAAAAGTTTACGAAGGTAGTGTAATAAACTATTGGTGTGAATAAAACTGTTCTCTTTTTATTTGCAATCTAATTTGTGTAACCTTAGTTACAATGTTTTTATAGATATCAAAACTATATAAAACTTGGTGGAATGACGTGGATGTTATTTATTGTGATCAGACTGAATTTCTGTTATGAAAGCTTTCTCTTTATTTTTTAGGAATGCTATTGCAGTTCTCTATTATCATTTCATACTCTAGATATTGGCTCCAACTTATTAAATTTGTTAGTATACATGTACATTTGAAACCTTTTGCTTTAAAATAAGCTACGCATGGTAAATGGTGTACATTGGCATACTTCATATGATTAGCAGTGTTATGCTTCCTTGATTTGCATTAGAGTAGCCATTTACTATCAAGACCTCAGCCACATGTTGTCATCCCCCTGCCTACCCCACCCAAAAAACTCCCCCACTCCATCGAAGAAAAAAAGTGTCCTGGTTAATTTCATTATCATGTTATTGGTTTTTATTTACTATTATTTTATGTGTCAGACCCAAATGAATTATGATTTTATTTTACTTTGCACTCTTCTTATGATACAAATCATTAGTCATTGTTTTGTTAGATCGATGAATCTGATGTCATCATTTCAGAGCAAAGTGAAGGAACATGTTTCAGCAAAATTGGGACTATAACACTACTGTATGAACATAGCATTTGCTATTTTCTATGCATATTTGTGGCCTTTCCAAAACTATTAAGTTCTGGTACATATTTCATTGATGAGTGTTTCTTAATGTTTTTGAAATAAATTATCATTGAATTTTTCTGTTATTTTACTTATTATGCTTTGCGCTATATAATATATAGATAGTTGAACATTGTGGTTGCCCATAAAAATGGCACATCCTATTTTCATTGTTATGAAGTACCAGAGTTTTTTCGAGTGCACATGCGAAAGAATCTCTTGGAAGTTCTGGGTCTTCGTAGAAGATTATTTGTTGATTGTTCTATCTACTTTTCATTTTATCCAGCACTACCCTCTACTGTTCTATATTTTAGGATAGAAAATGAATTGGAATGTTTGAAATCTATTGTATCATGATTGTTTGGCCTGCATTTCAGGATCTGTTTATATGGGAGTTGACTTTTGCATGAAGCTCTTTGCAGTGTCTATTGTTCAAAGGTAAGTCTAGAGTAACTTTTGATAGAAAGTTTGACACTTAATAGGAAATATAATTTAAAACGTTAGGTGGTGTATTCATCTGTATTTTTCACTATTCTTTGTTTTCTTGCATTCTATGAGATGCATGCCTTGCCTTGTGAGAAAAAAATCGAAATGATATATTAAAAAGAAAAAAGGAATATGCTTTGTTTCGTGACAACAAATTGATAGAATATGTATTTTAAAGTCCAAATTGATGACTATGATGCACCAGGTGACACTCCACTAGATAGTCAACTCCAGATAGGGCTAGACATGTAAGGGTCTTAGAAAGAAGGTTGGATATTTTCTTTTTAATTGAACTGTTGTTTTACCTTTTTCCTTGCTTGCTTTTGCTTTTGCAGAGCTGATGAACTGCAAACAATGCTTATGGAGATGGTAAAGCAAGACAATAGGCGCCAATTAAGTGCAAAGGTATAGAGTACTTTCCTATTATTTATAGAGAAAATATTCAATGAAGGTATGTGTATAAGTGGTTGGTACACCGCCTGGTAGGGCGCTTCCTTCTTCTAGTCTCTATTTATTTGTCAAAAAACATGCAAAAAAACATGTCAAATACTTCTTTGATGATGTTTATTGAGTACTCTAATTCTTTTGCAAGGGTGAATTGAAGGAACTTTAGACGTGCTTGTGCCCATCCTCAGCGCAAAACACAGTGGTAGCGTAAGATTAAGGATGCATGAATATGTACTTTGAACTTTCTTTATAATAAACCTGGCGCTCCCCTGTTGCGACACTTGCTGTGGGGGTGAAGCTTTGCTATGCCTCTAGCTATCCCCTCCATTCAAAGGATTGTCATCGCCAGCGCTAGGGATAATTGCCTCTGGTCAGATTTCTAGAAAAAATGTCCA
This sequence comes from Zea mays, assembly GCF_902167145.1. NCBI lineage: Eukaryota > Viridiplantae > Streptophyta > Magnoliopsida > Poales > Poaceae > Zea > Zea mays. The sequence continues at coordinate 156,728,923 of NC_050099.1, read as the reverse complement.
CAGTTGAACAACCCTTTTCTTCTCGTCTGCACCCTCTAATTAGCAGCTTAGTCTCAGTCTCCATGTTTTGTGCAATTATATATGAAACTATGGACCAACTTTTTGTAATGCAACTATTGATTTTTAATATATATTTATTTTTTGCTTATTTTCCATGTGTGTGGATGATTCCAGAAATATCAAATGTGCATTGTTCAGCATGTTGTAATCTTAACCTCAAAATAAAATATTCAAATATTGTTTATTGGTTTATTGCTTGCAACGGATAAAAATGTTGCCACAACTCGAATCTAAACGTTGTAGCATCCTATGATAACGAGCTGGTCATGGGCGGCACCAACAGATGTAAGCGTTGTTGTATCTTATAGAAATCTATTGCAGTTTACCAACACTTATTTATATGACTTACCAACGTATGTATAAGCGTTGCAGTAGCCCCTAGCAACGGCAGTATAGGCAACACATAATTATGCGTTGGTATAGACCCTAGCAACGCTTATATAGGCTTGTACCAACACATATATGCATTGCTAAAGGGGGGTCATTTTGTAGTGGTCTTGGCTTGTGTGCGTGTGTGTGCTGCGGATTGAATCTTGTGTGTGTTGCTTTCCCTCCCTTACTCTTGTGCTTCTTGTGATCAAAACTTTGTAAGGGCGAGAGGCTCCAACTTGTGGAGATTCCTCGCAAATGGGAAAAGATCTCAAAGGAAAGACCGTGGTATTCAAGTTGATCATCGGATCACTTGAAAGGGGTTGAGTGCAACCCTCGTCCATTGGTACGCCACAACGTGGAAGTAGGCAAGTGTTACTTGGCCGAACCACGTGATAAAAATCGCGTGTCTCTTATGTTGCTCTTCTCTGTGATTGTTTGTGTTCGCAAGAGCTCGCTTCATAAACTTGATTAACTTGCACTAACATCTTTATAATCAAGTTTGTGGCTATTTAGTGTTTGATTTTACAGGATCACCTATGTTGGGGACTTGTTTTCAAATGCTATGAATTAAGAACAAGACAACACAGAAAATGTTAATTGATAAAGTCCTTCGTCCTTCGAAGCATTATTTCCCTCAGGATATAATGGTTTTTGGACGAAGGTTATGAAGAACGTACCTTCATAAACATAGCATATGATGACGAAGAACGAATCATAAAGAATACGAAGAATTACATAGATAATTATATCTTATTATCAATTTATTATTATTGCAGAGAAATAGAAATAATATCGAATTACAAATGTACCTTCAACTTGGAAGGGAATGAAAGTACAAGTGTGACGCAAAAGTAAATGCCAAATCAGCGTGAACAGTACGGGGGTACTGTTCACCTATTTATAGGCACGGGACACAACCCATACAAAATTACATTCATGCCCTTTATATTTGATAATAATTCTATAGTAATCCACCGAGGTCTAAATAGCCTTTTCATCTTTAAGTCGGTTTCATTTTCTGCTACCACGCCGAAGCTTTCCCGCTCACATCTTCGGCGCTGTATCAACCTTCGTATTGTTTTGGGCTTCTCCTACTGTGATACCGACTCGAGTCTGAAGATACCTGTTCACACATTATACTCCAGAAATACTGTTAAATCCTGTTTTTGAGGACCTTCGTAAGCCGAAGGTCCCCAACAGTAGCCCCTCGCAATATAAATTTGTTTAAAATAAAATAATAAATTTAGATTGCGACATGGACGAAGGCTTTAAGCCGAAGGTCCGAAAAAACACCTTCCCTTTGCTAGAATAGCAACATTCACTGACGGGCGGGGTCTTTCAATTTTCAACGCACTAGGCGTATAAATAAGATCATACTGCAAGCTCATTTGGCACGCTCTCTTGCCATCTGCTCCCGCTCACTCGATTTTTAGCTCTTGCACACAAAGATTTGCTTAGCTTTAAGTTTTGAAGCTTCGGCTTTGAAAACAGTTTTTTAGTGTTTCCGAAGATGTCTGAAGATAAGAAGGCTGCTGCTGAGATGAAGCTGAGTCTCGACGAAGAGAAGAACTTGGGGTTTCTTATAGCAATGTCGAAGACCAATACAGAAAAAATCACCAAGGAGATTCTAGAAGGTTTGTCTGAAGATACTGGTGACAGCGACAGTTATGATGTGGACAGTGGTGGTGAAGACTCCGAAGATCGCCCTTGGCGACCAAGCCATGCGGTTTTCGGCAAATCAGCTATCAAAGAAAATCATCTTGTCAACATGAGAGGAAGGTATTTCCGGGATTTGTCCGTGGTGAGGGCCGACGAAGGAGAAAAGACTTGTCCAAACCCTGAAGAGAATGAAGTCGTAGTGTACCGAAGCTTTTTGAAAGCCGGACTACGATTTCCCCTGAGCAACTTTGTCGTAGAGGTGCTGAAAATATTCGAAGTCTATCTTCACCAACTTACCCCCAAGGCAATCATAAGGCTGAATATCTTCGTGTGGGCCGTGAGAAGCCAAGGTCTGGAGCCTGATGCGAAAAGTTTCTGCAATATACACGAATTATCATACGAAACAAAACCTTGGGGTAAGGAACAGTATCACAATAATTTTGGCTGCTACAGTTTCGTTTCTCGGTCCGGGTCAAGCTGTCCCATGCCAACCTTTCGGAAGAGATGGCCCGCGACTGGATGACAGAATGGTTTTATGTGAAGAATGACCTGACAGTACGAGAAGATATCAAAGGTATAATTATGCGCCCTATTTGGCAAAGCTTCGGCCTTCGGAGGCCGAAGGTTGAAATGAATGAAGCTGCCGAAGAATGCCAGAGAGCCTTCGGCGTTATCTGTTCTTTTATTGGAACGAGAGATTTGGTACAAGAGCATATTGCCTTCAGGGTATGGCCGCTCGCGGAGAAATGGGAAATGCCGCAAGAAACCATAAAGGATGCCGACGTAGGTGGACTTATCAGGCTGAAGTATACTTTTAAGTTCGGAGATAAATTCGTTGAGCCAGATGATGACTGGTTAAAAAGCATTGAAAATTTAAGTGATGAACTGCTTGGGGCTTATTCGAAGGCCGAAGATACTGCACTGTCAGCAGCCTTCGGAGGCCGAAAAAAGAAGAGGCTGAATCGGGTGTTTGATGCAATCGGGTTTGTCTACCCTGATTATCGTTATCCCATTCGAGGGCAGAAAAGAAAAAATACAACCTCTGCGAAAGAAGAAGCTACTACTGCTTTTAGTGAGCCAGAACCGAAAAGGAAAAGGATAAAGGTCCTTACACATCGGCCACGCTATATTGAACCAGCCTCGGTGCCTGAGTTCGCCGGAGAGACCTCTTCGGCCACCGAAGCTGAAAAACCAATCAAGCCAACCTTGCTGCCAGAGGTCGCAGAAACGGTCAAAGCGCCAACAAAAACAGAATTGGAAAAACCAAAGAATTTATCATCAGAAACCAAAGAGATGGCCGAAGCGCCATCGTCAGAAAAAATGGAAGAAGCGAAAAGGTCAGTTGAAGGATCAAAAACATCAGAAGTTTTAAGTCTTGCAGCGAATGTTGAGACAGTAAAAAATCAAAAGGTGCCAGCAGTGACTCCGAAAAGAAAGAGAATGGCCAATGTGCTAGATGTTCTAGAAACAATTAAATCCTCAAGCACACCTCCGAAGAAAACTGTTGCCATTCCCAAAGCAAAAACTGAAATTTCTGATACTAAGACTCCAGAGCAAGAAACTGAAGCTGAAGCTGGGCCTTTAGAGCCCACGAAGGTAAAATTCTTGGAAACCGAGGAGGAAAAAATAACAGAGCCAACTGAAGAAATCAGTGCTATTGCCCCCGAAGCATCCCCCAAAGTCCTTGATTATATTGTTCGTCATGCTTCGGGGAAAAAATTATCAGAAAAAGAAAAACAAGAGGCCCAGCGCTACGCCCAAAAACTGAAGTATCCAAAGGGGGCGTTAATATTCAATGGCAGTGGAGAAGAAGACTTTTTGTATTGTCTCCCTGACAGCAAGGAGATTTCTGTCTGTCGGGAGATGAGCAAGAGCTTCGGATTCCCAACACTAGAAGACGGGCTCTCGGTGCTGTCGAAGAACGATCTGGCCGACAGCCTGGCATATAATAGCTTAAAGGTGCAACAAATGGGATCTTTGTATTTTTTGTTGAGACCAAAATTTTTTGTTTGCTTAAATCTAATGACGTACACATATTTTTCTTTGCAGGGCCTGATACTTAGCAATGCCCTCAGGGCCCAAAAAGATGCTGAAGAGGAAGGGTGTGCTATAGCCCTGAGCAACCTTCGTTCCAAAGTAATTGAACTGAGGAACGAAGGTCTCGAAAAAGATAAAATATTACATTCATTAATAAATAGAATAAAGGAAGACGAAGCTACTTTTAAAGGTCAAGCTGAAGCTCAGAAGCGCGAAATTGAAGATCTTCGAAAACAACTGGCCAGAGCCAAAGAGGAACGCATGCTTGAAGAAATGAAGCGAGAACTCAGCGACCAATGGGCAAATCATTTAGAGGGAACTGTTGAAGAGCTTCGTTCATTCAAGAAAAGATGTTATAACAAATCTATAGAGTGTGTCAAGAAGTTGAAAGCTAGCTTCGCCAGTGTCGGCGCATTCTCGAGCGAAGAAAACTTTACAAGAGGCAACCCCGAAGGCCCTATCGAATGGATCGATCACGAAGCTGAGGCTTTCAAGGAAATTTTAAACAGCCGCGGAGACATATGTGCTTTCTCGGGTGCCAGGGGAATTGCTACCATTTTAGAGAAAAAGGGCTGCGAGCATGTAAAGATTTTAGCGCAATCCGAAGCTGGCTTGTCCTTCGAAGATGCAAGAGATCCTTCGGCCGAAGCTAGCATGGTAGGAGGAAAATTTTTCACCGACGTCTGGGATAATGGTGGCCGAGAAATGGCCCGAGAAATTATTCGAAAAAGCGAAAAGGGCATTCACGATGCTAGAGAAGTGGCTGAGGCTGCTGAAAAAAGCGCAGAGCCCGAAGGGCAAATAGGTATCAACTAATGGTTTTTATTGTGTTGTAATTTTCGATTTTAAACTTCGTTCGCAATTTGTAATAGCAATGTAGCCGTATCCTGTCCTCCTTCAGATCCTACTAAAGCGTCTTCGGGACCTCCCCCGAAAGGAGACGACGAAATTAAAAAGATGGCTGAAGCTATCATGGATGAAGTTGTTAATCGGCTCCTGAATGAGGCTGCAGAAGTTGTTTTGAGAGAAGATTAAGTATTATTGTAAAAACTTCTGAAATGTAATATATTGTAACATTTTGTAACCCTGAATGTAATATACCTGTTTTTATTGTTCAATTCTTTACGATGCATGAAATTTTACGTACCTTTTTGAGTCTTTGACGAAAAAACACCTTCCCTTCTTTTCATGCTTCGTGAAGAAGAATTTTTCTTTGTCACAACAATATCCATAGTGTTCTGATGAATAATATCCAGGCTTCGTGAAGATATTTTCCGAAGCTACACTTCCGAAGATCAATAATGTATCTCGTTGTGACATCATGATTTTTCCCTTTTTTTCAAAACATTCTTCTGCAGATCGATATAGTGTCCGCCTCTTGTGCCATATGCAACATGATGTATGATGCTTATGCTATGCGAAATGATGCGATGATGTTATGTTATGTGAGGTGGTGTTTATTCCGAAGATACACACACATCCCTGCAATAAAACACATAATCTTTTATAAGCCTCCCTTAGGAGCTTCTTCGCCTTTTACTTCAGCGGAATCAGCGTTTATTTTTCGCTGTAAGCCTCCCTTAGGAGCTTCTTCGCCTTTTACTTTCAGCGGTATTCGCGTTGACTTTTCGCGCTTCGCCTTTTACTTAGGCGGTATCAGCGTTGACTTTTCGTTGTAAGCTCTGCATTCCCTTTGGAACGACTTTGGAGCAGAAAACTTACACTGCACTCCCTCTGGAGCGGCTTTTTGTGACTTCGGCAAACTTACTCTACGTTCCTTAGAACGACTTTGTGTTGCTTCGAAGAATTTTTGATAATTCGAAGGTCCTCTTTGTTATCTCGAATCTTTAAGCTTCAACAACTTAAGCCTGTGGAGAAAATATATTTTCCTTGTGGCAAACAACGAAACTATTACATGAAATCTAAACAATGTCCTTTATTACGCAGAAAATAAAACTGAATGAAATAGACCTCTATCAAGGTAGGATATTTGTCAATAGATGTGCTTTGACTCTGGCACAGTGCTGTTGACTGTGCGAGCTTCGGACTGTTCTTTGAAGTCCCTCTGGTGTGGAGCATATTGGCTCCCTTCTGGCTGCTGGCCTTGTTGCATCGGTGGTGGAGGCGGAGGCTGTTGCCAGGAAGCTTGAGGTTGGCTCGCCGAAGCAACAGAAACTACAGGGTGGTTGCCTACATATTCTGGGATGTAAGGCGAATGATACGAAGCAGTGTGCATGACCTGCTTCGGCTGAGCCTGTTGTGCTGTCGCTTCGGCTATTTCCTTTTGCTTCTGGATGGTAACATGGCACATCCTGGTGGTATGACCTTTGTTCTCACCACAGAATAAGCAAAAGATTCTTCTCGGTTGATCGCCAAATCTTCCGCCGAAGCCCCTGGCGCCTCTGCCTCTCGGAGCTGGTGGTCGGAAGGAGCCTTGCTGTTGCCCCGAAGTCTATGAGGAGCACTGTGGCCTCTGCTGTTGGCTCCCCCTATCATCATTTTGGGTAGAGTTATGAATTGATCTAACGTGCCTCGGATAGAACCTCCCTCCGAAGCCCCTGGTCATTTCAGAAAACCTGAAAGCCTCCTCCCTTCTTTGGCGAAAATCATTATCGGCCCGAATGTACTCGTCCATCTTCTGGAGCAGCTTCTCCAAAGTTTGAGGAGGCTTCCTAGCGAAGTATTGAGCTGAAGGTCCTGGCCGAAGCCCCTTGATCATGGCCTCAATGACAATTTCATTGGGCACTGTTGGTGCCTGTGCCCTCAAACGCAAGAACCTCCGGACGTACGCCTGAAGGTACTCTTCGTGATCCTGGGTGCACTGGAATAGAGCTTGAGCAGTGACCGGCTTCGTCTGAAACCCTTGGAAGCTGGTTAACAGCAAGTCCTTCAGCTTTTGCCACGAAGTGATCGTTCCTGGTCGAAGGGAGGAGTACCAGGTTTGAGCAACACTCCTGACAGCCATAACAAAAGATTTGGCCATGACTGCAGCATTGCCACCATACGAAGATACTGTTGCTTCGTAGCTCATCAAAAACTGCTTCGGGTCTGAGTGGCCATCAAATATGGGAAGTTGAGGCGGCTTGTAGGACGGAGGCCAAGGTGTAGCCTGTAGCTCAGCGGACAGAGGAGAAGCATCATCAAAAACAAAATTCCCATGATGGAAATTGTCATACCAGTCATCTTCATTGAGGAAACCCTCCTGATGAAGGTCTTGGTGCTGAGGCCTTCGGTGTTGCTCATCCTGAGTAAGATGACGAACTTCCTCAGAGGCTTCGTCTATCTGCCTTTGTAGTTCAGCTAGCCTGGCCATCTTTTCCTTCTTCCTCTGCACCTGTTGGTGAAGCATCTCCATGTCTCTGATTTCTTGGTCTATCTCATCCTCTAGTGGTGTCGGGCTAACAGCCTTCCTTTTCTGGCTTCGGGCCTCCCGAAGAGAGACAGTCTCCTGATTGTGGTCCAGCGGTTGAAGAGCTGCAGTGCCAGTTGCTGAAGCTTTCTTCGGCGCCATAGCGAAGGTTTATGATCACCGAAGGTGTTCAGAAAACTCAAAGAGTGGAAGTGAGTTCACCGGAGGTGGGCGCCAATGTTGGGGACTTGTTCTCAAATGCTATGAATTAAGAACAAGACAACATAGAAAATGTTAATTGATAAAGTCCTTCGTCCTTCGAAGCATTATTTCCCTCAGGATATAATGGTTTTTGGACGAAGGTTATGAAGAACGTACCTTCATAAACATAGCATATGATGACGAAGAACGAATCATAAAGAATACGAAGAATTACATAGATAATTATATCTTATTATCAATTTATTATTATTGCAGAGAAATAGAAATAATATCGAATTACAAATGTACCTTCAACTTGGAAGGGAATGAAAGTACAAGTGTGACACAAAAGTAAATGCCAAATCAGCGTGAACAGTACGGGGGTACTGTTCACCTATTTATAGGCACGGGACACAGCCCATACAAAATTACATTCATGCCCTTTATATTTGATAATAATTCTATAGTAATCCACCGAGGTCTAAATAGCCTTTTCATCTTTAAGTCGGTTTCATTTTCTGCTACCACGCCGAAGCTTTCCCGCTCACATCTTCGGTGTTGTATCAACCTTCGTATTGTTTTGGGCTTCTCCTACTGTGATACCGACTCGAGTCCGAAGATACCTGTTCACACATTATACTCCAGAAATACTGTTAAATCCTGTTTTTGAGGACCTTCGTAAGCCAAAGGTCCCCAACAACCTATTCACCCCCCCTCTAGGTGCTCTCATTGGTATCAGAGCTGTACTCTTCATCTAAGGGACTAACCGCCCGAAGAGATGGATCCTAAGGGAAAGAGGATGGTGGTCAACGACAAGGAAAAGGAGTCCATATTCAATGAGCCAAGAGACAACAAGCCCACTGACTCAGGCTCGAGTCAGAAGAAGAGGGACGGGAAGAAGAAGAGGCGCATCAAGAAGATCATCTACTACGACAGTGTTGCATCTTCTTCACCAAGAGACGACGACGACTCTTCATCGAAAAAGAAAACGGTCTATCAGAACTACTCTTTTGACTATTCTCGCATGCCATACAATTCAAATCCGCATTTACTATCAATTCCCCTTGGAAAACCTCCACACTTTGATGGAGAGGACTATTCATTTTGGAGCCATAAAATGCGTAGTCATCTATTTTCTCTCCATCCTAGTATTTGGGAAATTGTAGAGAATGGGATGCACTTTGATAGTACTGATAACCCTGTGGTCATAAATGAACAAATTCATAAAAATGCCCAAGCCACTACTATTTTGCTAGCATCTCTTTACAGGGATGAATACAATAAGGTGAGCGGCTTGGACAACGCCAAAAAAATATGAGACACCCTCAAGATATCTCATGAGGGAAATAATGCCACCATGATTACCAAAATGGAGCTGGTGGAAGGCGAGCTGGGGAGGTTCGCGATGATCAGGGGAGAGGAGCCAACACAGACCTACAACTGGCTCAAGACTCTAGTCAACAAAATACGAAGCTATGGAAGCACAAGATGGACGGATCATGACGTCGTCCGACTCATGCTCAGGTCATTTACAGTTATTGACCACCCATCTTGTGAATCTTATTTGTGAAAACCCTAGGTACACCAAGATGACGCCCGGGGAGATACTCAGAAAATTCGTAAGCGGGCGTATGATGGTGAAAGAAGCTTGATATGTGGACGATGCTCTAAACGGTCCACTGCCCGTCTACGAGCCACAGCCCGTTGAGCAACTAGCAGCAGGGAGGCGCTACCAAGCAAGGTGGCACAAGTAGAAGCGGCCGGGCTCAATGAAGATGAGATGGCACTCGTCATCAAGCGTTTCAAGACCGCGCTAAAAGGACGCAAGGAGTACCCCAACAAGAACAAAACAAGGGGAAATCGCTCCTGCTTCAAATGCGGTAAGACTGGTCATTTCATAGCTCAATGCCCCGATAATGATAATGACCAGGAACAAGAAAGGCATGACAAGAAAGAGAAGAAGAAGAATTATAGGAAGGCGAAGGGCGAGGCACATCTAGCTTGGAAAGGAATGGGATTCTGACTGCTCTTCATCCGACTCCGACGATGAAGGATTGACTGTCTCGGCCTTTGACAAATCTTCGCTCTTCCCCAACGAACGCCATACTTGCCTTATGGCTAAGGAGAAAAAGGTACGTACTCGGGGTCTCTCCCAAGTATACTTCTTCTAGTGATGAAGAGTCATCTGATGATGAAGTAGATTATACTGATTTGTTTAAAGGATTAGATAAAAATAAAGTAGACAAAATAAATAAATTAATTGATGCCCTTAATGAAAAGGATAGATTGCTAGAGAAGCAAGAAGATATCTTGTATGAAGAACATGATAAATCTGTTAGTGTTGAAAAATCTCTTGCTCTAGAAATTAAAAGAAATGAAATGCTATCCTCTGAGTTGTCTGCTTGTCATGAATCTGTCTCTAGTCTAAAGGAGTTAAATGATGAATTAATAACTAAACTAGAGAAAGCAAATGCAACTAGTTCGTGTATAGAACATGTAGTTATTTGCAATAGGTGTAAAGATGTTAATTTTGATGAACATGCTATCACTATTGCTAAATTAAACAACGAGGTTGCAAGTCTTAATGCTCAACTTAAGACTTGCAAAGATGACATTGAGAAATTAAAATTTACTAGGGATGCCTACACCATTGGTAGACACCCTTCAATTAAGGATGGACTTGGTTTTCGAAAGGAAAACAAGAACTTAACAAGCCAAAAGTCTTCCGTTCTCAACAAGGAGAAAGGGAAGGCCCCTATGGCTAGTAGTTCTCAAAAGAACCATGCCTATATGTATGATAGGAAATTTACTAGGCATGCTCATAATGATAGATGCTATGATCATGCTGTTCTACCTGGTTATCATACTTCTCATGCTATGGTTGCTTCTAGCTCTACTTATGCTTATGGTAGAAATAGGCCTAGGCGTAATCATGTTGTGTCTCATGTGCCTAGGAGAACTTGCAAAGGTCCTACTAATGTTTTCCATACTTTCAATACTTCCTTTGTACTTTTATGTAAGAATGCAAAAGTAGTTGCTAGGAAGTTGGGATCCAAATGCAAGGGAGACAAAACGTTTATTTGGGTTCCAAAATATATTGTGACTAACCTTGTAGGACCCAACAAGAGTTGGGTACCTAAAACCTAAGCTTAAATTGCCTTGCAGGTTTATGCATCCGGGGGCTCAAGCTGGATTATCGACAGCGAATGCACGAACCACATGATGAGGGAGAAGAAAATGTTCACCTCCTATGTCAAAAATAAGGATTCCCAGGATTCGATCATCTTTGGAGATGGGAACCAAGGCAAGGTCAAAGGATTGGGAAAGATAGCCATCACATCCGAGCATTCTATCCCTAATGTGTTTTTAGTTGAATCGCTCGGGTATAATTTGTTATCTGTGAGTCAATTATGTAATATGAGTTATAATTGTTGATTCACAAATGTAGATGTATCTGTTTTTAGAAGAAGTGATGGTTCACTAGCTTTTAAGGGTGTACTAGATGGCAAGCTCATTTAGTTGATTTTTTGAAAGAGAATGCCGATCTAGATGCATGCTTAATAGCTAAGACTAATATGGGCTGGCTTTGGCATCACCGTCTAGCACATGTTGGGATGAAGAACCTTCATAAGCTTCTAAAGGGAGATCAGTTGTTAGGACTAACTGATGTCTGTTTTGAGAAAGACAGACCTTGTGCAACATGTTAGGAAGGGAAACAGGTGGGAAGCACTCATCATAGCAAAAATTTGATGACAACGTCAAGACCACTGGAACTTCTTCATATGGATCTCTTCGGACCCGTTGCCTACCTTAGCATCGGGGGAAGTAAGTATGGTCTTGTAATTGTTGATGATTTTTCCTGCTTCACTTGGGTGTTCTTTCTACAGGATAAGTCAGAAACCCAAGGGACCCTAAAGTGCTTCTTAAGGAGAGCTCAAAATGAGTTTGAACTTAAGGTGAAGAAGATAAGAAGTGAGAATGGGTCCGAATTCAAGAATCTACAAGTTGAAGAATTTCTTGAGGAGGAAGGCATCAAGCACGAGTTCTCCGCTCCCTACACACCACAGCAAAACGGTGTGGTAGATAGGAAGAACAGGACGCTAATCGACACGGTGAGAACGATGCTTGGAGAGTTCAAGACGCCTCAGCGGTTTTGGTCGGAAGCTGTAAACACAGCCTGCTACGCCATAAACGGCTCTATCTGCATTGCCTCCTCAAGAAGACCTCCTATGAACTTCTTACCGGTAACAAACCAAATGTTTCTTACTTTCGTGTATTTGGGAGCAAATGTTACATTCTGGTGAAGAAAGGTAGACATTCAAAATTTGCTCCCAAGGCAGTAGAAGGTTTCTTACTAGGATATGACTCAAATACAAAGGCGTATAGGGTCTTCAACAAATCATCAGGATTGGTTGAAGTCTCTAGCGACATTGTATTTGATGAGACTAATGGCTCTTCAAGAGAGCAAGTTGATCTTGATGGCATAGATGAAGTTCCGACGGGTGCAATGCGCACGATGGCGATAGGAGATGTGCGACCACAGGAACTACAGGAACAAGATCAACCTTCTTCCTCGACACTGGTGCATCCCCTAGCTCAAGACGATGTACATGTACCTCAAGAAGAGGGGCATGATCAAGGGGGAGCACAGGAAGAACAAGTTATGGAGGAAGAAGCACCACATGCCCCTCCAACTCAAGTCCAGGTGTCAATCCAAAGACATCACCCCGTTGATCAAATTTTGGGTGACATCAGCAAGGGAGTAACCACTCGCTCACGATTAGCTACTTTTTGTGAGCACTACTCGTTTGTTTCTTCTATTGAGCCTTTCAGGGTATAAGATGCCTTGCAGGATCCAGACTGGGTGTTGGCCATGCAGGAAGAGCTCAACAACTTCAAAAGGAATAAAGTTTGGAGCCTGGTGCCACGTCCAAAGCAAAATGTTGTGGGAACCAAGTGGGTGTTCCGCAACAAGCAAGACGAGCACGGGGTGGTGATAAGAAACAAGGCTCGACTTGTGGCAAAAGGTTATGCCCAAGTCGCAGGTTTGGATTTTGAGGAGACTTTTGCTCCTGTAGCTAGGCTAGAGTCATTTCGGATATTATTAGCCTATGTTGCTCACCATTCCTTTAGGCTGTTCCAAATGGACGTGAAGAGAGCTTTCCTCAATGGGCCAATCAAGGAGGAGGTATACGTGGAACAACCCCTGGCTTTGAGGATGACAGGTATCCCGACCATGTATATAAGCTCTCTAAGGCGCTGTATGGACTTAAGCAAGCCCCAAGAGCATGGTATGAATGCCTTAGAGATTTCTTAATTGCTAATGCTTTCAAGGTTGGGAAAGCTGATCCCACTCTTTTTACAAAGACTTGTGATGGTGACCTTTTTGTTTTCCAAATTTATGTCGATGACATAATATTTGGTTCTACTAATCAAAAGTCTTGTGAGGAGTTTAGAAGGGTGATGATGCAAAAGTTCGAGATGTCGATGATGGGCGAGTTGACCTACTTCCTTGGATTCCAAGTGAAGCAACTCAAGGACGACACTTTCATCTCCCAAACGAAGTACACTCAAGATCTTCTCAAGAGGTTTGGGATGAAGGACGCCAAGCCCACGAAGACACCGATGGGAACTGACGGGCATCTCGACCTCAACAAAGGAGGTAAGTCAGTTGATCAAAAGGCATACCGGTCAATGATAGGTTCATTACTTTATCTTTGTGCTAGTAGACCGGACATTATGCTTAGTGTATGCATGTGTGCTAGATTTCAATCCGACCCCAAGGAATGTCACCTTGTGGCCGTTAAGCGAATTCTTAGGTATTTATTTTCTACGCCTTGTTTCGGGATCTGGTATCCAAAGGGGTCTACCTTTGACTTGATTGGATACTCAGACTCCGATTATGCCGGGTGCAAGGTTGATAGGAAGAGCACATCAGGGACGTGCCAATTTCTAGGAAGGTCCCTGGTGTCCTGGAGTTCCAAGAAACAAACATCCGTTGCTCTATCCACCGCTGAGGCCGAGTACGTTGCCGCAAGACAATGTTTGCGCGCAACTACTTTGGATGAGGCAAAACCTCTAGGACTTTAGCTACAATCTGAGCAAAGTCCCACTCCTATGTGACAATGAGAGTGCAATCCGCTTGGCGGAATCCTATTGAACACAGCCGCACTAAGCACATAGACATCCGACATCACTTTCTGAGAGACCACCAACAAAAGGGAGATATCGATGTGTATCACATTAGCACCGAGAACCAGTTAGCCGATATCTTCACCAAGCCTTTAGATGAGAAAAGGTTTTGCAGGTTGTGTAGTGAGCTAAATGTCTTAGATTCACGTAACTTGGATTGATCTATAGCATACCTGTAGTCTATGCCTTTGATCATATTACTTTGATCATTTACATTATTTGTTGTCTATTTATGGTGCTCAAGTTGTACAAATCATCCCCGGACCTCATAAGTCCATATGCAAATGATGCACATATTTAGGGGGAGATGTGCTACAACTTGACCCCTTTGAGGCTAACTTGTTTGGTTAAGTACACTTGATGTAGTCTCGAAGGTACATTGAAAGGGAAAATGAACTTGGACAACAAAAAGACTTCCACTGCACTCCGGTATTAGTGTATTTAATTCCAAGTTCATACTTGTGCTCTCATTGACTTTTTTGCTCTTTTTTGACGTTTTGGTGAGGCAATGGGGTTAAAGGGCCAAAAGTGTTGCTTTTTGATGTGTTGGCATAAATCACCAAAAAGGGGGAGATTGAAAGGGAAATGTGCCATTGGGCCATTTCTATAAGTATTTTGGTGATTTGATGACCAACACATATTGAGTGAGTTCTCATGTGCCAAATAAGTGAGAAGTGTGAAATCAAGAACACGGTATGTTTCTAGACTTAGTGAATTGTTTTTTAATACTAACATGGTTATCTAAGTGCTAGAAAAAGTGCCAAGAAAAGAAGATTTGAATCGGAGAAGAGTTGGCAAAGTTCAGCCAACACCAGCTCGGGCCTGGCACACCGAACTATCCTGTGGTGCACCGGACAGTGTTCGGTGCCCTAGGCTGGTCAACGGTGAACGTCCACGCCAACGGTCGGTTGGGCACACCGGACTGTCCGGTGTGCACCGGATAGTGTCCAGTGCGCCAATGGCCCCGGAGGACCAACGGTCGGCTGTTGTCGATATGGAAGGAGATCACGCACCAGACTGCTACAGGAGCTGTCTGGTGGTGGACCGGACTGTCCGGTGCACCACTCGACAGATGGCAAGAATTGCCTACCAAATTGATCTCCAACGGCTCCTAGCTGCCTTGGGGGTATAAAAGGGACCCATTAGCGCATGGAGCAGTACACCAAGTATTCTCTAAGCATACTAAGACATCCAGATTCCGCCTCCACACATTTGATTCGTTGTATTAGTGATTTGAGCTCCGTTCGAGTTGTGAACTCCCTGTGCTGTGCTTTGAGCTCAAGTCTTGGCTTGTGTGCGTGTGTGTGCTGCGGATTGAATCTTGTGTGCGTTGCTTTCCCTCCCTTACTCTTGTGCTTCTTGTGATCAAAACTTTGTAAGGGCGAGAGGCTCCAACTTGTGGAGATTCCTCGCAAACGGGAAAAGATCTCAAAGGAAAGACCGTGGTATTCAAGTTGATCATCGGATCACTTGAAAGGGGTTGAGTGCAACCCTCGTCCATTGGGACGCCACAACGTGGAAGTAGGCAAGTGTTACTTGGTCGAACCACGGGATAAAAATCGCGTGTCTCTTGTGTTGCTCTTCTATGTGATTGTTTGTGTTCGCAAGAGCTTGCTTCATAAACTTGATTAACTTGCACTAACATCTTTATAATCAAAGTTTGTGGCTATCTAGTGTTTGATTTTACAGGATCACCTATTCACCCCCCTCTAGGTGCTCTCAGCTACAAAGATTGACTTGTTGCATGTGGTTTTCAACATGAGTATAGCGTGACTATGAGGAGACATTTGCTCCTATTGCTCATCGGACCATTGTTCATACCCTTGTTGTTGTTGCCACAGTTTGCCGGTGGGCTATCTCACAACTTGACGTGAAGAACGCTTTCTTTCATGGTGAGTTGCGTGAGGAAGTCTATATGCATCCTCCGCCTGGTTACCTTGTTCCTGATGGTCATGTATGTCAGCTGTGTCGTTCTCTCTATGGCCTCAGGCAGGCTCCTTATGCCTGGTTTGAGTGTTTCACCTCTATTGTCCCTGTTGCTGGCTATGTTGCTAGCAAACATGATCATGCTCTCTTTGTTCATACTTCATCTCGAGGTCGCACCCTCATTCTTCTCTATGTTGATGATATGTTGATCACTGGCAATGATCTTGATTACACTACCTTCATCAAGGCACGACTCAGTGCGTAGTTCCACATGTATAACTTGGGTCCTCTTAGCTTCTTCACTGGGATTGAGGTCACCTCCACACCTGATGTCTATTATCTCTCTCAACACAAATACATTCTGGACATCCTTGATCATGCTGGTCTTACTGATCACCATTCTATGGACACTCACATGGATCTTCACCTTCGTCTTCATGCCACCGATGGTGTTCTTGTTGTTGATCCCACTCACTATCGTCATCTTGTTGGCAGTCCTGTCTTGGCATAATGCGTCCTGACATCTCCAATGTTGTTCATATTCTGAGTCAGTTCATGGTTGCACCCACTACTATCCACTATGGTCACCTTCTTCATGTCCATTGGTACCTTCGTGGCACCATTGACTGCTGTTTGTTCTTTTCTAGCACCAGCTCTCTACTTATTCTGATGCAACTTGGGGTACTGATCCTTTAGATTTCAGGTTCATCTCTGGCTATTGTGTCTTTCTTGGATCCTCCTTGGTTTCATGGAAGACCAAGAAACAGACTGTTGTTGCTCGTTCCAATGCTGAGGCTGAGTTGTGTGCTTTAGCTTGTGTGACGGCTGAAGTGACATGGCTTCAATGGCTGTTGGATGACTTTGAGATTTCTGGTACTACTCCTACGACTGTGCACTATGATAGTATCGATGCTATTAGTATTGCTCAAGATATGTGAAGCATCAACTCACTAAACATATCGGCATCGACTGTTTTTATGTTTGGTCTGCAGTTCAGGATCATGTGGTTTCCCTTCAGTATGTGCCTTTAGAGTTACAACTTGCGGATTTGCTTACAAAGGGTCATACAAGAGCTCGACATACTTTTCTTGTTTCCAAACTCAGTGTTCTTTCCGTCATGAGTTTGAGGGGGATTGTTTGTGTATATGTATACCAGTGTATTTTTTTGTACTCTGGGTTCTCCCTGTAAAGTGTACACATATACTTTTGCCCTTTGGGCCCTATGGAATAGATAAGTTGTCATTTTCTCTTCATCCTTAACAGATAGATTATCATGGATTCTAGATCAATATATTATCTCACAATGTCATACCAGAAGAATTACAAAACCAGATAAATGTGATACCTTGACCATTCTTTGATCCTCTTGCTTTCCCTTTCTCTACAAGTTGATTACTATCGGGTACCGTAAATAGGGGTACCCCCAACACTCCTAAACATGGCTGGTAACCACCATCACCACAAACCGCAAAGGCTGATGGGCACGATTCAGATCAAGGCTTCGTCTACTCAAGGGACGCGATCTCGCCTCGCCCGAGCCCATCCTCAGGCGGGAACAGTAGTCCCAGACGAATTCTCGCCTCGCCCGAGGGCCTCCTCAAGCAACGGGCGCACCCTCGACTCGCCCGAACCCCAGCTCAGGCAGGCTTCATCGAGAAGCAACCCTGGCCAAATCGCCTCACCAACCGACCGTATCGCAGGCGCATTCAATGCGAGGATCGCCTGACACCTTATCCTGACACACGTGCCTCAGTCAGCAAGGTCAAAATGACCGCAGTCACTTCGCCCTTCCACTGACCGACCTGACAGGAAAACAGCGCCGCTCGCTCCGCTCTGACTGTTGTGCCACCCACCAGGATGAGGCTGGCAAACAGCTAAGTTCAGCCTCAGGAGCAACAGGAAGATCCGCCTCGCCCGACCTTGGGCCTCGGCCTCCGAAGGTGGTCTCCGCCTCGCCCAACCCCAGGGCTCGGCCCCCGCCTCGGCCTCAGGAGGAGGTCTCCGCCTCGCCCGACCCTAGGGCTCGGCCCCCGCTTCGGCCTCGGAAGGTGGTCTCCGCCTCGCCCGACCCCAGGGCTCAGCCTCAACCTCGGCCTCGGAAGGTGGTCTCCGCCTCGCCCGACCCCAGGGCTCGGCCTCAACCTCGGTCTCGGAAGGTGGTCTCTGCCTCGCCCGACCCCAGGGCTCGGCCTCAACCTCGACCTCGGAGGAATCGCGTCCTCACCCGGCCCTGGCCTCGGCCTCAGGAGGAGTCTCCGCCTCGCCCGACCTTGGGCTCGGACCGACCGCGCCACGGGGGATACATCATTACCCTACCCCTAGCTAGCTCAGGCTACGGGGGAACAAGACCGGCATCCCATCCAGTCTCGCCCCGGTAACAAGTAATGATGGCTCCCCGCGTGGGTCCATGACGACGGTGGTTCTTAGCCCCCTATGGAAGCAAGGAGACGTCAGCAAGGTCCCAGCAGCCCCGACAGCTGTGCTTCTACAGGTCTCAAGAGCTCCTCCGACGGCCACGATACCGCGTACACAGGGTTCTAGTACCTCTCGACAGCCACGTTGGCATGTACACAGGGTTTAGGCACCTCCCTGCCAGACACGTTAGCGCATAGCTACACCCCCACTGTACACCTGGACCCTCTCCTTATATCTATAAAAGGAAGGTCCAGGGCCTTCATGCGGGAGGGTCGCGTGGGAGGACGGGCTGACGAATAAGCTCGCTCTCTCTCCCCCGTGAACGCTTGTAACCCCTACTACGAGCGCACCCCCCTGGCGCAGGATAACAAGAGCCGCGTTCCCCCCCCCCCTTGTGTTCCATCTCGCGCCAACCCATCTGGGTTGGGACACGCAGCGACAATTTTACTCGTCGGTCCAGGGACCCCCCGGGGTCGAAACGTCGACAGTTGGCACGCCAGGTAGGGGCCTGCTGCGTGTTGACGAACAACTTCCCGTTGAGTTCTAGATGGGTAGTCTCCAGCAACCTCTTCAGCCCAGGACGCTGCTCCATTTCGGGAGCCTTGAGTTCATGTCCCTCGACGGCAGCTACAACATGGTACTCCTTCCCCCGTAGCGCGATAGCGACAACGACGACTGTCAGCTCGCCCGGCGGCGGCGAACTCGACGACGTCTTCCCCCCGTGGCGGAAGAGCAGCATCCGAGTTTGTCCCGCCACCTTCCTCGCCGCAGGAGGAGGAGGCAGGGCAACCGTGGCCAGGCAGGAGGCGGCACCTCATCGGCTGTCGAGCGAGTCGACGACACCGGCACCCCAGCAGGGGACATGTCGGGCGTTGTCCTCGCGCCTGAGACGACGACGGGTGTCATTTCCCCGCAACATGCCAGCCCCAAGCGGACAGATGACGCCAGCACGCTCGCGAAGGACTTGTTGGGCGTTAGCCTCGTACCTGAGATAACGGTGCAGTCCATCCCCGACGCGACTTCGTCACCGTCCATCGATCAAGAGGTACCGTCCGCTTTCCACCCTGTGCCTTTTAGATTCAGCTTCGATCCACCAAGCGACCCCGCTTCGGTGAGCGCTTTCATAAAGGCATATCCAAACCTTCCGGGGTACCATATGTGGTCAACCTGGGATCGACTGACGGCCGTCTCGACCTACAGGCCCCCGGGTTTTGAGGAAGAAGACGAGCCCGACTCTGGTTGGGATTTCTCCGGGCTCGGTATCCCCAGTGCCATGCGAGACTTCATGATCGCATGTGACTACTGCCTCTCCGATTGCTCCGATGATGGCCACGACCTTGACGATGAAGGTTGTGGCCCAAGTCGCGAATATTTCCACATCGATCTAGGGGGTCACGACGAAGGCAACCACCTTGGTATGCCGGAGGACGACGATCCCCCTGGGCCTGCGCCTCGCGTTGACATCCTGCGGGAGCTAGCTATGGTCCCAGTCCCTGCAGGGGGTCAGGACACACAACTCGAGCAAATCCGTAAGATGCAGGACAAACTCGACGAGGAAGCAGGACAACTTGTGCAGCTCCGGCAAAACATTGAGCAGGAGTGGGCAGGCCGAGCACTCGCCGGAGAAGCGCGTCATTAGACCCGGGATGACCAGCGCCGTATCGTTGACGATGCCAGGGCAAGACTACCCCCGGCCTCCAGCGGGGTCGGCCAGAATCTGGCTGCAGCGGCAATGATGCTCCGAGCAATGCCGGAGCCATCCACCACCAAGGGGCGGCGTGTCACACCCGGTTTTAGAAGGCAAACCAAATGCGAACCATGTACGTGCCAGGATCAGCAATTCACGTACACAGGAGTTACATAACATGGACATCATCACAAAGTGCTCAAATAGTAATATAAAAAGGGGAATAATAGTCGATTAATCATATGTCTGAGACATCCACATAGTCTTTACAATAAATCAAAGTGCGGAAAAGAAACGTAGATAAACGCGGCCTTCACAGGCAGCCGACTGGGGGTTGCCGCTAACCCACGCCTAGAACTCATCATAATCTTGGAACTCCTGGTGCTCTCCTTCCACGACTTCATCTTCTCCTGAGAAGTGGTTGCAATGCTGACAACCTGGGGATGGGGGGGGGGGGGGGTTGGTGTGTAGAGCAAGGGTGAGTACACATCAACATACTCAGCAAGTATCCTATTTGGCTGTAGTGGACTAGCTTTATGTGGGGGTAAGTCAAGCAGTTGCTTTTAGTTGGTCATATTATTATTACTAGTAGAGAAAGCCAAGTTTTAGAATTAACCCACGTTATTAACCCAAACGTACTCCTTTCCAAATGGAAAGAGTACCACTTACCATTACCAGAGTCAGAACCAAGAACCATCAATCTCATTGCCACCTGCAAATCCAAACATCTATGATCAAGTAACACTAATCACTGGAGCTCCCTTAGCCGCTCATAACCGCGAGCACGGCTAATATATCAGTTTTCTAACACTCTGTAGAGGTTGTGCACTTTACCCACAAGCCGTGATTCCCTTTCTGCCCGGAGAGAGCTACTCCCCATCGGCCACTACCTAGGTGGCCCAGCAGGGTATCACTACGTAGCCTTTACAAAGATTCCTCGGGGCTGTAGCCGCCCGTTAGGTTTCCTAAATGCACCGCACTCCTCCCCAAGGGGGCGAACCCAAGCTTTGCAGAGCGAGCCGCATACACCGAGCCCCATTGACGGCACGACGGCTAAGCGAACTACACCCCGGATCCTCTAATTATTCAGCTAAGGGCACCCCATTCCACCCTCATGGTTGCACTGTTTTCCCGGGCGGTCATCCAACGAACAGGTCCTTACGGAGAGGCACTCGAGAAACCGCTCGAGCCCCCTTGAAGACCACAAGTATAACATCATAATAAAAGAGGGGAAAATAGCGTATCATTGATAACTCTCATCATGTTCATTGATTAGAGTTGAGCAATAGCATAAGATTAAGCAATAATAATCCAACCCAGAAAGGTAACAAGGATATGGATAACAAAAGCTAGTCAATCCTTAGGTATAACTGTGAAATGCGGGAGGTGAATTAAAGAATGTATAGGACAGAGATAGGTCAAGGGAGACTTGCCTCCACCAACCGACTGCTGCTCAGGGGCTTCTCCTATGAGTTCTTCGGGCTCCTCAACAAGATCGTTCTCTATGCGAGCGCAAACATACATACATCCACACATTTAATACAAAAGAACAATACACCATACAATAGAATGCAGTAGGTAAACAAACGTTTCACGCGGGCTCGCAACTACGGTTAAGAAAGAAAGAGAAAAAGACAGTCGAGAAACGATCACGTTACATTATTATAAATTAAACCACTCACTCAACCGAAGGGCATTAGTTTGGATACTACGTTTAGTATAAAATACGATCATGTTCCATGTTTTAATCGTTATAGATAGATAAAGATGAATGAAAGGGAGGGGTCGCATGGCGAGACGTACGACACAACACTTTAAATCGAATTAAGAAATCAACGAATCGTCGCGCGACCGAGCGCACAACGAGACACTTGCATTAATTATAAAGAGACGTTGAGCATCGCGCGGCGAAACGCACGACGGCATACGTCAACAGAACTGAGTTTAAGTGGAACGTCGCGTGACTGGACGCGCGATGTCACACATTAAACAACCTGAAATTAAAATGGATCGTTGCGCGAGGAAGCGCGCGACGCAGCACATTGATAAATATAAATTAAAAGAATCGTCGCGCGACGAAGCGCGTGACGCAGCACGTCGACTAAACAAATTAAAGTAGATTAAAATGAGGTTAAGTGCAGTACGATTACGGTCGTACGCGCGAGAGCACGCTACGTGTGCCGAGGGCACGTGTGGCGCGAGGCTGCCGAGGCACGGGTTTGGGCAAGGGCGCGCGATGGCGCGGTCGAGGGCGCGAGGGCGCGCGGATGAGGGCGCGGCCGGGACGCGGGCGGGGAGGGGCTCGCCGGGGGGGGCGCGGCCGGGGGAGGGCTTGCCGGGGCACGGCTCGCCAGGGCAGGGGAGGGCGCGGGGTCGGCGGGGCACGGCGTGGCCGCCATGGCTCGCCGGGCGCGGGGCCGGGGAGGGGCTCGACGGGTGCGGCGCGGCTGGGCTCGCTGGGGGCGGAGCGCGCGCGGGGGAGGGAGGGCGCAGGGTCGGCGCCGACGGGGAGGGGAGGGCGCGACCGAGGGGGAGGGAGGGCTCGCCGAGGCACGAGCAGGGCGCGGCCGCGAGGGGCGGCACGGGGGCGGAGCTCGCCGGGGCCGAGGCCGGGCGCGGGGAGGGTGGGCGCGGGCGGCCGAGGTCGCCGGGGCGGAGCTCGCCGGGGCACGAGACGGGGAGGGGAGGGCGCGGCGTAGCCGAGCGCGGGGAGGGCTCGCCGAGGCAGGGCGGGGGCGGGGCTCACCGGGGAGGGGAGCGGTGCGGCCGCGGGGGGGCTCACCGGGCCGCGGGCCATGGTGGCGGCGCGGCCTGGACGCGGGACGCGCGCGGGCAGGGAGGCCGCATGGGGGAAGAAGAAGGGGAGGGGGAGGAGAGAGAGGAAAGGGAATGGGAGGGAAAAAAACTCACCTCCGGGGATCCAAACTCTGGCGATCTCGACTCCAAACCCTAGGGCACCACAGGGAGAGAGAGAGAGAGGTGGAAGAAGGAGAGGGAGGTTGCTGCGCGGGAGAAATCAAATGAGCCAAACAGATCTGGGGAAGGGGGCACGCATGGGGGAGAGGAGGGGCGCCAGGGGCGCGCGGGCCGGACCAGGCCAGGCTGGGCTGGGTTGGGCTGGACTGGGCTGGACTGGATCACAACGCGGATCAAAACCCATGACACGCACGACCATTAAACGGAATTAAATCACGAACTGAAATCCAAAACGGAACGAGACGAACACACGACATCAGACAAAGAAACGTGTTCCAGCATGATGCAACACCCATGACACTTAGGTTTTGTTCATACACGACACGGACACCTGTCACTATACTGGTTTTGAACTTGGGAAGAAGGAGCGAAACGGGAAGAGAAAAGAGAGTAACACCCGAATTTGGTGAGAGAAAAGAATAAAAAATTCTATCCCCAAATTCAGGGCGTTACAAACCTATCCCCCTTAAAAGAATCTCACCCTCAAGATTCAGGGTTGGCTAGCAAAGAGCTCAGGGTATTTAGCCATCAGATCATCTTCACGCTCCCAGGTTGCTTCTTCCTCATAGTGGTGATTCCATCTGACTTTGCACATTCTGATAGTCTTCCTTCGGGTGACTCTGTTTGCAGTCTCAAGGATCTGTGCTGGTTTCTCTGTGTAGGTCAAGTCCTCCTGGACCTCCAGACCTTCCACTGGCAACTGCTCTTCTGGCACGTGCAAACACTTCTTCAACTGAGACACATGAAATACATCATGCACAGCAGACAAATTTTCGGGCAGACTGAGCTGATAGGCCACTTCTCCACGCCTTGCAAGAATCTGATACGGACCAATGTAGCGGGTGCTAGCTTGTCTTTGACTCCGAACCTTCTGACTCCTCTGATCGGTGACACTTTCAGATAGACAAAATCTCCAACCTCAAAACTCAGATCTCTTCTTCTAGTGTCTGCATAGCTTCGCTGCCTTGATTGCGCTATCTTCAAATTTTCTCGGACCATCTTGATGTTCTCTTCAGCTTCAAACAGAATGTTTGGCCCGAACACTTGCTTTTCTCCAGGCTAATCCCATTGCAACGGAGTTCTACAACTTCTCCCATAAAGCGCCTGAAATGGTGACATTTTCAAGCTGGCCTGGTAACTGTTGTTATAGGAAAACTCTGCATAAGGCAATCTCTTATCCCATCCGGATTGATCTTGCAACGCACAGGCTCTCAACATGTCTTCAAGGATTTGATTGGTCCTTTCGGTTTGACCATCTGTCTGTGGATGATAGGCGGAACTGAAATTCAGATGTGTGCCCAAGGCTTCATGCAACTGCTGCCAGAAATGAGAGGTGAATTGTGTTCCTCTGTCTGACACTATCTTCTTTGGCACACCATGAAGACAAACGATCCGAAACATGTACAACTCTGCCAATACTGCACTGCTGTAGTTGGTCTTGACAGGTATGAAGTGGGCCGACTTGGTCAATCGGTCCACTACTACCCAAATGGAATCGTAGCCGGCTCGAGTGCGAGGCAATCCGACTATGAAATCCATACCGATTTCATCCCATTTCCACTGAGGAATTTGCAACGGTTGCAACAATCCAGCCGGTCTATGGGGCTCTGCCTTGATCCGCCAACAACTATCACACATAGCCACATGCTCTGTGTTTTCTCTCTTCGTTTCGTACCACTAGAATTTCTTCTTCAGATCCTGATACATCTTCTCACTACCAGGATGAATCGAATAAGGTGTCTCATGAGCTTCCTTGAGAATCAATTCCCGAATAGACTGGACATTGGGAACACACAAGCGGTCTTTGAACCATATCACACCTTCTGCATCTTTCCGAAAATCTTTGCCTCTGCCATCTAGAATCAGTCGCCGGATCTCACTGATATTCTCGTCATTCTTCTGTGCTTCTTTGATTTCCCGCTCCAAGGTAGGTTCCAACTCAATTGTGACTCCTCGTGCGTTGTTCAGAAATACGAGACTCAACCTGTCAAACTCTTTGGCCAACTCATAAGGCATCGGACAAGCGACCATCAGATTGACTTGACTCTTCCTACTCAAAGCATCTGCTACTACATTCGCTTTGCCTGGATGGTAATGAATCTCCAATTCATAGTCTTTAATCAGCTCTAACCATCTTTGTTGCCTCATATTCAGCTCTGATTGAGTGAATATATACTTTAAACTCTTGTGGTCTGTGTAAACATCACATTTCTGCCCATACAGATAGTGCCTCCATGTCTTCAGTACGTGAACCACTGCTGCCAACTCTAGGTCATGGATTGGGTAATTCTTCTCATGAACCTTTAGCTGTCAGGACGAGTAAGCCACAACTCTTCCCTCTTGCATCAACACACATCCCAAACCAGTGTAACAAGCATCGCAATACACCGAGAAGGGTTTGTGCACATTAGGCAAGACTAAGACAGGCGTTGTAGTCAACTTCTCTTTCAGCGCTTCAATGGCCTCTTGACATTTTTGGGTCCACTTGAACTCAACCTTGTTGCCTAGCAAAGCTGTCATTGGTTTCGCAATCTTCGAGAACCCTTCGATGAATCGCCGATAATATCCGGCCATTCCAATAAAGCTCTTGATTCCTCGAGCATCTGTTGGCGCTTCCCAGTTCAGAATGTCTGCCACTTTCTTCGGATCCACAACCAATCCTTCTTTGTTGATTATGTGACCCAAGAACAGAACTTCACTGATCCAGAACTCACACTTGCTCAACTTTGCATACAGCTGGTGCTCTCGCAATCTCTGCAATACCATCCTCAAATGATCTGCATGCTCTTCTTCGCTTTGAGAATATATCAGAATGTCATCAATAAATACCACCACAAACTTATCAAGATAATCCATGAATACACTGTTCATCAAGTTCATGAAGAAGGCCGGTGCATTGGTTAGACCGAAAGACATCACAGTGAACTCATACAACCCATACTTGGTAATGAATGCCGTCTTCGGAATGTCTGAAGGTCGAATCCTGAGCTGGTGATAACCTGACCTCAGATCTATCTTGGAGAACACACTGGCTCCTCTCAACTGGTCAAACAGATCTTCTATTCTGGGCAAGGGGTACTTGTTCTTAATGGTGACCTCATTCAGAGCTCGATAATCGATACACATCCTTTTGGTGCCATCTTTCTTCTCCACGAATAGGACAGGGGTGGCCCAAGGCGAGGTGCTTGGCCGGATGTAACCTTTCTCTAACAACTCATCAATCTGCTTCTTAAGCTCAACTAACTCTGGTCCGGATATCCATAGTGGCTTACAGATGGCTTCCTTCAGATGGCTTACAGGATATCCGGACCAGAGTTAGTTGAACTTACAGGATATCTGGTCTTTGAGGTCAGGTTAAAGATGGGAGCGGTGCCAGGAAGAAGCTCTATTAAAGATGGGAGCCTGAGAGGCTTGGGAGTGGTTGCCTGCTCCAGGCTGAGACACATTCTGCTTTGCTGGGGCATTGGGGCCTGACTGCTGCTGGGCTGCCTTTTTCGGACATTGCATCACCCAGTGGCCTTGCTCTCCACAGTGGAAACATGCTCTGTTTCCAACCTGAGCTGGTGCTGCTTGATTGTTCTGCTGGCTTGCTGGGGCAGGAAGACGAGGTGCCTGCTGATTCTGCCTCTAGAACTGACCTCCTCCTGACTGATTGTTCTGGCGATTCTGATACTGGTGCTGAGAATACTGCCTTTGGAATTGCTGCTGCTGAGGTGGACGCTGGTTCTGCCTGAACTGCTGAGGTTGATTGCCTGAGAAACGAGGACGATTGCGGCTTCCAGGCTGGGGTCCACTGATCTTGCGCTTGCGATCCTCTATCTCTTTGCGCTTCCTCTCTGTCATGATTGCTCTATCAATCAGGTGCTGGAATGTCGGGAAGGTATGATTCATCAGCTGATACTGCAGAGGGTCAACCAAGCCTCTTAGGAAACGATACTGTCTCTTGGCGTCGGTGTTGACATCTTCAGGAGCATAGCGAGACAATTGCAGAAACCTGTCCTGGTACTCACTGACAGACGATGACCCTTGCTTGAGGGCCAGGAACTCCTCCTTCTTCACTGTCATCAGACCTGCATGCACATGGTACTGACGAAAGCTACCTCTGAACTCTTCCCATGTGATGGTGTCGGGGTTGGCATGGTTGGCGAAATAAGACTCCCACCAAGACTGGGCTGCTCCTCTCAACAGACGGGGACCATACAGAATTTTCTCCCTGTCATCACACTAAGCGGTATGCAACTCCCGCTCCACAGTGCGTAGCCAGTCTTCAGCATCCATGGGGTCAGAAGAGTGAGCAAACGTTGGTGGATGACCTCTCATGAATTCAGCACGCTTGTCTCTGGGCATCTGAGGCTGAGGTGGTGGCTGCTGCTGCTGCTGCTGAATGGTGGCCAGAGTCTGACCGATGGCTTGGACTGCCTGAGTCTGCATCAGAAACATCTGCTCGATCGACATCGGGGGCGGGGACGGCAGTTGCTGTTGCTGGGGTACCTCATCCTGCTGAGCTGCCTGCTCCTGCTGAGCACGTCTTCCTCCTCTGCGCCTGTTTTCTGACATCTGCAGAATGCAACCACACATCAGAACTGATCTCGCAAATCTTGCAGCATAAGAAAAGAGTATAGAATTCTCCACAACACTGACAGACGAGCATCTTCACTGATCTCCAACAAAGACCAACACAGCTTCTCAGATAAATAGGAAAGTGGGATAAAAGGCTTCCCAACTAGATAACTAACTCCTTAACATATAACAGGTAAACCAAAATGCAGGGGATACCCACACTCTGGTGACAGTCATTACAAAGATCCAAATTAAACATAGTTCATCATGACAAACATAAATGCACAGGATATAACAAACTACCCTGTCTAACTATGACTAACTAAGAGCGAGGCTAACGCTAAGACTATAGCTTCTATGTATATATTTTGTATTAATTACAAGATCCGACTCTGACGATCTATGGTTCTAAGTCTATCTTGGTCTTGCAGTCGAGATTGTGGCAGAACCACCCGAATTATTCCAACTTAAGTGCCTAAGTCACGCCTCAGGGGCCGCAACACACTTAAATCGGAATAACCCGTCAGTCCTTCAGATCTAGTCTGATAGAGCCACTTAACCAGGATCAAATTCCACAATCTCACTCGAAGGTGAGTCACAGAAGAAATACAATAAAACAGGAAACCTCAAACTAAGTGTTGAATTATTACATAGATCGGAGTTTTTGAGTAGCAAATAAGAGTTCACAAAATAAAATGCAGCGGATAATCGATGTCGTCAGTATCAAGGAAATGGGCAAGGCCTAGCCCACTACTCCTCGTGCTCCTCTCCTGCCGGAGCAACATCCCACTCGACCGTCCAACCCGGTGGCAGGGTGGTAGGCCAAGTCACACCATCAACCATTTCCTGAATGGTATCTGCAAAAATTATGCCACAAGCAAGGCTGAGTATACTAATACTCAGCTAGACTTAACCGGTGTGAGGAGTCTACTCCTCTACCTCTAGACTATGCAACTGTTTGGCTGAGGGGTTTGGTTTGCCAAAAGCACTAGCTGTCTCTAAAATCAATTTTTAGCTTTTCAAGTTCTATCGTCATTAACTTAGCTAGATTTGCTCCTTCTAAGCATACATGGTGACAAGCATTTAGTTCAATCAACAAATTATCTCATGTAACCTCATTTCACTTCTTACTCGATGCAGTACAAGGGGTCAAGCAGTCTCATTAGCTGCGAGAAGCAGACGATTCGAATCGAGTTTTAACCTTGCAAGGTAAACCTAAACACACGGCATGTCAGGGTACTCCGACCCTACACATGACAACCGTCCCCATCGATTCCCCGTTCGCGTCCAGGCCTCACCGCCTTGGCATACAATGCTCCACTGACCCTGGCTGCCGCCGTGCAGTGACCGCACTTGTACCCACCATAGCTAGCATGGGAGACCCAGTCTCAGGTTGCATGAGGGATAAAGTCCACGCCCGACTTCACTCAGGTACTAGGTTTACCGGTTACCATTTTTCCCGGCATGTGCTTAGTACGTTCAAAAGCTTGACTCAGGTATCCACACATTATTCCTTAATTCCTTTTTCCCGTCTCATGGACAAGGCATCCTCCCTGGATCCAAGTCCATAGACTAACATATATCCCGTTATCAAGATGAATACAATCAATTCCTGTCCTCGCGCGAGTGCTAGAAAAATCACTCGACTTCTACCGAGATCCTGATTAGCAAGCAGCTACTCGACCTAGCATACTAGTATTCATCTCAAAAAGGAATCCTAAGTTCATGCAACTAGAGGTTTGAAGCAACTCCTACACTTAAGTGCACATTGCAATCCTACAAGCATTAAGTGTAGTAAAGTAGCATATAATAATACGGTTATGCATATAAACCGGGGCTTGCCTTCAATTGCTGGGGCTACGGGGAGATCCTCAATAGGAGCCTCGGAAGCTTGCTCCTGGTCCTCCTCTTGGACAGATCCTTGCTCGGGTATGAGCACGTACTCTCCGTCAGCAAGATTACAATCTAACGAATGCAATGCATAAGATACATGCATGATATGATAGGTGCTTTAGAAATTACAACTTTTGACGGTGTATGATCTACTTGAGTTAAACAAGGTTAACTTTACTTATGTAAGACCCTTGGGTGGTATACTTGGTAAATTGGGTCAAACTTTATCTAAGGTAAGTGGTAGGTTTATTTTTGGGGTTCCACTGAATTCTTTTTAAGCCTTAGTGAGAATTGATAAGTACTCAAGTTAGACTTATTGGGGTGAGGTTTATTTCTTCTTTCCTTTTCTTTTATTCTCTTTAATGTTTTGGAGTGGGTTTGAACTACAAGTTGCTTTAATAAAATTCCAAAAATTCTGCAAAAATTACAGTGGCTTGGTACTGGTGTATATTTCTCTGTCTCAAAATTTGGGGATCAGAAAGTGAATAGTTTTCTCTCGACAAAATTATCAAATTTTAGGGCAGAAGGGGTGCTTTGAACTACAACTATTATTTAACAGTGGGTAATTCTCTAAAACTTATTTTTGCTGGCTTTTAGGTGCTATAACATGACTTGATACAAATTTCTAGCTATTAATACCTTTTAGCTATTTTACTATGGTTTTCTCAAGTTTCTAGCCAAATAGGTGCTTTCTACTACCACTATATTTGAAAAATATCAAACAACAAAGTTCTTATTTTTCTTAGTTTTTGTTTTGCGCAAGAGCAATCATTCTGAAGTTTGGCATCTTTTTTCTTAAGGGAAGGGGTGGTATGCATTATTTGGATTAAGTGGCCTTTCTCATAAATCATTAGCAATAGGTATGAGTTTGCTCCTTTTTCATGGGTTTGCATTTTTATCTGGTGGTTTATCTCATTATGGACTTAGCAAATTTTTGGTTGCCCATTATTACATCATTAGGGGTTGTTCATGATTTATTTGGAAAATGCCTCATTATCATTTTATATTTATTTTCCTTACTTAAAATGTTGGGCTGAGGAGTTCATTATTTTTGCAGTGAGGCTCTGGTGGTTGTAAGTCCACTGGATTTTTATTATCCATTTTGGGTATAGTTTGTAATTCTAAGAATTGATTTTTAGTTCAAATAATGCTAAATAAAACATTTTAATTTAAAACTGATCTGGACTAATGATTTCTTTATTTTTCCTAGGTTCTCTGTTACTTAAGCAAACTAGGAAAAATAATTCTAATCACTGTTCATTAATTTCTAATGCCTTTCTCATTTTTCCTAAGTTTTGGGCAAAATAGCTTTAAATGAATATCTACATCATATTCTTCAATGCTGGGGTTCCTACTATTTTTAAACAGTGTCTAGATGAGGTTTGAATACCTACAAATTTTCTTAGGTTCAGTATAGAAGAAAACTAATTTTCCTTATTTAAACAAGGTTTGGTCAGTTTCTGTTTTTAATTTTAAACTCTAAAATTCAGAACATAAAGCATAAGGTTTATCATTTTTAAATGATAGTTCATAATATTTAGGATCTAGCAAAATTAGTTTGGTAGCTTTTGATTAAGAATTCATCAAGTTATGGATTTTATAAGTTCTCTGGTTATTTAAAAAGATTAACAGAATTGATTAAATGGAAAACTACTTTGCACTGGGGTCCCTGGCGGGTGTTTTAAGTTTTCTTCGCGGATCAGTCCCTGGGCTACTATTCAAATGAGTCACTGACGTTACAGAAAACCCCTCGGGTTCTTCTAATCCTAACCCGAGGTCCTTCTCCTAACTTAAACAGTAACCGCAGCGGAAGAAAGGGCGGAGGGGCTTACCGGCGGCGAGATTGCTCCGGTGAAGTGGTCGAGGACGTATGGGAGGTCTTGGGGATCTCAACGGTGTGCGGGTCGCCGTCGGGGATGGTCGGAGTTGGCCGGTCCATGTGCGCAGGCAGGGATGCTCGTTGGCGGCGAGGAGTCCGGCCTGCTCACGGCGAGATAGTTCAATTGAACGGGTCAGAGAGCTTCACGGGTTGCCAGAGAAGATGTGGGTGCAAGGAATTGGACGAAGACTCACTGGTTAGCTCTGTCCACGTGCGGCGGCGGAAGACCGAAGTCCGGTGAAGTCGATCTCGGGCTTTTGGTGAAGTCCTGCCGGGTCCGAGGGCATGGAAAGCTTCACGGGCCACTGGCGGAGCTAGCCGAAGCACTGGCTCGACTTGGGGGTGGCTGGAGTGGGCTGGCCACGGTGGCCGAAGCTCTGGCGGCAATGGCGGGCGGAAATGAGCTCGCTGGAGCTAAGGAGGGGTGGCTGGCCGGTGCTGGTGAGCGCGGGGTGAAGTGAGGCGCGCCCGGGGAGGCTTTATAGGCGCGAGCGAGCACGGCCGAGGGCGGGGTTCTGACAAGCGCTCGGGGCGTGCGCGGCGAACGTCAGTGCGCGCTCTGGCGCCTGGCACAGCGTCGAGCACGAGGCAGCGTAGAGAGAGGTCAAGTTCAAGCGCGGATTGGGCCCAAATCTTTGAGATTATGGCCATGACCCCATTGAGAGATCTCTTCCTCTCAGGTCCCTTTGTCGTTTGTGTGTGGAGGCTAGCAAGTTTCGCTGACTGGATTAAGAGATAGAGAGGGGAGAAATCCTGTTTGTCTCACTGCCACACACAGGGAGAAGATCTCTGGTTTGACGTGTCCGAGGCACGCGTCCCAATGCCATCTCCTGGCACATGACAGAGGGGTTAGTTAGGCACATTTTTGTTAATGGGGCCATTAGGATTCGAGTTAGGGATCAAGGTGAACATGCTTGATCTTTGGCTCAAGGTCTGAATTTCAGAATTCTGAAATTCAGAATTCCCATTAAGTCCCCACATGAGAAGCTTGATTTGGGGTTTTATTTGAGTTGTTTTGGCCAAGCTTTCTCAACCTTTCTTGTTGCTTAATGAATATACTTCAATGTTTATAATTGGCTCAAGCCATGATTTTAAATTTTTCATACCCTTTTCCTTATTTTCTTGAATTTTGCTCATGGGGCTCACTTAGGGTTTTTATTAGGGTTGCAACATTATTACCTTTTTGAAAGACCCATTTGTTTTGATCATGATACTTTTAAGTATATGCTTGGTGGATTCTTTACTCTTAAGGTAATTTGATGCTCATGCTTACTTTGGTTCACATAAAATGATGGTTCTTGGTTTGGCATTTTAAGAGAAACCCTAGGTGACACTGGGGTGTCACAGCCTTCCCCCCTTAAAGGAATCTCGTCCCGAGATTCGGGCCAGAGTCCTCCCAGGGTGAAGCGAAGGGTGAGACTTAAAGGAAATGGGTGATTATTGTTATTATTAGGGTAAAACTGCTCTTCGAATGTCATTCTCTTTGCAACTTCAGAAGGAATCCCTTTTTAAGTTTTACTTCATAGTTACTTCATTCTGAATTAAGATCATATTTTTGAAAATTAGTTTCGAAGGGCAGGGGGAGGGGTTGGGTGTGATTACGTACCAGCTTCCTTAGGTAGGCAATCGGGGAAGTTGGATCTCAAGAATTCCTCGGTTTCCCATGTAGCTTCTTCCTCTGAGTGATCCACTGGACCTTGTACATCTTGATCGATTTAGCCCGAGTTGATCTTTCCTTGCAATCCAGAATCTTGGAGGGGTACTCTTGGTACAATAGATCTGGCTCTATCTCCAATTCTGGCTCTGCTATGATCTTGGTCGGCAATCGAACACACTTCTTCAGCTGAGATACATGGAATACACTGTGAATGGCAGACATCTTTGAAGGTAACTTCAGCTTATATGCCACGGGTCCACATGCTTCTATGATCTCATAAGGTCCAATGTAACGAGGGGCTAGCTTGCCTTTGATCCCAAACCTCTGCACTCCCTTGGTGGGTGATACCTTGAGGTATACAAAACTTCCCACCTCGAACTGGAGAGGTTTCCTTCTTCTATCATGGTAATCTTCTGCCTGGCCTGAGCAGCTTGTAGATTCTTCCTGATTAGTTTGACCTTCCTTTCGGCTTCAGTCACTAAGTCAGGTCCAAAAACTTCTCTTTCTCCAGGTTGAGACCAATTGAGTGGTGTCCTACACCTTCTTCCATAGAGAGCTTCAAAAGGTGCCATCCTTAGGCTGGATTGATAACTATTGTTATAAGCAAACTCTGCCAAGGAGAGGTGCTTATCCCAGTTCTTGCCACAATCGATTGCACAAGCTCTCAGCATATCCTCCAGAATTTGGTTTACCCTTTCCGTCTGACCATCAGTCTGTGGGTGGTAAGCTGAACTCCTGATTAGCTTGGTTCCCAAAGACTCTTGCAATTGTTCCCAAAATCTGGCAACAAATTGGGCTCCTCGGTCAGAAACAATGGTCCGAGGTAATCCGTGCAAACACACGATCCGGTCAATATACAATTCTGCATACTTCTGAGCCTTATCAGTGGTGTGCACAGGAAGAAAATGTGCCACTTTCGTCAGTCGGTCCACAATAACCCAAATCGAATCATGATTACGAGAGGTGTTGGGCAGACCACAATGAAATCCATGCTGATATCATCCCACTTCCACAAAGGTATGGACAGGGGTTGCAAAGCTCCAGCTAATTTCAGGTGGCTTGCCTTTATCCTCTAACAGGTGTCACATTCTGATACGTACTGGGCTATCTCCCTCTTCATTCTGGTCCACCAATACAAAGGCTTCATGTCATGGTACATCTTGGTGCTTCCCGGATGCATAGAGAATTTGGAGAGATGAGCCTCGTCCAAAATTTTCCTCTTGAGGTACTGGTCTTTAGGAATCACCAATCTGCTTTTGAACCATAACACACCCTTTTCATCTTTGCGGAAACAATTATACTTCTCAACCTTCTGATGGAGATTCTTCTTGATAATTTGCACTCCCTTGTCACTGAGCTGGGCCATGATAATCTGGTCTTGCAAAGCTGGCTCAACAGAAATGTGAGACAAAGAACCAGAAGGAATCACTTCAATTTGCATCTTGCTCAACTCATCACACAAGGTGTTAATGCGAGAATCCATCAGAATGCTATTGCATTGCAACTTCTGACTCAAGGCATCTGCTACCACATTAGCTTTTCCTGGGTGATAATGTACCTCCAGGTCATAATCCTTAATCAGCTCTAGCCATCTTCTCTGCCTCATGTTGAGATCAGCCTGAGTAAAGATGTACTTAAGGCTCTTATGATCAGTGAAGATGTTGCAGTGGGTTCCCATTAGATAGTGCCTCCACATTTTTAATGCATGAACCACTGCTGCCAACTCGAGGTCATGAGTGGGATAGTTTTGCTCATGAGGCCTGAGTGCTCTTGAGGCATAAGCGATGACTCGGTTGTCTTGCATCAAGACACAACCTAGCCCGGTGCCAGAGGCATCGCAATATACATCAAAAGGCTTGCTGTTGTCGGGTTGCGCCAATACTGGTGCTGTGGTCAGATGCTGCCTTAATGCATGGAAGGCATCTTCGCACTTCTAACTCCAAACAAATTTGGCTTCTTTCTTCAGCAACTCAGTTATAGGCTTCGCAATTCGAGAGAAGTCCGGAATAAATCTTCGGTAATAACCAGCTAATCCCAGAAAACTCCGAATCTGACGGACAGTTGTTGGTGGCTTCCAGTTCATCACCTCTTGCACTTTATCAGGATCAACAGCTATTCCAGCCTGAGAGATAGTGTGACCCAAGAATTTGATTTCCTTTAGCCAAAAATCACACTTGGATAACTTGGCATAAAGGTGGTGCTCTCGCAGACGTTGAAGCACTACATGCAAATGCCCGGCATGTTCTTCTTCGTTCTTTGAGTACACCAAAATATCATCGATGAAAACCACTACGAACTTGTCCAATTCAGGCATGAAAACAGAATTCATCAGATACATAAAATATGCTGGTGCATTTGTCAGCCCGAATGACATCACCAAAAATTCATATAGCCCATATCTGGTTGAGAATGTCGTCTTCGGAATATCACTTGCTCGTATCTTGATCTGATGGTAGCCAGAGCGAAGGTCTATTTTGGAAAATACATTGGCCCCGACCAACTGGTCAAAAAGAACATCAATACGAGGCAAAGGATACTTGTTCTTGATAGTTACCGCATTAAGAGGGCGGTAATCTATACACAGTCTCAAGCTTTCATCCTTCTTCTTTACAAACAGTGCTGGACATCCCCAAGGCGAAGTACTTGGGCGAATAAATCCCTTATCCAGCAACTCTTGCAATTGCTTTTTCAATTCTGCCAACTCAGCGGGTGGCATTCGGTAGGGCCTCTTGGAAATTGGTGTCGTTCCCGGTTGCAACTTGATGGCGAATTCAATATCTCGGTCTGGTGGCATCCCTGGCAATTCATCAGGAAAGACATCTGCATACTCACAGACCACTGGGATTTTCTTCAGAGGTAACTCCGTCATAGAGAAAGCACATGACTGAGTAGAACCTTGACTAGGCAGAATTAAGGTGAAGTTCCCGCAGAACGGAGAATTAACTTCCACGGTACGGCTGGCTACATCAAGCACAACTTGGTGCAAGGTCATCCAATTTGCTCCTAGAATAATGTCCACATTTTCCAAACCCAACACAAGAAGAGTGGTTTTGACAATGTGGCTTCCCAGTTGAATAGGCACACTTTGGTTTAATTGATTAGTTGCAATTTTACCCCCAGGTGTGACTATCATAAATGACCCTTTTGAGTGAGAGAATGGCAGTTCACATTTAGCACTGAACTTTTGGCTAATAAAACTATGAGATGCACCAGAATCAAACAGAATTAAAGCAGGTTGATTATAAACTGAAAAGATATCGGTCATGATAGGAGCTCCCTCAGGTACTTCCTCCAGAGTAGTGAAGTTGAGCTTCCCTTGCCTGACTTGCACCTTCTGCTTTCTTCCCTTGTCTTGATTTGGTGCTGGCATCTGTCTCTGCTGGTTCCTGGGACAATTCTTGGCATAGTGGCCCACATTGCCACAAGTGAAACACTTGTTCCCATTGCCCTGGCGGAACTGCTGCTACTGCGGAGGCTGATTGTTCCTTGTGGCGGAAGCTGGAAAGCGGTTGGGTGCCGGCTGCTACTGCTGAGGTGGCCTGATCACCCATCTGCCTGCCTGCTGCTGAAAACCCCTGCTCTGATTGTGAGAAACAACCCGGAACCTCTGAGCCTGAGCGGATGGTGCTGCCATTGGTGCCTTTCTCTTCTTCTCTGCCCGGTGAGCTACAATGCAATCTTCCTGGGAGATGGCCATGTTGACCAACTCATTGAAGCTATCAGCCCAGACAGTGTTGAGTCGTTCCCGCAGCTTGGTGTTAAGACCCCTGCGGAAGCGGTCTCTCTTCTTTTCATCAGAATCAGCATGGTACCCTGTATACTAGCATAAGTTGTTGAAGGCTTGCGCATACTGCAGTACCGTGCGGGTTCCTTGATTAAGGGCCAGAAATTCATTCAACTTCCGATCAAGAATGTCAGCTGAGATGTGGTGTCCTCTGAAGGCAGTCTTGAATTCCTCCCAAGATACTTCGCGATCAGCGGGGAGCATGGCACGGAAGTGGTCCCACCAAGTCCGAGCAGGGCCATGAAGCTGCTGTGCGGCGAAGCGAGCCTTGGCCTCATCAGGGCAGTCTCCCGTGAGGAGGGGAAACTTGGACTCAACGACGCGAAGCCATATGTCGGCGTCCAACGGATCCTCTGCCTTGGTGAACAAGGGTGGCTGCGTGCTCAGAAACTCCTGGTAAGTTGCCATTGCCGGAGGTCGCTGATGTTGGCCTCCACCATGCTGCTGAGGGTGGGGCTGGCGCTGCAAGAGCTGTCGCAGAATCTCATTCTGTTGGGCCATCAGCTCCTGCACTGTGGGAGCTGGAGGAGGTGGCGGGGGAACCTGCTCGTTATGCCCGTGACGCTGCCTAGCTGCCATCTGAAAACAGAGATTGTCGCCATTGTTATCCCAACTCACAGTTTCGAACGACAAGATATCATCTCATATGGAAGGAAAAATGCCATAATCATAATATTAGGTTCAAAATGAAGATAACATGGTGACAAATATCCCACATATTTCAAAGGTTCACAGGGTTACATCAATCAGGGGAAAGTACCCATAAGCCTAGTCCAAAATCTGATATTAACTAAGCTCGCATAGGTTTCTATCCGCCTAAAAGTGTCGAAGTGACTGCTTAACCCTGAGCGGTGGAAGAGACACTGGATACGGGTGAAGGAGGCATCGCGGAGGTAGTCCCATTAGCACCAGGGGCTGGTCCTAGCTCCTCGGGAGCCTCTTCTCCCTCGCTTCCTGCTTCATTGGCCTCCATCTCTAGGTGGTGCATGTCCAAGTGGCCATTCGCTTCTTCGAGTTCCCTCTACACATCGTGAAGCTGATTCTCCAAGACATCAATAGTGTTGTCTCGGATCTCCACCTGCTGCTCCAAGGTGGTGATGCGCTGGCTCAGCCTCTCCACCTGCAGATCCTTCTCTACCAACTCGGTGGATAGATCGACCACAAAATCTTCTCGACTGTCGAGAGTGAGCTTGGCAGTTTGAGCGGTGTTAGCAAGGAGTGCCATAGCATCGCTCTGAAGGGCCTGAAGGCGGTACAACGCACTCATGCACTGAACAGTGACCCTCCCAACCAAGTCAGGATACATCGCCCACACATCCTTCACATGGCTCACGCGGTTACACCACATGGGATCATCCTTCGTCTCAGCAGGGAAGAGTCCCAAGGGGTGCATCACCATCTCCAGGGGATGGTAGCCATAGAAAGTCGTCAGAGTCTTCATGGCTGCTGCTTCAACGGTGTCGTCCGTCCTGAGTCCAATTGTCTCAGAATCAAGAGAACACCAACCCGGCTGAAGGGAATGAGCCTCCAAAGTCAGCCAGACCCGACAACAAGGTACCCGATGCTCCTCATACAACTGCACCATGTACAAAGGGGGCGTAGGGTAACCGGCGGAGTTAAGCACTTCCCACAAGATGGAAGGAAAGCCATCGCGAGAAAGAAAGTCGGAACTGAAACGAGTGTCTCCTCCATTGGCGGGGGTGGGTGAATTCATCTGTGGAAGGGAACCAAAGGTAAAGATTATGGTGGAAGGAAAAAGAAAAAGAGAGCCCGGATGGTTCTAAAGAAAGTGGGTTAGCTCAAATTTTTAATTCCTCTTTGTGTTTATAATGCATGCATGCTGGAAGTAACGTTGCCTCTCCAAAAATAGGGTGCTTTTTAGGGCATCCTTAGAAATATAAGTACTGGCCCACGGGGCCTAATTAGTTAGCCACCTATTTCTCCCTCTATGCCTAAGGCCTTTCGTCCTAGGTCTAGCGGTCTAGTCCTGACGATCCGTAGCAGTTTCTAGGCAAGTTTTAGATTTTGAAAATTGGTATTCATGGTTTATTGTCCTTCTCTGTGCTGGAATTTGCTCCGATACTAGCTATGCCAGAACCACCCGAATTAATCCAGCTTAAGTGCCTAAGTCACGCCTCAGGGGCCGCAACACACTTAAATCGGAATAACCCGTCAGTCCTTCAGATATAGTCTGATAGAGCCACTTAACCAAGATCAAATTCCACAATCTCACTCGAAGGTGAATCACAGAAGAAATACAATAAAACAGGAAACCTCAAATTAAGTGCTGAATTATTACATAGATCGGAGTTTTTGAGTAGCAAATAAGAGTTCACAAAATAAAATGCAGCGGATAATCGATGTCGTCGGTATCGAGGAAATGGGCAAGGCCTAGCCCACTACTCCTCGTGCTCCTCTCCTGCCGGAGCAACATCCCACTCGACCGTCCAACCCGGTGGCAGGGTGGTAGGCCAAGTCACACCATCAACCATTTCCTGAATGGTACCTGCAAAAATTATGCCACAAGCAAGGCTGAGTATACTAATACTCAGCTAGACTTAACCGGTGTGAGGAGTCTACTCCTCTACCTCTAGACTATGCAGCTGTTTGGATGAGGGGTTTGGTTTGCCAAAAGCACTAGCTGTCTCTAAAATCAATTTTTAGCTTTTCAAGTTCTATCGTCATTAACTTAGCTAGATTTGCTCCTTCTAAGCATACATGGTGACAAGCATTTAGTTCAATCAACAAATTATCTCATGTAACCTCATTTCACTTCTTACTCGATGCAGTACAAGGGGTCAAGCAGTCTCATTAGCTGCGAGAAGCAGACGATTCGAATCGAGTTTTAACCTTGCAAGGTAAACCTAAACACACGGCATGTCAGGGTACTCCGACCCTACACATGACAACCGTCCCCATCGATTCCCCGTTCGCGTCCAGGCCTCACCGCCTTGGCATACAATGCTCCACTAACCCCGGCTGCCGCCGTGCAGTGACCGCACTTGTACCCACCATAGCTAGCATGGGAGACCCAGTCTCAGGTCGCATGAGGGATAAAGTCCACGCCCAGCTTCACTCAGGTACTAGGTTTACCGGTTACCATTTTTCCCGGCATGTGCTTAGTACGTTCAAAAGCTTGACTCGGGTACCCACACATTAATCCTTAATTCCTTACCGGTTACCATCTTTGAGATTATGGCCATGATCCCATTGAGAGATCTC
Source organism: Zea mays (assembly GCF_902167145.1). NCBI lineage: Eukaryota > Viridiplantae > Streptophyta > Magnoliopsida > Poales > Poaceae > Zea > Zea mays. The sequence continues at coordinate 156,689,054 of NC_050099.1, read as the reverse complement.
TTCCTCTCAGGTCCCTTTGTCGTTTGTGTGTGGAGGCTAGCAAGTTTCGCTGACTGGATTAAGAGATAGAGAGGGGATAAATCTTGTTTGTCTCACTACCACACATAAGGAGAAGATCTCTGGTTTGACGTGTCCGAGGCACGCATCCCAATGCCATCTCCTGGCACATGACAGAGGGGTTAGTTAGGCACATTTTTGTTAATGGGGCCATTAGGATTCGAGTTAGGGATCAAGGTGAACATGCTTGATCTTTGGCTCAAGGTCTGAATTTCAGAATTCTGAAATTCAGAATTCCTATTAAGTCCCCACATGAGAAGCTTGATTTGGGGTTTTATTTGAGTTGTTTTGGCCAAGCTTTCTCAACCTTCCTTGTTGCTTAATGAATATACTTCAATGTTTATAATTGGCTCAAGCCATGATTTTAAATTTTTCATACCCTTTTCCTTATTTTCTTGAATTTTGCTCATGGGGCTCACTTAGGGTTTTTATTAGGGTTGCAACATTATTACCTTTTTGAAAGACCCATTTGTTTTGATCATGATACTTTTAAGTATATGCTTGGTGGATTCTTTACTCTTAAGTTAATTTGATGCTCATGCTTACTTTGGTTCACATAAAATGATGGTTCTTGGTTTGGCATTTTAAGAGAAACCCTAGGTGACACTGGGGTGTCACAGGGATTGCCAGAAGGCTGGTGTCCACACCGAGGTGAGCGGTACGGGTGCTGAGTCCCGACGGGAGCGGGGGAACCATCATCCAGGTGACGACGCTCCGCGCGCTCAGCCCGCAGCTGGGCGATCTCAGCACAAGCCCTACTCAGCTCGTCTAGCGCATGGTCCAGCTCCGTGTTTAGCACGACGGCTAGGTTGACTGTGCTGCTCAACCTAGGATTGTCCTCACCGACAGGTGAAACAATCACACCTCCTGTGCTGCCAGATGGACGGCGGGGATAATACTTCAGGTTGAGACCGTCAGCTACCCCACCGAGCACTGAGCAGTAGTGCGAAAGCGCACGCCGTGCGACATCTTTCATGGCCGCCTCAGCTGAGTCCCGCTCAGAGATAGAATAATGCTCCGAGCAGACCTCAGCACCCCAGAGACTGTTCTCCGGACGGAGCACCAAGTAGGTCGCCTCCCAGCGGTTCGGATAGACCCCACGACTGTGCTGGAAGACCACACAACGATACTCGATAGACCTAGTACGCCCGTCAAGTGCCCGACGTAGCAGGGTGTCGAGCGCATCGTGGAAGTGACACCCGTGAGCAGCGTCTCGAGTGATGGGTCGAGCAACCCATCCTTCCGGCTCCTAGTCAGTAGAAAAGTCGGTGTCGTGGCTCGAGCTGTCGTCGCCACCTCCATCGTCTAGGTCTCCTCCAGCAGCTACTCCAAGGGCTGGGGCGCTCAGTGGTGGTGCAGGGGGCGCCTCCAGGGGGAGCGCGGGGGAGCAGCTCCTCACAGACTCTATCTCCTGTTGGAGCGAGAAAGAGGAGCCCTGCTGCTCCTGTCGTTGACGCTCCTGCTCCTCATGCAGGCGGTGGTGCAGCCTCTCCAAGTGGCTGGACTGACCGGTCACAGGACGGCGAAGCGGACGCTCCGTGAGACGAGAGGGTAAGAAGGGGATGACAGACTTCCGTGCAGTGTGTCTAAGACGAGCCATCTACAAAAGACACCGCAAGCATAAGAGTGAGAACAGAACTAGTATGACCAGCAAGTAAACCATAAATAAATGAAGGATTAGAATAAAACACAATTTTCAGCAAGGTATAATATATAGTAGAACATAGGTTTGGTCGATATGACCAACTTTTGAAGGGATACCAAAGTCAAGGCAGGGACAGAGGTCTATAATCCTTAGAACGACCATTCTACTCTAGGTTAGCGGTCCTACAGTCAGCACGGCTTTGATACCACCTTATGTCACACCCGGTTTTAGAAGGCAAACCGAATGCGAACCATGTACGTGCCAGGATCAGCAATTCACGTACACAGCAGTTACATAACATGGACATCATCACACAATGCTCAAATAGTAATATAAAAAGGGGAATAATAGTCGATTACATCATATGTCTGAGACATCCACATAGTCTTTACAATAAATCAAAGTGCGGAAAAGAAACGTAGATAAACGCGGCCTTCATAGGCAGCCGACTGGGGGTTGCCGCTAACCCACGCCTAGAACTCATCATAATCTTGGAACTCCTGGTGGTCTCCTTCCACGGCTTCATCTTCTCCTGAGCAGTGGTTGCAATGCTGACAACCTAGGGATGAGGGGGTTGGTGTGTAGAGCAAGGGTGAGTACACATCAACATACTCAACAAGTATCATGTTTGGTTGTAGTGGACTAGCTTTATGTGGGGGCAAGTCAAGCAGTTGCTTTTAGTTGGTCAGATTATTATTACTAGTAGAGAAAGCCAAGTTTTAGAATTAACCCACGTTATTAACCCAAACGTACTCCTTTCCAAACGGAAAGAGTACCACTTACCATTACCAGAGTCAAAACCAAGAACCATCAATCTCATTGGCACCTGCAAATCCAAACATCTCTGCGGCAAACTCGACGACGTCTTCCCCCCGTGGCGGAAGAGCAGCATCCGGGTTTGTCCCGCCACCTTCCTCGCCGCAGGAGGAGGAGGCGGGGCAACCGTGGCCAGGCAGGAGGCGGCACCTCGTCGGCTGTTGAGCGAATCGACGACGCCGGCACCCCAGCGGGGGACATGTCGGGCGTTGTCCTCGCGGCTGAGACGACGACGGGTGTCGTTTCCCCGCAACATGCTAGCCCCAAGCGGACAGATGACGCCAGCACGCTCGCGAAGGACTTGCTGAGCGTTAGCCTCGTACCTGAGATAACGGTGCAGTCCGTCCCCGACGCGACTTCATCACGGTCCATCGATCGAGAGGTACCGTCCACTTTCCACCCTGTGCCTTTTAGATTCAGCTTCGATCCACCAAGCGACCCCGCTTCGGTGAGCGCTTTCATAAAGGCATATCCTAACCTTCTGGGGTACCATATGTGGTCAACCTGGGACCGACTGACGGCCGTCTCGACCTATGGGCCCCCGGGTTCCGAGGAAAAAGACGAGACCGACTCTGGTTGGGATTTCTCTGGGCTCGGTAATCCCAGTGCCATGCAAGACTTCATGACCGCATGTGACTACTGCCTCTCCGATTGTTCCGATGATGGCCACGGCCTTGACGATGAAGGTTGTGGCCCAAGTCGCGAATGTTTCCACATCGATCTAAGGGGTCACAACGAAGGCAACCACCTTGGTATGCCGGAGGACGACGATCCCCCTGGGCCTGTGCCTCGCGTTGACATCCTGCGGGAGCTTGTTGTGGTCCCAATCCCTGCAGGCGGTCAGGACACACAGCTCGAGCAAATCCGCGAGATGCAGGCCAAGCTCGACGAGGAAGCAGGACAACTTGTGCAGCTCCGGCAAAACATCGAGCAGGAGTGGGCAGGCCGAGCACTCGCCGGAGAAGCGCGTCATTAGACCCGGGACGACCAGCGCCGTATCGTTGACGATGCCAGGGCAAGACTGCCCCTAGCCTCCAGTGGGGTCGGCCAGAATCTGGCTACAGCGGCAATGCTGCTCCGAGCAATGCAGGAGCCATCCACCACCGAGGGGTGGCGTATCCAGGGAGAACTCAAGAATCTCCTGGAGGACACCGCGGTCCAACGGGCCGAGAGCTCTACCTCCCGAAGGCAAGCGTGCCCCCCGGAGCATCACGCAGCAACTTCCCGATTCATGCGAGAGGCCTCGGTCCACACCGGGCGCACGCGGGACGCAACGCCTGCAGCCCCGGGTCGCCTCGGCAATGAGCACCACCGCCGCGACCGTCGAGCCCGCCTCGACAAGAAGGTGTGCCGAGGCTACCACCCCAGGCGTGGGGGACGCTACGACAGTGAGGAGGATCGGAGCCCCTCGCCCGAACCACCAGGTCTGCAAGCCTTCAGCCGGACCATACGACGGGCGCCGTTCCCGACCCGGTTCCGAGCCCCGACTACCATCACTAAGTACTCGGGGGAAACAAGGCCGGAACTGTGGCTTGCGGACTACCGGCTGGCCTGCCAGCTGGGTGGAACGGACGATGACAACCTTATCATCTGCAACCTCCCCCTGTTCCTCTCCGACGCCGCCCGAGCCTGGCTAGAGCATCTGCCTCCTGCGCAGATCTCCAACTGGGACGACCTGGTCAAAGCCTTCGCTGGAAACTTCCAGGGCATGTACGTGCGCCCTGAGAACTCCTGGGATCTCCGAAGCTGCCGCCAGCAGCCAGGGGAATCCCTGCGAGAGTACATCCGGCGGTTTTCGAAGCAGCGCACCGAGCTGCCCAACATCATCGACTCGGATGTCATCGGGGCGTTCCTCGCCGGCACCACTTGCCGCGACCTGGTGAGATAACTGGGTCGCAAGACTCCCACCAAGGCGAGCGAGTTGATGGACATCGCCACCAAGTTCGCCTCTAGGCAGGAGGCGGTCGAAGCTATCTTCCGGAAGGACAAGCAGCCTTAGGGACGCCAGCAGGAAAACGTCCCCGAGGCGTCCGCCCAGCGCGGCACGAAGAAGGAGGCCAAGAAGAAGTCGCAAGCAATGCGTGACGCCGCCGACGCAGATCTTGTCGCTGCCGCCGAGCACAGGAACCCTTGGAAGGCTCCCGGAGGGGCCAACCTGTTCGACAAGATGCTCAAGGAGTCGTGCCCCTACCACCAGGGTCCTGTCAAGCACACCCTTGAGGAATGCGTCATGCTTCGGCGCTACTTCCATAAGGCCGGGCCCCTGGCGGAAGGTGGCAAAGGCCAAGACAACGACAAGAAGGAGGGCGACAAGGCAGAGGAGTTCCCCGAGGTCCACGGTTGCTTCATGATCTACGGTAGGCAAGTGGCGAACGCCTCGGCTCGGCACCGCAAGCAGGAGCGCCAGGAGGTCTGCTCGGTAAAGGTGGCGGCGCTAGTCTACCTAGACTGGTCCGACAAGCCCATCACCTTCGACCAAGGCGACCACCCCGACTGCGTGCCGAGCCTAGGAAAGTACCCGCTCGTTGTCGACCCTGTCATCGGCAACACCAGGCTCACCAAGGTCCTCATGACGGAGGTAGCAGCCTCAACATCATCTACGCCGAGACCCTCGGGCTCTTGGAAATCGATCTGTCCACGATCTAGGCTGGTGCGGCGCCCTTTCATGGGATCATCCCTGGGAAGCGCGTCCAGCCCCTTGGACAACTCAATCTGCTTGTCTGCTTCGGAACTCCCTCCAACTTTCAAAAGGAAACCCTCACGTTTGAGGTGGTCGGGTTCCGAGGAACCTACCACACGGTGCTGGGGAGACCGTGCTACGCCAAGTTCATGGCCGTCCCCAACTACACCTGCCTCAAGCTCAAGATGTCAGGCCCCAACAGGGTCATCACTGTTGGATCCACGTACCGACACACGTACGAATGCGACATGGAGTGCATGGAGTACGCTGAGGCCCTTGCCGAGTCCGAGGCCCTCATCGCCGACCTGGAGTGCCTCTCCAAGGAGGTGCCAGATGTGAAGCGCCACGCCGGCAACTTTGAACCAGCTGAGGCGGTTAAGTCCGTTCCTCTCGACCCCAGCAACGACGCTAGCAAGCAAGTCCGGATCGGCTCTGAGCTCGACCCCAAATAGGAAGTAGTGCTCGTCGACTTTCTCTGCACGAACGCCGAAGTCTTCGCGTGGAGTCCCTCGGACATGCCGGGCATACCGAGGGATGTCGCCGAGCACTCACTGGATATTCGAGCTGGGGCCTGACTCGTGAAGCAGCCTCTGCGCCATTTCGACGAAGAAAAGCGCAGAGCCATAGGCGAGGAGATCCACAAGCTAATGGCTGCAGGGTTCATCAAAGAGGTATTCCATCCTGAATGGTTAGCCAACCATGTGCTTGTGAAAAAGAAAGGTGGGAAGTGGAGGATGTGTGTAGACTACACTGGTCTAAACAAAGCATGTCTGAAGGTTCCCTACCCTCTGCCTCGCATCGATCAAATTATGGACTCCACTCCTGGGTGCGAAACCCTGTCATTCCTCGACGCTTACTCAGGGTATCACCAAATCAAGATGAAAGAGTCCGACCAGCTCGCGACTTCTTTCATCACACCTTTTGGCATGTACTACTATACTACTATGCCATTTGGCTTGAGGAATGCAGGTGCGACATACCAAAGGTGCATGAACCACGTGTTCGGAGAGCACATCAGCCGAACGGTCGAGGCTTATGTCGATGACATCGTTGTCAAGACGAGGAAAGCCTCCGACCTCCTCTCTGACCTTCAAACGACATTCAAGTGTCTGAGAGCGAAAGGGTGTGAAACTCAATCCCGAGAAGTGTGTCTTCGGAGTCCCCCGAGGCATGCTCCTGGGGTTCATCGTCTCCGAGCGGGGCATCGAGGCCAATCCGGAGAAAATCGCGGCCATCACCAACATGGGGCCTATCAAAGTTTTGAAAGGAGTACAAAGGGTCATGGGATGCCTTGTGGCTCTGAGCCGCTTCATCTCGCGCCTCGGCGACAAAGGCCTACCCTTGTACCGCCTCTTAAGGAAGACCGAGTGCCTCACTTGGACCCTCGAGGCTGAGGAAGCCCTCAGAAACTTAAAGGCGCTCCTTACAAACGCGCCCATCTTGGTGCCCCCCGCTGCGGGAGAAGCCCTCTTGATCTACGTAGCCGCAACCACTCAGGTGGTCAGCGCCGCGATCGTAGTCGAGAGACGAGAAGAAGGGCATGCACTACTCGTCCAGAGGCCGGTCTACTTCATGAGTGAAGTGGTATCTGAGACCAAGATCCGCTACCCGCAAATTCAGAAGCTACTGTACATAGTAATTCTGACGCGGCGAAAGTTGCGACACTACTTCGAGTCTCATCCGGTGACTGTGGTGTCATCCTTCCCCCTGGGGGAGATCATCCAGTGCCGAGAGGCCTCGGGTAGGATAGCAAAGTGGGCGGTGGAGATCATGGGCGAGACAATCTCGTTCGCTCCTCGGAAGGCCATCAAGTCCCAAGTCTTGGCGGACTTCGTGGCTGAATGGGTCGACACCCAACTGCCAACGACTCCGATCCAACCGGAACTCTAGACCATGTACTTCGATGGGTCGCTGATGAAAACAGGAGCCAGCGCGGGCCTGCTCTTCATCTCAACCCTCGGGAAACATCTCCGCTACGTGTTGCGCCTCCATTTCCCGGCGTCAAACAACGTGGCCGAGTACGAGGCTCTGGTTAATGGGTTGCACATCGCCATAGAGCTAGGGGTTCAGCGCCTCGACGCTCGTGGCGACTCGCAGCTTGTCATTGACCAAATCATGAAGAACTCCCACTGCCGCGACCAGAAAATGGAGGCATACTGCGACGAAGTTCGGCGCCTAGAAGACAAGTTCTACGGGCTTGAGCTCAACCACGTCGCTCAACGATACAAGGAGACTGCGGATGAGCTGGCTAAAATAGCCTCGGGGCGGACAACGGTTCCCCCGGACGTCTTCTCCAGAGACATACATCAACCCTCCGTCAAGATCGACGACACGCCCGAGCCTGAGGCACCCTCGGTCGCCGAAGGTGAGGCCCTGCGTGTCGACAGAGAGCGGAATGGGGTTGTGCCAAATCAAAACTGGCAGACCCCGTACCTGCAATATCTCCACCTAGGAGAGCTACCCCTCGACAAGGTTGAAGCTTGGCGACTGGCGCAGCGCGCCAAGTCGCTCGTCTTACTGGGTGATGAAAAGGAGCTCTACCACCGCAGCCCCTCAGGCATTCTCCAACGATGCATATCCGTCGCCGAAGGACAGGAGCTATTGCAAGAAATACACTCGGGGCCTTGCGGTCACCACACAGCACCTCGAGCCCTCATGGGAAACGCCTTCCGACAAGGCTTCTACTGGCTGACCGCGGTGGCCGACGCCACTAGGATTGTACGCTCTTGCCAAGGGTGTCAATTCTACGCAAGACAGACGCACCTGCCCGCTTAGGCCCTACAGACAATACCCATCACCTGGTCATTTGCTGTGTGGGGTCTGGACCTCGTCGGTCCCTTGCAGAAGACACCCAGGGGCTTCTCGCACCTGTTGGTCGCCATCGACAAATTCTCCAAGTGGATCGAGGTCTGACCCCTAACCAGCATCAGGTCCGAGCAGGCGGTGGCGTTCTTCACCAACATCATCCATCGCTTTGGGGTCCCGAACTCCATCATCACCGATAATGGCACACAGTTCACTGGGAAGAAGTTCCTGGACTTCTGCGAGGAACACCACATCCGTGTGGACTGGGCCGCCGTAGCTCACCCCATGACAAATGGGCAGGTGGAGCGTGCCAACGGTATGATTCTACAGGGACTTAAACCGAGGATCTACAACGACCTCAACAAGTTCGGCAAGCGGTGGATGAAGGAGCTACCCTCGGTGGTCTGGAGTCTGAGGACAACGCCGAGCCGAGCCACGGGTTTCTCGCCGTTCTTTCTAGTCTATGGGGCTGAAGCTATCTTGCCCACAGACTTAGAATACGGTTCCCCGAGGACAAAGGCGTACGACGACCGAAGCAACCAGACCAGCCGAGAAGACTCACTGGACCAGCTTGAAGAGGCTCGGGACGTGGCCTTACTACACTCGGCGCGGTATCAGCAGTCCCTACGACGCTACCATGCCCGAGGGCTCCGGTCCCAAGGCTTCCAGGTGGGAGACTTGGTATCTCGACTGCGGTAGGACGCCCGAGGGCAGCACAAGCTTACTCCTCCCTGGAAAGGGCCGTTCATCATCGCCAAGATTTTGAAGCCCGGAACATACAAGCTGGCCAACGATCAAGGCGAGGTCTACAACAACACTTGGAACATCCGACAGCTACGTCGCTTTTACCCTTAAGATGTTTTCAAGTCGTTCATATAACCCGTTTTCTATACATACACAAATAAAGTCTAACCGTCAAGAAAGGGTCAGCCTTGCCTCGGCAAAGCCCGACCCTCCTCGGGGGCTAGAAGGGGGGAACCCCCTCTGCGTCAAAATTTTCCTCGGAAAAAGTCTTCCTGCCAGAACGTCTTTCGCGCTTTTCGACTGCTTCGACAGCGGGATCCTGAAAACAACGAGAGTACACGTAAGCGGCAAGGCCGATCGAGCCGAGGGACTCCTACGCCTCCGGGATACGGATACCTCACTCATCACCTTTCGCGATAAGTAACTCACGCTCGGATAAGCGATTCTGCTACCGAACAAGTCCTAACGCTCGAAAACTTTTCTGCCAGAACGATTTTCGTGCCTTCTCGACTATATCGATAACAGAATCCTACGAACGAGTAAGAGTGCACGTAAGTGGCAAGGCCGACCGAGCAGAGGGACTCCTACGCCTCCGGGATATGGATACCTCACTCATCACCTTCCGCGAAAAGTAACTCTCGCTCGGATAAGCGATTCTGCTGCCGACGAACAAGTCCTGATACTCGAAACAAGAGGAAAGAAAACGCAGCTTTATAATATGACAATAAGATGTTTAGGCCTCGGCGGCCACAACAAGCATACACATACTACAGACAATATGTTCCTGCAGGTTCAGACATCGACAGAGGGAGCAACAGCACCCTCGGCATCGTTTCCACCTTCGGCGGAATCTGGCCCGGCCTCGGACGGCGACACGGGTGGAAGGATCTTCACCTCGAAGGACGACGCCAGCACCACGCTTGGGCCATCGCAGCCAGGGTCTCCTTCAGGGTCCCGACCCGAGCAGACACCTCGGTTGGTCGCTCCATAGCCACAGCCAGCTGTCCCCCGAGGACCTCAGCCCGACTCATGGTCTCGGCAGCATGACTCCGGGGTTGGTCCCGCTAGCAGACAACTTGGCCAAGCTCCTGCCGTCGCCGCTGCACCTCCTCGGCCAGGGAAGCCACGTGCTCCCAGGCCGACGAAACCTCTTTTCGAGTCGACTCCGCCTCTATCCACGCCGACGCCGCCGCCTCCGGCTCCAGCACATCGCAGAGCGGCCGAAGGTTCTATAACTGAGCAAGGGAAGCCTTGAACGGCAAGGCTGACCGAGCTGAGGGACTCCTACGCCTCCGGGATACGGATACCTCACTCGTCACCTTCCGCACAGGGCTACTCACACTCGGTTAAGTGGTTCAGCTAGCCGACAGGCGAGTCCTAATGCTCGAAATAAGGAAGAAACACGGTATTACGCTCAAATACCTAGATGTTCAGGCCTCGATAGCCACAATGAACAAACACCGGCACTCAGGGTGCCATTACAAACGGAACTCCGGTTCCACTCCCGCGGGTATGAACAACCTCCACACTGGAGGGCCTACGGGACAACAAACTCCAGGTGGCTCGCCGGCAACCACTGCAGCAGCAGCGACAATGACCTCCGCCTCGGGCGGCTAAACAGCAGCAGCGATGACCTCAAGGCAAATGCTGCTGTAGGAAGGCCCTCGCCCACGTCCCCACACGAGGGGCAAGGACAAGCCGTCAAATCCAAAGAGCCGGAGGTCTGTCCGCAAGTGGCGCCGACAGTCTCGTCGATGGAGAAACCTCCTCTGGCGACCACCACCTCAGCACCAACGACAGTAGCCACCTGCCCACCAACACCGCACCAGCGAGCGGCGGCCGCCCCAAAGCACACCGGTAGGTCCTCACTCCCGTTCTCACCACGAGAACGAGAATGGGATCGTCCTAGAACACGAGTACCACCCTCACGGCGTACGACGTGTTGTGCAGCCGACGGCGCAGGGAGGGCCTGGACGTGGCCGGCCCGCACACGGCGCAACCGACACCCGTGTGGCGGACGGGCGGCCACGCTCCGCCCCAGCGGTGGGAGGTGGCACCGGAAGCAGCGCCAGAGCCGCTCAGACCGGGGAGCCAGACACGCGGCAGCTGCCAGCTCCACGGACGGCGAACGCCCCTCTCCCCCGATCACTGAGGGAAGGAGCGGGCCGCTGCTCACACGGAGGCATGCCCCGACCTGTCCCGCCCTCCTCCCCAGCAAGGATGATGAAGATCCTTGAAGCTGAGGGCGGGGCAGAGGCCGCAGCCCGGCTTGCTTCTCCTCACCATCAAACTGGTGCTCACCATTCTGGGTGACCATTGGTGAGGGAATGCAGCCGGGCTGCCTGATGAAAAACCTTGAAGCCGAGCGATGGCTGAAGGGTGCCGACCCCTACGAGGTCGTGCTCCTCCAACAGCAGCAAGACGAAGGCAACACAGGCGCTCCCCATCCGGGGGCTCGGAAGGTGGAAGGGCGCGATGCATGAGGGGAGTGCGAAGGCATGGCTACCGCCCGAGGGATCGATCCCTTTTTAAAGGCGGCTCTCCCCACTCGCGTCCTCAAGAGTCACGGGCAAAGTCTTCACCGATGTGCTCCAGGGTCCTCCCCCTACGACACGGGGACTGGGTCCCACACGTCATGCAAGCTAACCCGAAACGGAAGAAGCCAATCCGCCGCACGCGGAGCGTGTAACCGCCCCGCGGTTACAAGCACTCCTCCATCCTCGCCGAAACCAGTGGTCGAAAGGGCGGACCGCCATGCAGGTGGCGTGCAACCGCACCACGAGGGAGCACCCCCTCAGCTTCGTCACATCCAGCATGGAGGCCCAGGCCCACACGTCATGTAACCGGCGCGCCGGTTACTACGTGCAAGCAACCGCACCGCCACTTGCGCCAATGTCGCGCCTCCTCAACTGCGAAACCGATGCCACGACTCGAGGCAACCCTGCGCATGTCCAAACAGTGCTAATCGAGCACATCGATCATGGGTCAGTTAGCCGCGGGAGGAGGCGCGACGGTTGATATGGCCAAAAGTGGACCGGCAGTAATGGCGGCAGCAGACGAGCGGAAGCGGCGGTCAAATCGTCTGCAGGCTCACGTCCCCTCCTGGAGCAGCAGGGGAGCCCTCTCCCACGGAGTGAAGACGACGCGCCCATGTTCCATTCCTCGAACGGCTCGCGCACGCGGCCGCCCCGCGAACCACCCGTCCCGTCGCATTAACTCCGCGGCAGGGCAAGCAACACCTCTGACAGGCCAAGCAGGCGTCGTTTCACCTCCGCCATGATGACCGCGTCAAAAAAGGTGCACCCCACCATTTAAATTCATATCCTTTTCCTCTTCCCCTTTGTCTCTCTTGCTACAGGGACCGAGAAAGGGGATATTTCGAAAGGGATCCTTCTCCGCGAAGGAAGCGGGCCCCGAGCCCTCCTACTGATCAGGGGTTCGAAGGCTGGCCCTTCAGAAGGGTTCGACAGCCGCCCCAGAGCACTCAGGCTTCAAGCTCATTACTGTTCAGGGGTTTGAAGGCTGGCCCCTCGGAAGGGTTCGACAGTCGCCCCAGAGCACTCGGGCTTCGCGCCCACTACTGATCAGGGGTTCGAAGGCTGGCCCCTCGGAAGGGTTCGACAGCCGCCCCAGAGCACACAGAGCGAGGGATGACTCTGGGTATGTTCGTTACATGGCCGAGGCTCGGGCTACGCTCCTGAGGTACCCTAGGACATTTCCGAGACCAGCAGGAGCGATTTTGTAATGGAATCCCATCAAAGGGAGGCATCGAGCCCTCGAACCCTATCGAACGGGTCCAGGTCCGGCAAATCACCTGCAGGTACTTTTGGAGCGCACCTCTGGGCCACTAGCCAACCCTTATCGAACGAGGCACGGGCGTCCACTCGGATCACCCGTTAGCAACTCACTAGAGACACCATGTTCGGCGCCCTTCGAGGGCAACATGGCGCTTCCCCCCCTTCCTCCTTGCGAAAAGGCGACGAAGGGGCGTATAATGAAAGTCGAGACAGTCCTTGATCGTCCTCTCGCTCCGTGCAGAGGCTCGGGGGCTGCTCTTGCTACCCGGCTACGGCCAAACCGTTGACAGCGTCAACAAACCAGCATGAAAACTCGGAACCTGACCATGCACCCGAGCTACAATCAGGTCGCATGAGGGAACAGCCAGGCCGGCCGAAGCATAACGAAAGGCATTAAGACTTCAGAGGAGTCAAACCACTCCTCCGAGGCCTCGGGGGCTACACCCGGCAGGTGCGCTCGCGCGTACCCACCGGAACAAAGTGTAACCGAGAAAGGCCGGTCCCCTCGCAAAAAAGTGCGGCAAAGCCTCCAAGCGAGTAACAACACTCCCTTTGAGGCTCGGGGGCTACTATCGGGTAGCGTAATTAGGGGTACCCCCAACACTCCTAAACACGGCTGGTAACCACCATCAGCACAAACCGCAAAGGCTGATGGGCACGATTCATATCAAGGCTTCGTCTACTCAAGGGACGCGATCTCGCCTCGCCCGAGCCCAGCCACGGGCGGGAACAGTAGTCCCAGACGAATTCTCGCCTCGCCCGAGGGCCTCCTCAAGCAACGGGCGCACCCTCGACTCGCCCGAACCCTAGCTCGGGCAGGCTTCATCGAGAAGCAACCTTGGCCAAATTGCCTCACCAACCGACCGTATCGCAGGCGCATTCAATGCGAGGATCGCCTGACACCTTATCCTGACACACGTGCCTCAGTCGGCAAGGTCGAAATGACCGCAGTCACTTCGCCCTTCCACTGACCGACCTGACAGGAAAACAGCGCCGCTCTCTCTGCTCCGACTGCTGTGCCACCCACCAGGATGAGGCTGGCAAACAGCTAAGTTCAGCCTCAGGCGCAACAGGAAGCTCCGCCTCGCCCAACCTTGGGCCTCGGCCTCGGAAGGTGGTCTCCGCCTCGCCCAACCCCAGGGCTCGGCCCCCGCCTCGGCCTCAGGAGGAGGTCTCCGCCTCGCCCGACCCTAGGGCTCGGCCCCCGCTTCGGCCTCGGAAGGTGGTCTCCGCCTCGCCCGACCCTAGGGCTCGGCATCAACCTCGGCCTCGGAAGGTGGTCTCCGCCTCGCCCGACCCCAGGGCTCGGCCTCAACCTCGGCCTCAGAAGGTGGTCTCCGCCTCGCCCGACCCCAGGGCTCGGCCTCAACCTCGACCTCGAAGGAATCGCGTCCTCACCCAGCCCGGCCTCAGCCTCAGGAGGAGTCTCCGCCTCGTCCAACCTTGGTCTCGGACCGACCGCGCCACGAGGGATACATCATTACCGCCCTAGCTAGCTCAGGCTACGAGGGAACAAGACCGGCGTCCTATCCAGGCTCGCCCCGGTAACAAGTAATGATGGCTCCCCGCGTGGGTCCATGATGACGGTGGTTCTCAGCCCCCTACGGAAGCAAGGAGACGTCAGCAAGGTCCCAGCAGCCCCGACAGCTGTGCTTCTACAGGGCTCAAGCGCTCCTCCGACGGCCACGATACCTCGTACACAGGGTTCTGGTACCTCTTCGACAGCCACGTTGGCATGTACACAGGGTTTAGGCACCTCCCTGCCGGACACGTTAGCGCATAGCTACACTCCCACTGTACACCTGGACCCTCTCCTTATATCTATAAAAGGAAGGTCCAGGGCCTTCATGCGGGAGGGTCGCGCGGGAGGATGGGCTGACAAACAGGCTCGCTCTCTCTCCCCCGCGAACACTTGTAACCCCTACTACGAGCGCACCCCCCTGGCGCAGGATAACACGAGCCGCGTTTCCCCCCTTGTGTTCCATCTCGCGCCAACCCATCTGGGTTGGGACACGCAGCGACAATTTTACTCGTCGGTCCAGGGACCCCCCGAGGTCAAAATGCCGACAATTACACATTCCATTTCTTCTGGAACTAAAATAATCTCAGCAAAACTGAAGAGCTATCACATAGGATTAGAAGCATTAAAATATTTGTCGTGACCTCTTGACATGCTGAACAATCATCCCATACTCCCATTCTACCATGACACTTTGTTTTGTTATACCTATGTGAACTTGTATTTTTTTTGCAGAAGAAAAGATGTTGAGGTTAAGCTCTATAATTGCATCGTTTAATATTCCATAACTTTTTGTCAACTTGGTCATTAACTACCCCTTCTGTGTGTGAAAACGGACTTGGCCATCTGTTATGTACTGTTAACCTATGTTCTCAGCAGATGGCGAAGACTTTTTTGTTGTGACAAGCGTTACTTTGTTCAGGACCGCTCCTAGACCTGCAGCTCTGTTTTCCAGTAATGACTCACAATGTAATTAGATATCAGTTATGGTGAGCAAAGCTGTACTATCTCAAAGATAAGCTTCCCCGCTTTTCAACCTCCAAGTGAAATCAGATGTGCTGACACAACAGTTTCTTCCACCGCCATTTCCATTTCTATTAGCAAACTGTTTTTTCACTTCCGTGTACAAATTAGCGCATTTCACTGTAGTCGCCGGATATCAGGTATGTAATATCTACAACTTTATATCATACTTACTTACAATGCAATGTTTTTGTTGTTGTTGTCAATGTACAAAATTCGTACTAGGGCCTTCTTATTGTGAATTTAATTGCTCCCTTTTATGAGGATCATGGGTTCTCAAGTACATGTGTATACTATACATTGCTATCCTAAAAAGGAATGACTGTCGTGTAACATAGGTATGGCTGTATTTTTTGTGGATTATCAGTTCACATGGATAATATTGTAAGTTCATGCTTCACATAACGTGTATATGCTCGTGCAAAACATTGATTTGCACGGCACACTATACTGTTTCCATAGTGTGGTTTAAAATAGGAAGTCTATTGAAGGTGGGATAGGAAGATTGCTAGAGTCAGTCTAATAAATTGGTGGCTAAGGGCACATGCAATAGTAAGGTAGTTACTAGCCCTCTAAAACTATGAGAAGTACTCATCGGTCAACAGGGGAGAGATTCCTCCAACCCGATTTCCATTAAAAATTGTCGGGTGCGACGATTACAACGAGGGAGGTGTTACAAAGAGGAGAGGGAGTTACATGAGCGAGTTCGAGGAATTGCATAAGCGAGGGAAATCACATTCCATCGTTAAGGACGACACACTATTGATCACAAAGGTGGCGTTTGCTAGAGGGAGACGTTGAACCCATATACGAGCGTCGGATCTGCAGGCACACAAGGTTGGGTGAAGTAGGGTCAACTCGCTTAGAAGACCTTGGCATTCCACCTCTTTCATAAGTGCCAGTGCCAATGTTATGGTCGCTAGATCGGTGAGGGATTGGAGAGAGATATCGATGGACAGGAACGTCGGCCGGGGGCCTCTGCCCATGTAATACCCAATTTGTAGGAGATAATATAAAAGGAGAGAAAATTATTTTTCCTTTATTTATATGTGTCTGTTGCATCTATTTACCATCACATGTGAACACTATATTTAAAAAAACCAATAAATAATAAAAGATATGTCACTAAATTGTGCATCATGATGGACTTTATTTTATGTGCATTTTGTGGCAAAGAGAAATATATTAATACCTAAATGAGAATTTAAGATTTAGAGGAATTCTAGAAACGTGGAGAAAAGAAAAAAGATAAAGGATATGAATAAATAAATAATATATGTAAATAAATATCTCCAAAATTAATACCATTAATTTCACAAATATAATTTGTAGTGGTGAGCAATAGAAGCTTGAATTTAAATTTAAATTGCGAAATAGAGAAAAGGGAGAAATAAAATGCACATAAAATAGGAAAGGCGGTTATAACCTAGATGGGCTGCGGGCACTCAATTCGGCCCAGCTAGATTTTCCCTCTGCGCACACAACCCAGCATGGCCCACCTATCTCTACCACGCGCCAGCCTGAACCTACACCCACGCCGACAGGCGGGGCCTACTTGTCGGTCGCGTGGCGTGATTCCACCTCCAACCATTCGCTGACGTGTGGGGCCCGGGGTGCAGGACGCCGTCTTCCCCACTCCGCGCACTCGGCGGGCGGATCGCATCCACCGCGCTCCACCTAATTCGTCGGGGAGTCGTTGCTTGACCCGAACGGCTTTCTCCCATCTATTCACTCGGCTGCACCTCACCTGTCTCTCCTGATTCACCACATCCGAGCCGGAGACCAGTTCTTGCACCGGTGCGAAGAGAACCGAACACACCGTCTGCGCTAATCTCGGCCGCCACAGGCAATCGAAGCTCTGCGCCAGCGCTCGAAGGCCCCGTGTTGTTGGCGTTGAAGCACTGCTGCCAATCTGGGGGCGGGATCTACAACTGGGGAGCCGGGAATTCTTCACCGTCGCTCGACCTCACCGTAGGTCCGCCAGTCGCTGGAGCTACGAGCCTTTACCCTGCGATTCCCGGTATGAGTTGCCCATCCATGTCCGCCTTCTTTTACCCTTCCTTTCGGTGTAGTTTCACTCTGTTAGGTCGGCAGAACACCAACTAACCATATTCCGGTCATGGCGCCACCGTATTGACGGTTGGCGCCGCCGCCGTCGGTGTCGTGTGGGGGTGATGCCCCCGGGACCGTCTGATTCGGGATAGACGGTGAGGATTAGAGATAAGGTACTGTTTCAGCCTAATGTTATCCTGGTCGTCGGATCGTCAACGCAGGGACATGATCGAATCGAGCCTATTTTAAATCGTCACCCTTGGTCGTTGATACGATGGACTAGATTGCGTACAGGTTCGCGGTGTTGTGCGATCTAATCTGGGCCCTTGATTCTAGATCGGGCGGCCGATATCGCGCCATACCCCTTCGGCTCTGGAATTTTACTAAAGAGTCCCCTAGGAACTAGAAAAACAACCCGCAGTCCATCCCTGGTTTAGCCTGAGTCTAGGGAATTGTTACAGATTGGACCCCAAGTTTTGTATTATTTGGCGCCTAGTCCAGAGCTTAGGAAAATCAAATAAATAAATTTAGAAATGGATTTTTAATATAAAAACATTTCCTAGAACTTATTTAATTGATAGAAAATCCATTTTTAGTCCAAATTGTTCCATTCCAATTTCTAAAATTTTGTAATATTAATGTTTATCACCTAGAGTCTCTGTTTTGACATGAAAACAGTAAGAAAATTAATTTCTCATTTAATCCTATTTCAAGCACATAAAACCTTTGGAAATTCATATCTTAAAATCTATAACTTCAAAATTAATGATTCCTGCTCCTAGAATCTTAGTTTAATGTGTAGATTATTATTTTGTATTTTATTTACATGTTTGGTGTGATGTTAATTTTTGCTATACTATGTATGTATTGTGTTGATGCGAGTAGACGAGCAAGCTACTATGGATCCTGAGGTTCAGCTGGTAGAAGTTGCTGAGCAGGAGCTCATTGAAGGAAAGTTGTGCCCTTGATCACTTCTTTTACCCATTCATGTTCTTATTAATCATAATGATCTGCATAGGTTAACTTTGATGGGACCCGATAGGTTACCCTAGATTTTGACTATCTTTATACCTTGTTTCACCACTGGTTTTGCTACTAAATTTTTGGGTAGTACATGCTATTGCTTTATGTGGCTTTGAGTATAGAGATATTCATCACTCATTGTTATACTTTTTATTATCTATTTATTATTTACTGTTCATGATAAGATCATTATGTTAATGGGAACATGGAGAACCACCTGGAAAAACAGTGCTACCACACGGGTTCAATTGGACGCCCTTGGCTGATTAACTAGGAAAGCTAGTGGATGACTACCTTACCTGAAAGGGGCAAGGGCAGTAGGGGAGTGGTCAATGTAGGGAGGTCCTTGGGTTGATTTTGCTGCGATGGCGGTCAAGCGAGGGATTCCTGCACTGGAGCTTCCTATAAACTGTAGCGGGTTTTCTGAAGCTAGTGGAACTTTGTAAAGGCCTCATAGTGGTACCCTGCCTCGCTTCCTTGGTAGAGGTGTATGTAGGGATGAAAACGAAAACGGTAATTTTCGGATACCGGGAATCGTTTTCGAAATTTTACCGAAATTTAGATCTAAACGGAAACGGAATTGGTTACCGAAAATACGGAAACGAAATCGGTAGAAAAAATCGGAATCGGAAACGGAAACGGTTTAGGCTTTTTCCGACCGTTTCCGGAAATTACCGTTTTTCATCCGGTATTTTACCGTCGGTAATAAATTCGGTATTTTTTAGAAAAATATTAAATCTGAGCTGACCTTTTTAAATTCATCTTAGCTTAGAAAAATATGAAACTAATTTTATTATTTTTCTAAAATCAAGATCTATCTAATGATATATAGTTTAGAATCGTTTGAAACTTTTATAAATCTTATTTATGTTTTCTTATCTATTATTACTCCTGATACATATATTCATAATTTGCACGAGAACTTAAGAAGGACTAAGAGGACACTAATTATATTGACTATGCCAAGTATTAGGGGTACAAATAGAATGTCAGTGTCATATCATTATACATATCTTGATTCTACTTTATTTAAATGCATAATAATGATTTTATTATTGTATACTTCTTACCTTATATATTTATTGTGACCTCCTACCTTATATATTATTACTAATTTTATATGAATGTATGACTTGCGTGATTTTTTGAAGTCAATTGAGGGTACATGTTAAAGTTTTTACCGATCGAATTTTAGATTCCGATCATAACCGGTGTAATTTTCGTACCGAACTTTCGTTTCCGATGTTTTCTGAATTACCGTTGTCGTTTTCGTTTCCAGAGTTACCGTTTCCGAGGAAAAATATGAAAACAAAAATGATTTTAGTGTTTACCGATCGTTTCTGACCGTTTTCACCCCTAGGTGTATGGGGTCTAATCAACTCCGTGGCAAATGGGTAACACGACTTGTGGGTAAAGATGTGCAACCTCTGCAGAGTGTAAAACTGGTATACTAGCCGTGCTCACGGTCATGAGCGGCTCGGACACTCACATGATTAATCTATGGAATTAAAACTTAATTTGTCATTTGCATCGCATTGGGATTATTTTATTATTACTTTTACTTATTTATACTATGGTTTGGTATTTACTTACACTTAGTAACTGCTAATAAAATTCTGACCAACATATAAAAGCAATTGTCAGCTTCAACCTTTATCTTATTGATCAGCCTTACACTTCACATGAACTCCCACCTTTGGTGAGTTCATGCACATTATTCCCCACAACTTGTTGAGCGATGAACATGTGTGAGCTCACTCTTGCTGTCTCACCCTCCACAGGAGAAGAACAGGTGGTCGAAGAGGAGCTGCCTAACACTGAGGCTTTCGACTTGATCTAGGTGGCGTTTCCCAATCATCTTTGTGGCGCCAGGGAATAATATTTAGTTCGCTTTATTTTATCATTTATTTTTGTAAGACTTCTGCTATGTAATAAGTACATTTATGATATTTATGACATTTATCTCTATGCACTCTGTTATTATATGTGTTGTCTTATCTAGCGCATATATGAGATGCACCCGGCTTTGTTCCTTAAAGCCTGGGTGTGACAGAAGTGGTATCAGAGGAAATGTTGACTGTAGGACGAAACCTAGATAGAAATGGACAAAAACCTTACCTACTTACCTTACTCTAATTCATTCTATACTTATCTCACTCTGATTCTTTCTATACTTATCTTGATCCTGTCTCACCTTCTACTGTTCTACTCTGATTATTCTTACCTTCTCTACTCTGAGACAAGATGGATTCCACACCTTGAATCCTACATTTATGACCTTCTTAAGAGATAGGAGGCCTAAGACAAAAACCAAAATTATTTTCTTTATTTAAAAATGTTTGTTGATTGTTCTGATGATCAATGCCTGATTTGCTTCTTTGATTGATTGAAATAGTATAGACGAGCATCTTAGCATGTACCACCATAAGGTAATGTATTAGCTTTAGTAGGTGACACACTTAGCTAATAAATTCCCCAAAGTAACATGCTTCGTAATTACATGCCTTGTCTACAATCCTTTCTTTTATACCCTATGTTTCTAACCCATATGGGCTACCCCTATATTGTTAGAAGAGAGCAGTATAGGTGTGATCCTTGGTATGTCATGGTTAAGAAAGGCAAAGGCAATTTATACACTGTGCTAAAGGAACCATAGAACTCACCAGTTCCAAAGGAGAAAGATTTGAAGTTGGAATTGCAGTAACTACCGCCACCAGACTAGCGGCATTCTTAGTAGATGGGAAGTTTGTTGGTGACAACGTCCGTGTGGTTAGGGATTTCCCAGACGTCTTTCCACAGGAGTTACCAGGGATGCCACCGGAGAGGAAAGTTGAGTTTATCATTGATCTCTTACCTGGGACTACTCCTACTTCCAAACGGCCATACAAGATGTATATAGAAGAGTTAAAATAACTTAAGAAGCAGTTAACAGAGTTGCAAGAGGCTGGGTACATTCGGCCGAGTTCTTCACCTTGGGGAGCGTCGGTTCTATTGTACAAAAGAAGGATGGATCGCAAAGGATGTGTGTGGATTACAGATCCCTTAATGATGTTACTGTGAAGAACAAGTATCTGTTACCCCGCATTGAAGATTTATTTGATCAGATGAGAGGTGTCGGGGTATTCTCGAAGATTGATCTCCGATTGGGTTACCATCAAATGAAGATTAGACCATCGGATATCCCCAAGACGACTTTCTCAACCCGATATGGATTATATGAGTTCACTGTTATGTCGTTTGGACTAACTAATGCACCAGCTTATTTTATGAATTTGATGAATAAGGTGTTTATGGAGTATTTGGATAGATTCATCGTAGTATTCATCGACGATGTTCTTATTTATTCCAAGAGTGTTAGTGATCATGAGGAACATCTGAGATTGGTGCTACAGAAGCTACGAGATAATCAACTCTACGCCAAGTATAACAAATGCGAGTTCTGGATTGACGAAGTGCCATTCCTTGAACATATCATTTCTAATGGAGGGATATCAGTGGATCCTGCTAAAGTCAAGGAGATAGTGGCATGGAGCATACCCACTACAGTTATTGAGGTCCGGAGTTTCTTGGGACTTGCAAGATATTATTGGAGATTTATTGAAGGATTTTCTAAGATTGCTAAGCCTATGACCTCACTTCTGGAGAAGAGAAGAGAGTTTAAGTGGAACGAGAAGTGCCAAGATAGTTTTAACCAACTGATGTTAAGATTGATGTCACCCCTAGTATTGGTTATGCCAAATCTACAGAAGGGATTTGACATATATTGTGATGGATGCGACCAAGGCATGGGATGTGTACTTATGCGAGAGGGACACGTAATTGCCTACGCGTCTCGTCAGTTGCGGAAACACGAATTGAACTACCCCACTCATGACTTAGAACTGGCAGGCGTAGTGCATGCGCTAAAGATATGGAGGCATTATATCATGAGAACCAAGTGCCAAGTGTACACGGATTATAAGAGTTTGTAGTACATATTCACACAAAAGGATCTCAATCTTAGGTAACGCCGATGGATGGAGCTTATTAAGGATTATGATTTGGAAATTCACTATCACCCGGGCAAGGTGAATTTGGTTGCAGATGCCTTGAGTCGAAAGGAGCACGTTCATTCAGCTATTGTTGCCCAGCTACCCGATGAGATTGTTGAGGATTTCAGGAGACTTAACCTGGGGATAGTTACTCACATTGAAGGAGTTACTATTGATGTGGAACCTACCTTGGAACAAGAAATCCGCAAAGGACAGACTGGCGATGCTAGGATATAAGAGATCAAGGATCTTATTACTGAAGGTAGAGGTCCGGAATTCACGGAGGATGAGCAAGGCACCGTATGGTTCAAGGACAGGATATGTGTTCCTGAGATCGATAACCTTCGTGAGACTATACTAAAGGAAGCCCATGACTCAGATTATTCTATTCATCCTGGCAGTACCAAGATGTATCAGGATTTGAAGCTGAAATACTGGTGGTAAGGATTGAAGAGAGATGTGGCTACAAATGTGGCTATGTGTGATGTGTGTCAAAGAGTTAAGGCTGAACACCAGAGGCTAGCTAGACTACTGCATCCACTAAAGATACCCGAGTGGAAGTGGGAAGAGATTGGTATGGACTTCATCACTAGATTGCCTCACACCTCGAAAGGATATGATTCTATACGGGTTATTGTGGATAGACTGACCAAAGTGGCTCATTTCATTCCGGTCAAGACTGCTTATAAGGGATCTCAATTGGCAGAGTATATATGGCTCGGATTGTGTCTCTACACGGTGTACCGAAGAAGATCGTTTCAGATAGAGGATCATAGTTTACCTCCAGATTTTGGAAAAGTTTTCATGACAATATGGATACGAAGTTGAATTTTAGTTCGGCCTACCATCCTCAGACTAATGGACAGACTGAAAGGACTAATCAAGTATTGGAGGACGTGTTGAGAGCTTGTGCCCTTCAGCATCATAGTAGTTGGGACAAGAGTCTACCTTATGCTGAGTTCTCATATAATAATAGTTACCAGGCCAGTTTGAAGATGTCCCCGTGTGAGGCTTTGTATGGCAGAAAGTGCAGGACTCCACTGTATTGGGATCAAACTGGTGAAAGGCAGTTCTTTGGACCTGAAATTATACAAGAGGCAGAGGAACAAGTCCATCAAATTAGGGAGAATTTGAGAACTGCGCAGTCAAGGCAGAAAAGCTATGCTGATACCCGAAGAAGACTGCTAGAGTTCAAGGAAGGTGATCATGTCTATTTGAAGGTGTCACCACTCCGAGGTATGCGAAGATTTAAAGTCAAAGGAAAGTTGTCCCCTCACTTTATTGGATCCTTCTTGATTTTAAAGCGAGTGGGAGAGGTTGCATATCAATTGGAGCTACCTGACCATCTTGCGGATGTACATCGGATGTACATGATGTCTTCCATGAATCTCAGCTGAAGAAAGGTCTCAAGGTACCTGAAGAGCAGCTACCAATGGAGGATCTTAGTGTTCAAGATGATCTGACTTATGCAGAATACCCTATCAAGATTCTTGATACACTGACTTGTGTCACGAGGAGTAAAGTGATTACGATGTGCAAAGTACAATGGAGCCAGCATGGAGAAGATGAAGCAACTTGGGAGAGAGAAGAAGAGCTTCGCATAGATTTTCCCCATCTTTTCCCTAGTCCTTCCTAAATCTCGAGGACGAGATTCTTGTTAAGGGGGTAGGATTTGTAATACCCAATTTGTAGGAGATAATATAAAAGAAGAGAAAATTATTTTTCCTTTATTTATATGTGTGTGTTGCATCTATTTACCATCACATGCGAACACTATATTTAAAAAACCAATAAATAATAAAAGATATGTCATAAATTGTGCATCATGCTGGACTTTATTTTATGTGCATTTTGTGGCAATACAAAAATAAAATAAAGAGAAATATATTAATACCTAAATGGGAATTTAAGATTTAGAGGAATTTTAGAAATGTGGAGAAAAGGAAAAAGATAAAGGATATGAATAAATAAATAATATATGTAAATAAATATCTCCAGAATTAATACCCCTAATTTCACAAATATAATTTGTAGTGATGAGCCATAGAAGCTTGAATTTAAATTTGAATTCAAATTTAAATTTGGAAATAGAGAAAAGGGAGAAATAAAATGCACATAAAATAGGAAAGGGGGTTATAACCTAGATGGGCTGCGACCACTCAATTCGGCCCAGCTAGATTTCCCTCTACGCACACAGCCCAGCACGGCCCACCTATCTCTACCACGCGCCAGCCTGAACCTACACCCGCGCCGACAGGCGGGGCCTACTTGTCAGTCGCGTGGCGCGATTCCACCTCCAACCATTCGCTGACATGTGGGGCCCGGGGTGCAGGACGCCGTCTTCCCCACTCTGCGCACTCGGCGGGCGGATCACATCCACCGCGCTCCGCCTAATTCGTCGGGGAGTCGTTGCTTGACCCGAACGGCTTTCTCCCGTATATATGACTCGGCCGCACCTCACCTGTCTCTCCTTATTCACCTCATCATAGCCAGAGACCAGTTCTTGCGCCGGTGCGAAGAGAACCGAACACACCATCTGTGCTAATCTCGGTCGCCACCAGCAATTGGAGCTCTGCGCTAGTGCTCGAAGGCCTCGTGTTGTTGGCGGTGAAGCACTGCTGCCAATCTAGGGGCAGGATCTACAGCTGGGGAGCCGGGAATTCTTCACCATCGCTCGACCTCACCGTAAGTCCGCTAGTCGCTGGAGCTAGGAGCCTTTACCCTGCGATTCCCAGTATGAGTTGCCCATCCATGTCTGCCTTCTTTTCCCCTTCCTTTCGGTGTAGTTTCGCTCTGTTAGGTCGGCAGAACACCAAATAACCATATTCCGGTCATGGCGCCACCGTATTGACGGGCGGCGCCGCCGTCGGTGTCGTGTGGGGGTGATGCCCCCGGGACCGTCTGATTCGGGATAGACGGTGAGGATTAGAGATAAGGTACTGTTTCAGCCTAATGTTATCCTGGTCGTCGGATCGTCAACGCAGGGACATGATCGAATCGAGCCTATTTTAAACCGTCACCCTTGGTCGTTGATACGATGGACCAGATTGCGTACAGGTTCGCGGTGTTGTGCGATCTAATCTGGGCCCTTGATTCTAGATCGGGCGGCCGATATCGCGCCATACCCCTTCGGCTCTGGAATTTTACTAAAGAGTCCCCTAGGAACTAGAAAAACAACCCGCAGTCCATCCCTGGTTTAGCCTGAGTCTGGGGAATTGTTACAGATTGGACCCCAAGTTTTGTATTATTTGGCGCCTAGTCCAGAGCTTAGGAAAATCAAATAAATAAATTTAGAAATGGATTTTTAATATAAAAACAATTTCTAGAACTTATTTAATTGATAGAAAATCCATCTTTAGTCCAAATTGTTCCATTCTAATTTCTAAAATTTTGTAATATTAATGTTTATCACCTAGAGTCTCTGTTTTGACATGAAAACAGTAAGAAAATTAATTTCTCATTTAATCCTATTTCAAGCACATAAAACCTTTGGAAATTCATATCTTAAAATCTATAACTTCAAAATTAATGATTCATGTTCCTAGAATCTTAGTTTAATGTTTAGATTATTATTGTGTATTTTATTTACATGTTTGGTGTGATGTTAATTTTTGCTATACTATGTATGTATTGTGTTGATGCGAGTAGACGAGCAAGCTTTATGTGGCTTTGGGTATAGAGATATTTATCACTCATTGTTATACTTTTTATTATCTGTTTATTATTTACTGTCTATGATAAGATTATTATGTTAATGGGAACATGGAGAACCACCCGGGAAAATAGTGCTACCACAAGGGTTTAATGCGACGCCCTTGGCTGATTAACTAGGAAAGCTAGTGGATGGCTACCTTACCCGAAAGGGGCAAGGGCAGTAGGGGAGTGGTCAGTGTAGGGAGGTCCTTAGGTTGATTTTGCTGCGATGGCGTTCAAGCGAGGGATTCCTGCAATGGAGCTTCCTATAAACTGTAGCGGGTTTTCTGAAGCTAGTGGAACTTTGTAAAGGCCTCGTAGTGGTACCCTGCCTCGCTTCCTTGGTAGAGGTGTATGGGGTCTGATCAACTCCGTGGCAAATGGGTAACACGACTTGTGGGTAAAGATGCACAACCTCTGTAGAGTGTAAAACTGGTATACTCACATGAACACATAAATATATGGAATTAAAACTTAATTTTTCATTTGTATCGCATTGGGATTATTTTATTATTACTTTTACTTATTATTACTATGGTTTGGTATTTACTTACACTTAGTAACTGCTAATAAAATTTTGACCAACATATAAAAGTGTCGGGGACCATAATTAGGGGTACCCTCAAGGCTCCTAATTCTCAGCTGGTAACCCCCATCAGCATAAAGCTGCAAAGGCCTGATGGGTGCGATTAAGTCAGGGATCGGTCCATTCGAGGGACTTGATCACGCCTCGCCCGAGCCTAGCCTCGGACAAGGGCAGCCGACCCCGGAGGATCTCCGTCTCGCCCGAGGCCCCCCCCCCCTCCAGCGACGAACACATTTCCGGCTCGTCCGAGGCCCTGTCTTCGCCAAGAAGCAACCCTCACTGAATCGCCGCGCCGACCAACCAAATCGCAGGAGCATTTAATGCAAAGGTGGCCTGACACCTTTATCCTGACGCGCGCCCTTCAGTCGATAGAGCCGAAGTGACCGCAGTCACTTCGCTGCTCCACTGACCGACCTGACCGAAGGACAGCGCCGCCTGCGCTGCACCGACTGCGGTGCCACTTGACAGAGTGAGGCTGACAGGCAGTCAGGCCCGGCCTCAGGCCCCATTGGAAACTCCGCTCCGCCCGACCCAGGGCTCGGACTTGGGCTAAGCCCTAGAAGACGGCGAACTCCGCTCCGCCCGACCCAGGGCTCGGACTCGGGCTAAGCCCCAGAAGATGGCGAACTCCGCTCCGCCCGACCCAGGGCTCGGACTCGAGCTCAGCCCCGGGAGACGGCGAACTCCGCTCCGCCCGACCCAGGGCTCGGACTCGGGCTAAGCCCCAGAAGACGGCGAACTCCGCTCCGCCCGACCCAGGGCTCGGACTTGGGCTCAGCCCCAGGAGACGATGAACTCCGCTTCGCCC
Organism: Zea mays; assembly: GCF_902167145.1. Taxonomy (NCBI): domain Eukaryota; kingdom Viridiplantae; phylum Streptophyta; class Magnoliopsida; order Poales; family Poaceae; genus Zea; species Zea mays. Next base: position 156,661,775 of record NC_050099.1, on the reverse strand, counting down.
GACCCCAGGGCTCGGACTCAGCCCTGGCCTCAGCCGACGGTCTCCGCCTCGCCCGACCCAGGGGCTCGGACTCAACCACGGCCACGGAAGACAGACTCGACCTCGACCTCGGAGGAGCCTCCACATCGCCCAACCTAGGGCGCGGGCCGGCCACGTCAACGGGAGGCGCCATCATTACCCTGCCCCAAGCTGACTCAGGCTACGGGGAACAAGACCGGCATCCCATCTGGCTCGCTCCGCCAGATAGGCAATGATGGCGCCCCGCACGCTCCCTGACGGCGGCAGCTCTCCGCCCCCTTACGGAAGCAAAAGGACGTCAGCAAGGACTCGACAGCCCCGACAGCTGTCCCTTCGCCAGGCTCCAGCGCTCCTTCGACGGCCACAGCATCACACGAACCGGGCGCCATAACCTCTCCGGCCGCCACGATGGCGTGTACTTAGGGCGCTAGCTCTCCTCCGCTAGACGCGTAGCACTCTGCTACACCCCCCATTGTACACCTGGATCCTCTCCTTACGCCTATAAAAGGAAGGACCAGGGCCCTCTTAGAGAGGGTTGGCCGCGCGGGGACAAGGACGAGACAGGCGCTCGCTTGAAGCCGCTCGCTCCCTCTCCCGCGTGGACGCTTGTAATCCCCTACTGCAAGCGCACCCGACCTGGGCGCGGGACGAACACGAAGGCCGCGGGATTTCCACCTCTCTCACGCCGGTCTCCGGCCTCCTCACTTCCCCCCTTCACGCTCGGCCTCGCGTCGACCCATCTGGGCTGGGGCACGCGGCGACATTCACTCGTCGGCCCAGGGACCCACCGGTCTCGAAACGCCGACAGTTGGCGCGCCAGGTAGGGGCCTGCTGCGTGTTGACGAACAGCTTCCCGTCGAGCTCAAGATGGGCAGTCTCCAGCAACCTTTCCGGCCCGGGACGGTGCTCCGTTTCAGGAGTCTTGAGTTCATGTCCCTCGACGGCAGCTACGACATGATACTCCTTCCACCACCGTGCGACAGCGACAATGGCGGCCGACAGCCCGCCCACTGGCGGCGGAATCGACGACGTCTTCCCCGCGTGGTGGAAGAACAACATTCGAGCTCACCCCGTCCTCTCCCCGCCGACGGAGGGGGAGGCAGGGCAACCAAGGCCAAGCAGGAGGCAGCGTCACGTCGGCTGTCGAGCGAGTCGACGGCGCCAGCGCCCCAACGGGGGGCGCGTCGGGCGTCGTCCTCGCGTTTGAGACGAAGACGAGCGCCGTCTCCCCGCAACATGCCGATTCCGAGCAAACGGACGACGCCAGCACGCTCGTGAAAGGCTTGCTGGACGTCACCCTCGTACCTGAGATGACGGTGCGGTCAGTCCCCGACATGACTTCATCACCGCCCGTCGACCAAGAGGTACCGACTGATTCCCATCTCACACCCCCTGGATTCAGCCTCGACCCGCCAAGCGACTTCGCTTTGGCGGGCGCTCTCATAGAGGCGAGTCCAAACCCTCTGGGGTTTCGTATGCGGTCACCTTGGGACCGGCTGACGGACGTCTCGACCTACGGGCCCTCTGGGTCCGAGGAAGACGACGTGCCCGACTTCTGTTGGGATTTCTCTGGACTTGGCAACCCCAGTGCCATGCGGGACTTCATGACCGCATGCGACTACTGCCTTTCCGACTGTTCCGACGGTAGCCGCAGCCTCGGCGACGAGGACTGCGGCCCAAGCCGTGAATGTTTCCACGTCGATCTAGGGGGTCCCTCCGAAGGCAACCATCTCGGCATGCCGGAGGACAGTGATCTCCCTAGGCCGGTGCCTCGCGTTGACATCCCACGGGAGCTAGCTGTGGTCCCCGTTCAGGCGGGGGGCCATGACCCACAGCTCGAGCAAATCCGCGGGGTGCAGGCCAGGCTCGACGAGGGAGCAGGAGCGCTTGAGCCGATCCGCCGGGACGTCGGGCAGGAATGGGCGGGCCAACCTCTGGCCGGAGAAATGCGTCATCTACCCCAGGGCTTCTAGCACCGCATCGCCGATGATGCCAGGATGAGGCCGCCACCCGCTTCCAGTGGGGTCGGCCAGAACCTGGCTGCAGCAGCAATGCTTCTCCGCGGATGCCGGAGCCATCAACCACCGAGGGACGGCGAATCCAAGGAGAGCTCAAGAATCTCCTGGAAGGTGCCACGGTCCGACGGGCCGAGAGCTTCGCCTCCCGAAGGCAGGGGTACCCCTCGGAACATCATGCCGCGACTTCCCGATTCATGCGGGAAGCCTCGGTCCACACCGGGCGCACGCGCAACACAGCGCCTGCGGCCCCGGGTCGCCTCGGCAACGAGCACCATCATCGCGACCGTCGGGCCCACCTCGACGAGAGGGTGCGCCGAGGCTACCACCCTAGGCGTGGGGGACGCTACGACAGCGGGGAGGATAGGAGTCCCTCGCCCGAACCACCCGATCCGCAAGCCTTCAGCCGGGCCATACGACGGGCGCCGTTCCCGACCCGGTTCCGACCCCCGGCTACCATCACAAAGTACTCGGGGGAGACGAGACCGGAGCTGTGGCTCGCGGACTACCGGCTGGCCTGCCAACTGGGTGGAACGGACGATGACAACCTCATCATCCGCAACCTCCCCCTGTTCCTCTCCGACACCGCTCGCGTCTGGTTAGAGCACCTGCCTCCGGGGTAGATCTCCAACTGGGACGACCTGGTCCAAGCCTTCGCCGGCAATTTCCAGGGCACGTACGTGCGCCCTGGGAATTCCTGGGACCTCCGAAGCTGCCGACAGCAGCCGGGAGAGTCTCTCCGGGACTACATCCGGCGATTCTCGAAGCAGCGCACCGAGCTGCCCAACATCACCGACTCGGATGTCATCGGCGCGTTCCTCGCCGGCACCACCTGCCGCGACCTGGTGAGCAAGCTGGGTCGCAAGATCCCCACTAGGGCGAGCGAGCTGATGGACATCGCCACCAAGTTCGCCTCTGGCCAGGAGGCGGTCGAGGCTATCTTCCGGAAGGACAAGCAGCCCCAGGGCCGCCCACCGGAAGATGCCCCCGAGGCGTCAACTCAGCACGGCGCCAAGAAGAAGGGCAAGAAGAAGTCGCAAGCGAAACGCGACGCCGCCGACGCGGACCTTGTCGCCGCCGCCGAGTACAAGAACCCTCGGAAACCCCCCGGAGGTGCCAACCTCTTCGACAAGATGCTCAAGGAGTCGTGCCCCTATCACCAGGGGCCCGTCAAGCACACCCTCGAGGAGTGCGCCATGCTTCGGCGTCACTTCCACAGGGTCGGGCCACCCGCGGAGGGTGGCAGGGCTCGCGACGACGACAAGAAGGAAGATCACCAGGCAGGAGAGTTCCCCGAGGTCCGCGACTGCTTCATGATCTACGGTGGGCAAGCGGCGAACGCCTCGGCTCGGCACCGCAAGCAAGAGCGTCGGGAGGTCTGTTCGGTGAAGGTGGCGGCGCCAGTCTACCTAGACTGGTCCGACAAGCCCATCACCTTCGACCAAGCCGACCACACCGACCACGTGTCGAGCCCGGGGAAATACCCGCTCGTTGTCGACCCCGTCATCGGCGACGTCAGGCTCACCAAGGTCCTCATGGACGGAGGCAGCAGCCTCAACATCATCTACGCCGAGACCCTCGGGCTCCTGCGTGTCGATCTGTCCTCGGTCCGGGCAGGCGCTGCGCCTTTCCATGGGATCATCCCCGGGAAGCGCGTCTAGCCCCTCGGACAACTCGACCTTCCCGTCTGCTTCGGAGCGCCCTCCAACTTCCGAAGGGAGACCCTGACGTTCGAGGTGGTCGGGTTCCGAGGAACCTACCACGCGGTACTGGGAAGGCCATGCTACGCGAAGTTCATGGCCGTCCCCAACTACACCTACCTGAAGCTCAAGATGTCGGGCCCCAACAGGGTCATCACCATCGGCCCCACGTACAAACACGCGTTCGAATGCGACGTGGAGTGCGTGGAGTACGCCGAGGCCCTCGCCGAGTCCGAGGCCCTCATCGCCGACCTGGAGAGCCTCTCTAAGGAAGTGCCAGACGTGAAGCGTCACGCCGGCAACTTCGAGCCAGCGGAGACGGTTAAGTCCGTCCCCCTCGACCCCAGCAGTGACGCCTCCAAGCAAGTCCGGATCGGCTCCGAGCTCGATCCCAAATAGGAAGCAGTGCTCGTCGACTTTCTCCGCACGAACGCCGACGTCTTCGCGTGGAGTCCCTCGGACATGCCCGGCATACCGAGGGATGTTGCCGAGCACTCGCTGGACATCCGAGCCAGAGCCCAACCCGTCAAGCAGCCTCTGCGCCGATTCGACGAAGAGAAGCGCAGAGCCATAGGCGAGGAGATCCACAAGCTAAAGGCGGCAGGGTTCATCAAAGAGGTATTCCATCCCGAATGGCTTGCCAACCCTGTGCTTGTGAGAAAGAAAGGAGGGGAATGGCGGATGTGTGTAGACTACACTGGTCTAAACAAAGCATGTCCGAAGGTTCCCTACCCTCTGCCTCGCATCGATCAAATCGTGGATTCCACTGCTGGGTGCGAAACCCTGTCTTTCCTCGATGCCTACTCCGGGTATCACCAAATCAGGATGAAAGAGTCCGACCAGCTCGCGACTTCTTTCATCACACCCTTCGGCATGTACTGCTATGTCACCATGCCGTTCGGCTTGAGGAATGCGGGCGCGACGTACCAGCGGTGCATGGACCATGTGTTCGGCGAACACATTGGCCGGACGGTCGAGGCCTACGTCGATGACATCGTAGTCAAGACGAGGAAAGCCTCCGACCTCCTTTCCGACCTTGAAGTGACATTCCGATGTCTCAAGGCGAAAGGCGTGAAGCTCAATCCCGAGAAGTGTGTCTTCGGGGTACCCCGAGGCATGCTCTTGGGGTTCATCGTCTCCGAGCGGGGCATCGAAGCCAACCCGGAGAAGATCGCAGCCATCACCAGCATGGGGCCCATCAAGGACTTGAAGGGCGTACAGAGGGTCATGGGATGTCTCGCGGCTCTGAGCCGCTTCATCTCACGCCTCGGCGAAAGAGGTCTGCCTCTGTACCGCCTCTTAAGGAAGGCCAAGTGCTTCACTTGGACCCCTGAGGCCGAGGAAGCCCTCGGGAACCTGAAGGCGCTCCTCACGAATGCGCCTATCTTGGTGCCCCCAGCTGCCGGAGAAGCCCTCCTGATCTACATCGCCGCAACCACTCAGGTGGTTAGCGCCGCGATTGTGGTTGAGAGGCAAGAAGAGGGGCATGCATTGCCCGTTCAGAGGCCGGTCTACTTCGTCAGCGAGGTACTGTCCGAAACCAAGATCCGCTACCCACAAGTTCAGAAGCTGCTGTACGCGGTGATCCTGACGCGGCGGAAGCTGCGACACTACTTCGAGTCTCATCCGGTAACTGTGGTGTCATCCTTCCCCCTGGGGGAGATCATCCAGTGCTGAGAGGCCTCGGGTAGAATCGCAAAGTGGGCGGTGGAAATCATGGGCGAAGCAATCTCGTTCGCCCCTCGGAAGGCCATCAATTACCAGGTCCTGGCGGACTTCATGGCTGAATGGGTCGACACCCAGCTCCCAACAGCTCCGATCCAACCGGAGCTCTGGACCATGTTCTTCGACGGGTCACTGATGAAGACAGGAGCCAGAGCAGGCCTACTCTTCATCTCGCCCCTCGGGAAGCACCTACGCTACGTGCTACACCTCCATTTCCCGACGTCCAACAATGTGGCTGAGTACGAGGCTCTGGTCAACGGGTTGCGGATCGCCATCGAGCTAGGGGTCCGACGTCTCGACGCTCGCGGTGACTCGCAGCTCGTCATCGACCAAGTCATGAAGAACTCCCACTGCCGCGACCCGAAGATGGAGGCCTACTGCGATGAGGTTCGGCGCCTGGAAGACAAGTTCTACGGGCTCGAGCTCAACCACATCGCCCGGCGCTACAACGAGACTGCGGATGAGCTGGCTAAAATAGCCTCGGGGCGAACAACGGTTCCCCCGGACGTCTTCTCTCGAGACCTGCATCAACCCTCCATCAAGATCGACGACACGCCCGAGCCTGAGGCACCCTCGGCCCAGCTCGAGGTACCCTCGGCTCAGTCCGAGGCATCCTCGGCACGGCCCAAGGCACCCTCAGCTCGGCCCGAGGCGCCCTCGGTTCAGCCCGAGGCACCCACGGCCCCCGAGGGTGAGGCACTGCGCGTCGAGGAGGAGCGAAGCGGGGTCACGCCTAATCAAAACTGGCAGACCCCATACCTGAAATATCTCCACCGAGGAGACCTACCCCTCGACCGAGCCGAGGCTCGGCGGTTGGCGCGACGCGCCAAGTCGTTCGTCTTGCTGGGAGATGGGAAGGAGCTCTACCACCGCAGCCCCTCAGGCATCCTCAAGCGATGCATCTCCATCGCCGAAGGTCAGGAACTCCTACGAGAGATACACTTGGGGGCTTGCGGCCATCACGCAGCACCTCGAGCCCTTGTTGGAAACGCCTTCCGACAAGGTTTCTACTGGCCGACGGCGGTGGCCGACGCCACTAGAATTGTCCGCACCTGCGAAGGGTGTCAATTCTACGCAAGGCAGACCCACCTGCCTGCCCAGGCTCTGCAGACGATACCCATCACTTGGCCTTTTGCCGTGTGGGGTCTGGACCTCGTCGGCCCCTTGCAGAAGGCACCCGGGGGCTACACGCACCTGTTGGTCGCCATCGACAAATTCTCCAAGTGGATCGAGGTCCGACCCCTAAACAGCATCAGGTCTGAGCAGGCGGTGGCGTTCTTCACCAACATCATCCATCGTTTCGGGGTCCCGAACTCCATCATTACCGACAACGGCACCCAGTTCATCGGCAGAAAGTTCCTGGACTTCTGCGAGGATCACCACATCCGGGTGGACTGGGCCGCCGTGGCTCACCCCATGTCGAATGGGCAAGTAGAGCGTGCCAACGACATGATTCTACAAGGACTCAAGCCTCGAATCTACAACGACCTCAACAAGTTCGGCAAGCGATGGATGAAGGAACTCCCCTTGGTAGTCTGGAGCCTGAGGACAACGCCGAGCCGAGCCACGGGCTTCACGCCGTTCTTTCTAGTCTATGGGGCCGAGGCCATCTTGCCCACAGACTTAGAATACGGTTCCCCGAGGACGAGGGCCTATGCTGACCAAAGCAACCAAGTTAATCGAGAAGACTCGCTGGACCAGCTGGAAGAGGCTCGGGACAAGGCCTTGCTGCACTCGGCGCGGTACCAGCAGTCCCTGCGACGCTACCACGCCCGAGGGGTCCGGTCCCGAGACCTCTAGGTGGGCGACCTGGTGCTTCGGCTGCGACAAGACGCCCGAGGGCGGCACAAGCTCACGCCCCCCTGGGAGGGGCCGTTCGTCATCGCCAAAGTTCTGAAGCCCGGAACGTACAAGCTGGCCAACAGTCAAGGCAAGGTCTACAGCAACGCTTGGAACATCCAACAGCTACGTCGCTTCTACCCTTAAGATGTTTTCAAGTTGTTCATATACCTCGCTCCCACGCAAAATTTAGTCATCAAGGAAGGGTCGGTTTGCCTCGGCAAAGCCAGACCCTGCCTCGAGGGCTAAAAGGGGGGAACCCCCTCTGCGTCGAATTTTTTCCTCGAAAAAAGATCCTTTCTGCCAGAATGTCTTTCGTGCTTTTTGACTACTTCGAAAGTGGAACCTGAAAACGACGGAGTACACGTAAGCAGCCAAGGCTGACCGAGCCGAGGGACTCCTACGCCTCCGGGATACGGATACCTCACTCATCACCTTCTGCGATAAGTAACTCACGTTCGGATAAGTGATTCCGCGGACCGAACAAGTCTCCACATTCGAAAGCTCCTCTGCCGAAGCGATTCTTCGAGCCTTCTCGACTGCGTTGGTGGCAGAACCCTATGGACGGGTAAGAGTGCGCGTAAGCGGCAAGGCCGACCGAGCCGAGGGACTCCTACGCCTCCGGGATACGGATACCTCACTCATCACCTTCCGCGAGAAGCAACTCTCGCTCACACAGACAATTCCGTTACCGACGAAAAAGTCTAGATACTCGAAACAAGAGGAAAAGAAACACAGCTTTACAACACGGCGAGGGTGTGCTTGGGCCTCGGCGGCCGCAGAAAACACACGCTACAAGATGATCTGATCCCGCAGGCTCGGATCTTGACGGTTGAAGGGAGCAGCAGCACCCTCGGCATCAACTACACCTTCGGCGAGGTCCGACCTGGCCTCGGACGGCAACGCGGTCCGAGGATCACCACTCCGAAGGACGACTTTGTCATCACGCTCGGGCCATCGCCTGCCCGGGTCTTCTCCGAGAATTCGGCCCGAGCAGGCGGCTCGGCTAGCCACCCCGAGGCCTCGGCCAGCTGTACCCCGAAGACATCAGACCGGCCCGAGGCCTCGGAAGATCAACTCCGGCGTCGGTCCCGCTAACGGACGACCCGGCTAGGCTCCGGCCGACCAGGTCCTCTTTTCGAGCCAACTCTGCCTCTGTTCGTGCTGACACCGCTACCCCTAGCCTCGGCTCATCGAAGAGCAGCCGAGGGGTTCCTTTAACTAAGCAAGAGAAGCCTCGGACGACAAGGCTGACCGAGCCGAGGGACTCCTACGCCTCCGGGATATGGATACCTCACTCGTCACCTTTACACGGGGCAACTCACGCTTGGTGAAGCAGTTCAGACAATCAACGGGCGAGTCTTAGTGCTCGAAAATGAGGAAAAACACGGCTCCGTGCCCAAAATTACATACATGTTCAGGCCTCGACAGCCACAATGAACAAAAACACTGGCATTCACGGTGCCATTACAAACGGAACTCCGGTTCCGCCTCCGCGGGTACGAACAACCCCACTCGGCGAGGGGGGAGCCTGCGGAGCAACAGAAGACCGACGGGCGGCTCGCCGTCACCCGCTCCGGCAGCAACAACAACGACCCCCGCTCCGGGTGGCCGAACTGCAGCAGCGATGGCCTCAGGGCGGACGCTGCTGCAACCTTGCCCTCGCCTACGCCGATGCTCGAGGGGCGAGGACAAGTACAAAGAGCCGGAGGCCCGAAGCGCGGATGGTGGCGGTGATCCCGTCGGCAACGGGGACTTCTCGAGCCGCCTCCACCTCGGCACCGATGACGGGGGCCGTCAGCCCTCCGGCAGATCCCCACTCAGATCCTCCCGGACGAGTGGGGCACCGACCTCCGCGTGGAGGCGTCGTACCGGTGCAAAGGCAGGACCGCCCCAGAAAACGAACGTCGCCCTGGCAGCGCGCAACATCTTGGGCGGTCCTCCCGTGCGCACGGCGCAACAACCTCCTTCGCGGCAGGAGGGGGCACCGGGAGCCAAGCCGGCGAGTCTAACGCGCCGAGGCTGACGACGCCCACAGTCGGCCAGCCCCGCGTTGTCGAAGTCCGCCCCTCTCGCAGGGCCAGTGAGCGCACTCTCCCTCGAACGATGAGGGAGAGGCTGACCCACGAAACCGCGCGGGAGGTAGAGCTCCGGCTCAGCCCGGCCTCCACCCCAGCGAGGATGATGAACATCCTTGAAGCTGAGGGTGGGACCAAGATCGCAGCCCGGCTTGCTTCTCCCCACCCAGGAGCTAGTGGTCACCGTCTCAGGTGACCACCGGCGAGGGGATGCAGCCGGGCTGACTGATGAAAATCCTTGAAGCCGAACGATGGCTGAAAGGTACCAACTCCCGCGGAGTTGCGTTCCCCCAACGACAAGGCGGAAGGACTGCGGGCATCCCCCATCCCGGGGCTCGGAAGGTGGAAAGACACGATGCATAAGGGAGCGCGAAGACACGGTCGCCTTTCAAGGGGGTCACCCTCCTTTTAAAGGCGACTCTCCCTACTTGCGTCCCCAGCCGTCGTGGGCTGAGTCTTCTCCAACACGCTCCAAGGTCCTCCCCCTACGGCGCGGGGGCTGGGTCCCACACGTCATGCAAGCCGGCCCAGAGCAGAAGAAGCCAAACCGCCGCGCGCGGTGCATGCAACCACCCAGCGGTTACAAGTGGCCCTCCACTTTTGCCCAGACCAGCGGGCGAAAGGGCGGGTAGCCATGCAGGCGGCATGCAACCGCGCCAAGTGGGCACACTTCTCCGACTTCCAACACGCCCAGCATGGAGGCCCAGGCCCACGCGTCACGCAACCGGCGCGCCGGATGCTGCGTGCGAGCAACTGCACCACCGCCCGCGCCACTACCGCGCCTCCTCGACTGCGGAACCAATACCGTGACTCGAGGCGACCCAGCGCACGACCCAGCAGCGCCAGCCTGGCGCGATGGTCAATGCGGCCAAAAATGGGCCGGCAGTAATGGCGGTGGCAGACGGGCAGGAGTAGCGGTCACGTCGTCAGCCAAGCTTACGTCCCATCCGGGGGCAGCGAGAGAACCCTCTCTCACGACGTGAAGATGACGCACTCATGTTCCGTTCTTCGAACGGCCCGCGCACGCGCAACGATCGCCCCGCGAGCCACTAGCCCCGTCGCATTAACTCCGCGGCGGGACAGGCGGCACCTCTAGCAGGGGAAGCGAGCGAAGCTTCGCCTTCGCCATAATGACCACGTCGAAAAAGGTACGCCACGTTGTTCAAATTCCGCATCCTTTTCCTTTTCCTCTTTATCTCTCTTACAACAGGGACCGGGAAAGGGGGATACCCCGAAAAGGATCCTTCCCCGTGAAGGAACCAGGCTCCGAGCCTCCCTACTGATCAGAGGTTCGAAGGCTGGCCCCTCGGAGGGGTTCAACAGCCGCCTCAGAGCGCATGGGCTCCACACCCACTACTGGTTAGAGGTTCGAAGGCCGGCCCCTCGGAAGGGTTCAACGACCGCCTCAGGCTACTCGGGCTCCGCGCCCACTACTGATCAGGGTTTCGAAGGCTGGCCCTCGAAGGGTTCACAGCCGCCTCAGACGCAGAGCGAGGGATGACCATGGGTACGTTCGATACATAACCAAGGCTCGGGCTACGCTCCCGAGGTACCCTAGGACATTTCCGAGACCAGCGGGAACGATCTTATAACGGAATCCCATCAGAGGGAGGCATCGAGCCCTCGGACCCCGTCGACAGGGGACCGGGTCCGGCAGATCACCCGCAGGTACTTTTGGGCGCGCCTCTGGGCCTCTAGCCGACCCCTAGCAAATGGGGCACGGACGTCCGCTCGGATTACCCGCCAGCAGCTCACCGGAGACACCATGTTCGGCGCCCACCGAGGGCAACATGGCGCTCCCCCCCCTCCTCCTTGCGGAATGGCGACGCAGGGGCGTATGTAAAAAAGTCGAGTCTGTCCCTGATCGTCCTCTCGCCCTGTGCAGAGGCTCGGGGGCTGCTCTCGCAAACCCGGCTCCACCCAATCCGTTGACAGCATCAACATACCATCCCGAGAACTTGGAACCCGACCGTGCACCCGGGCTACGGCCAACTCGCATGAGGGAACGACCAGACCAGCCGAAGCATTACGCGAGGCATTAAGACCTCGGAGGAGTCAAACCACTCCTCCGAGGCCTCGGGGGCTACACCCGGCGGGTGCGCTCGCGCGCACCCACCGGAACAAAACGCAACCGAGAAAGGCTGGTCCCCTTGCAAAAAAGTGCGACAAAAGCCTCCAAGCGAGTGTTAACACTCCCTTCGAGGCTCGGGGGCTACTGTCGGGGACCATAATTAGGGGTACCCTCAAGGCTCCTAATTCTCATCTGGTAACCCCCATCAGCATAAAGCTGCAAAGGCCTGATGGGTGCAATTAAGTCAGGGATCGGTCCATTCGCGGACAAGGGCAGCCGACCCCGGAGGATCTCCATCTCGCCTGAGGCCCCCCCCCCTCTAGCAACGAACACATTTCCGGCTCGTCCGAGGCCCTGTCTTCGCCAAGAAGCAACCCTGACCGAATCGCCGCGCCGACCGACCAAATCGCAGGAGCATTTAATGCAAAGGTGGCCTGACACCTTTATCCTGACGCGCGCCCTTCAGTCGACAGAGCCGAAGTGACCGCAGTCACTTCGCCGCTCCACTGACTGACCTGACCGAAGGACAGCGCCGCCTGCGCCGCACCGACTGCGGTGCCACTTGACAGAGTGAGGCTGACAGGCAGTCAGGCCCGGCCTCAGGCCCCATTGGAAACTCTGCTCCGCCCGACCCAGGGCTCGGACTTGGGCTAAGCCCCGGAAGATGGCGAACTCCGCTCCGCCCGACCCAGGGCTCGGACTCGGGCTAAGCCCCAAAAGACGGCGAACTCCACTCCGCCCGACCCAGGGCTCGGACTCGGGCTCAGCCCCGGGAGACGGCGAACTCCGCTCCGCCCGACCAAGGGCTTGGACTCGGGCTAAGCCCCGGAAGACGGCGAACTCCGCTCCGCCCGACCCAGAGCTCGGACTTGGGCTCAGCCCCAGGAGACGACGAACTCCGCTTCGCTCGACCCCAGGGCTCGGACTCAGCCCTGGCCTCAGCCGACGGTCTCCGCCTCGCCCAACCCAGGGGCTCGGACTCGACCACGGCCACGGAAGACAGACTCGACCTCAACCTCGGAGGAGCCTCCACATCGCCCAACCTAGGGCGCGGGTCGGCCATGTCAACGGGAGGCGCCATCATTACCCTGTCCCAAGCTGACTCAGGCTACGGGGAACAAGACCGGCGTCCCATCTGGCTCGCTCCGCCAGATAGGCAATGATGGCGCCCCGCATGCTCCCTGACGGCGACAGCTCTCCGCCCCCTTACGGAAGCAAAAGGACGTCAGCAAGGACTCGACAGCCCCGACATCTATCCCTCCGCCAGGCTCCAGCGCTCCTTCGACGGCCACGACATCACACGAACCGGGCGCCATAACCTCTCCGGCCGCCACGATGGCGTGTACTTAGGGCGCTAGCTCTCCTCCGCTAGACGCGTAGCACTCTGCTACACCCCCCATTGTACACCGGGATCCTCTCCTTACGCCTATAAAAGGAAGGACCAGGGCCCTCTTAAAGAGGGTTGGCCGCGTGGGGACGAGGACGAGACAGGCGCTCGCTTGAAGCCGCTCGCTCCCTCTCCCGCGTGGACGCTTGTAATCCCCTACTGCAAGCGCACCCGACCTGGGCGCGGGACGAACACGAAGGCCGCGGGATTTCCGCCTCTCTCACCCCGGTCTCCGGCCTCCTCACTTCCCCCCCTTCGCGCTCGGCCTCGCGTCGACCCATCTGGGCTGGGGCACGCGACGACATTCACTCGTCGGCCCAGGGACCCCCCGGTCTCGAAACGCCGACAAAAAGCAATGCTCAGCTTCAACCTTTATCTTATTGATCAGCCTTACACTTCACATGAACTCCCACCTTTGGTGAGTTCATGCACATTATTCCCCACAACTTGTTGAGCGATGAACATGTGTGAGCTCACTCTTGCTGTCTCACACCCCACGCCACAGGAGAAGAACATGTGGCCGAAGAGGAGCCGCCTAACACCGAGGCTTTCGACTTGATCTAGGTGGCGTTTCCCAGTCAGCTTTGTGGCGCCAGGGAATAATATTTAGTTCGCTTTATTTTATCATTTATTTTTGTAAGACTTCCGCTATGTAATAAGTACATTTATGATATTTATGACATTTATCTCTATGCACTCTGTTATTATATGTGTTGTCTTCTCTGGCGCATATATGAGATGCACCTGGCTTTGTTCCTTAAAGCCCGGGTGTGACAGCCCATGGCCGAGCAAGGAGGGTTTCTCCCTTCTAATTCTTGTCTGCTTTATTTCTCATCCATTGATTACATAAATAGGCCGGCTGACCGCCCCTATCTAGCTAGAGATCCTTATCTCCTTAAAACTCTCATAAAAACTCTCAACAAACTACTAACTGATAACCTTCCTAGATAATCTCAACTAATCTCCTAAATAATCTCAACTAATCTCCTAAATAATCTCAACTAATCTTCTAATCTTATCTCTAACTATCCTTATCTAATCCCACTTGGAGGGCCCATGGCTGCTGCTGCCGCAGCCCCTCCGTGGGCCTCCTTAGGCCCTGACACTACACTCCTCCTGGACAAGCAGCTTGTCCTCGAGCTGCAGCATGACGGGTGCTCAAAGACCGAGTCTACTTGACCCAAAATCAGAAACCTACAAGACAAAACCTTCTACATCTCGGTTTATCTTATTATTCCGAATCTGATTTTTTGACCCCATAAGATAAGGCGGACACCCTCCGCGCATTTGACTTGCACGTGTGCAGCCACCTGGATCCCATGGACGCCATCTGAACGAAAGGGGAGCACATGGACGGGCACCTGGAATAGGTCGCAACAATAACAAGCGGAGGCGCCCTCGTGGCGGCCGGTAGCGGAATGTGGTGGCGCTAAATAATGCACCCTTGCCGATGAGGAGGGGAGTGCCTTCCCTACCGCCACTGCCGTAGAGTTGAAGTTCGTCGCCCGTGGGACACGTACCATGCTCGCACTTGGAGATAGCGGTCTGGTGCCGTTGCTGATGGCCGTCCGACAGGGCAAGGTCGAGCCCCCGTGTGCCGAGGTCAACCGTCACCATCCGCCGAAGCATCTCCCGCATTCTCTATCGTGCAAGGAAACCACAAGCAGCAGCTTGTATGCCCACAGCCACCGACGTCTGGAGCCGTGCGGACAACGCCAGTTGGTGCTGCTCATGTTACACTGCTGCCTTGATTTGCAGTAGCCCTTGCTCAACCTTCTGGAGCGTGGCTTGCATCGTTGCGAGATCAGCCCTTATGTTGGTCCACAAGTCCCCCATCGATGGAGCTGGTGATTGCTGAGTCGTGGCTGCCCCTAGTGGCGTTGCCCATGGGGATGGAGATGCCGTCAACGAAGATGATGTGACAAAATCTGGTGTTGTTCCTGGGGATGGGCACGCCGGCGTCCAGGATGTGGTGACAAAATTGGCAGGTGATGGTGCCCATGGAGATAGGGACAATAGTTGCCAGGATGGTGTGACGAAGGTGGCATGTGGCGCAGCCCATGGAGATGGGGACGTCGGTTGCCAGGACGGCGTGATGAATGTGACATGCGGCGTAGTCCAGAGAAATGGGGACACCGGTTGCCAGGATGACGCCACAAAATTGGTAGCAGAAGCCATGGGATCAGATCGAAACCCAAGCTAGCCGATACCAGATGTTATGGTCGCTAGATCGGTGAGGGATTGGAGAGGGGTATCGATGGACATGAACGTCGGCCGAGGGCCTCTGCCCACGACCAAGCAAGATGAGGGTTTCTCCTTTCTAATTCTTGTCTCATTATTTCTCATCAATTGATTACATAAATAGGCCAGCTGGCTACCCCTATCTAGCTAGAGATCCTTATCTCCTTAAAACTCTCAACAAAACTACTAACTGATTACCTACCTAGATAATCTCAACTATTCTCCTAAATAATTTTAACTAATTTTCTAATCTTATCTCTAACTATTCTTATCTAATTCTCATTAGAGGGCCTATAACTATTGCTACCGTAGGCCCTCATGGGCCTCCATAGACCCTGACGCTGCACCCCTCAATAGCCCTGACAGCCAGCAAAGGGGATAAAAGAAGAGGATGCGAGACGTTGTTTCTAGGGCCGAGGAGCAAACTTCGCACGTGTCATAATTAACAATCTCACTCCATTAATCGGCAGTCGGTGCCATTATATTGCAATACATAAAGAAACTGGACTCGTTTGAGTTATTTGTCATTATAATACCACCAACATCCCCGTTCTCTAGTCTGATATTCCGAACGCCATCCTCGCCAGAATGAAACTGCAAACGTGACTTCTTCCTCATTTTGGCATAACTAGAAAAGGGCAGCGCCCTATCGGGCGCTTTGCCAATCACGTAGAGATCGTCTGTTCCTAAAACTCAGTTATGTGGTCCGTTCCTAAAACTCAGTTATGTGGTTTTTTCATAGTATGGTAACAGGTTACTCCTGAAAATATGTTGTTTACTCAAATCAAACATTGAACATGCTTTTTAGCATAAGGTCTCGTTTCAAACCTCTAGAGTTATTGTTGTCTCTAATTCTTTCTTCACCGATGGCAGAGCACTTACCCGTGTCCAAAAAGGCGGAGCAAACAAAGAGAGAAATAGCCAATACGCAAGCCATATTAAGTATCGATTAATGATTATGTGAGATACAATATTATAATAGTACACGCATGGTCCACAACTGCCAATTAACATGGATCAAAAAATAGGTACAAATGTGGAGATGCTGTAACTTGTGGTTTACTGCCCCAGCGACAGCGTGCTGGCTCGAGTGAGACTGTTCCTGCAGCTCGCTTTATTGTTCTGCTGTCTAGCTTCACAGTGGGTTTAAGGACAGCGGCCGTGTCAGCCCTGTCTCCAAAATAACCAACTCCTTTGGCCCTTTCCACGATATAGAAGCCCTTTGGCCTCAGTCAGTCCCCTGCTGCCCCCATCCCAAGCTTTGATCTGCCAAAGAAACCCTGCCTGCCTCCTGCACAAGAGCAAGCAGAGAGAGAAACAAATGTATGATGTTTGGCCAGTCACTTGATTCCATATGTAGACCAGCATGAAGGAAGCAAAAACCTGTTACTCTGGTACAGATAATGTTCCAAATGAATGGGCTTCAGTTAGCATGTTCAGGATACCATATGAAAAGGGAATTTGTTTAGCAGGGAATCAAAACCATAGTTTTGGTTCGTGATGAAGGAGCATCTGTAGTACACAGCAAACATCAAAAATCGATTCACTCACTCCAAAAAAAAGGGCACTCAAAAGGATTGTGACAGATCACATGAAAGTGAAGCTTATTTCTTCAGGGGTGCTGCTTCTTTTGAACATCACTTTTGCCATGGCAATCTCTCATGTGTCATGCTGTTCTCTCCTAGAATGACTCAAAGATGAGCTCTTTCCCTTTTCTTTTCCACAGATGACCTGATTTACCTCCCAATAGGAATGTACTTGAGGGAGAACAAGGGCCGCAACCTTAAGGATTAGATAACAATGCCTCCCAAAACTCTAGTTCTCTTCACAAGAAGAAGCGAGGGATTGAAAGGGAAAGGCAGGAAAACAACATGGCATAACCCAAAAAAAGCAAAGTGCAATAAAAAGCAAGCATGGCTCAGCAGCTTGCTTTGGTTCTACTCTCCCCCTTGGCCTCGACCCCTCCATTATAGGTCCTTCAAAAGCACAGCAGAATCGGGCAAAGCAAAAGAATGCCCCCAGAGGCGGCCAGGAACAGAACAAGAAGCAAGAATACTGAATACCGCAGCAGCGACTGACTGACACAAATCCTACTGCTACAACGCTACTCATGTTGCACGCTACAAAAACAATAAAATTGTATTGATCAAATATGGTGAGTTGCACGCAGATATTTGTAGTGGCTTTATGTCATGTAACACTCTGTGCATCCAGTAAATTCCAAACTCCACAAAAATTAGATACATAGCCATATAACAAAGGTGCATAGAAAAACCCATTTTGCTGATATTACAGTAACACCGGGTCCATCCCGTTGTCTATCATATATTCACAAAGTATGAAGAGCACAGTGAGTTTTTCTCATCTGAACTGGAGCATGCTACTGACAATTTCAGTAGTTCGCTTAAGATCGGAGAAGGTGGGTTTGGGCGTGTGTACAAATGTACCCACCAGAACATGACGTTGGCAATAAAGGTGTTGAAATCTGATGGTTTACAGGGGCAATCACAGTTTGAGCAAGAGGTAGGCCAACTCTACCCATTCTGAAATCTAACTGTCTTTGTCAACTATTTAAAAAACTTTGAAAACACATTTGCCCATGAATGAAATAATGTATGGCATTTTTTAACTCCTACTGCAGGCTGCTATCCTAATTAGAGTCCATCCTAAGAAAAACTAAAGTGTAAGAAAAACTAAAGTGTACTGACACCTGTTGGAAAACCTGTGTACTGACACTTGGTTTCTGTATATAAAAGTTATCATGCACACCCTTTTTAAGAAGCTAACATAATCACATCTTAAATTCATCTCATGATATGTTCTCTATATTTTCACACGAACATCTCCTTGTGCTACTGCTAGTAGCTCAACAGACTTACTGTAGTCTTTGATCGAAGAGCAGAGTATGGGTGTATGATATTGTTTTGTGCAGAGAACAAATAACCAGACAGGTGGCTAGCTTCCACTATAACCTTCGATACAAAATAATTCCCAAGCTAATGTGGTGACTATGCTTTCCTTACCCCCTAAACTTCTTTATTTTCCTTTACTCCAAAGACCATTGATGCTCTACTTGAACTTCAATATCTAGAATACCAATCAACACTAAATCAAAACAACTCCAAAAGACAGCTCCAAAGAATTTTCCAGTGACTATTTACCTCCATTGGAATGTAAGACCTAGTGCAGCCGTAGTAACGTAGTAGTACACACCGAGGCTGATAAGGAAACCACAAACCCAATCGATTTTTTTTGAATGGTGGGCTAGTCTGTTAGCAGATCAGATTCTTTGTCGTCATCTTGGGCTCCCAATCAGCCATATATGGCTAGCTGGCCCCTGATTGATCCTGATTGAGTCTGATTGATAGTTATAAGGATAGCTAGAGATAAGAGGGGATCCTGATTGGCTCCATTACTATAGATAGGGATATGAGGAGATCTGATTGGTTCTGTTTCTATAAACCACACAGATCTCCTCCCTACATATATGTAACCTCAGCTCTCTCATCTAATTATCAAATTGTCACACCCGGTTTTAAAAGGCAAACCGAATGCGAACCATGTACGTGCCAGGATCAGTTATTCACGTACACAGCAGTTACATAATATGGACATCATCACACAGTGCTCAAAATAGTATTAATAAGGGAGATAGTCGATTACATCATACGTCTGAGACGTCCATATAGGTCTTACAATAAATCAAAGTGCGGAAAAGAAACGTAGATAACCGCGGCCTTCACAGGCAGCCGACTGGGGGTTGCCGCTAACCCACACCTAGAACTCGTCGTAATCTTGGAACTCCTGGAAGTCTCCTTCCACAGCTTCATCTTCGCCTGAGCAGTGGTTGCAATGCTGACAACCTGGGGGGGTTTGGTGTGTAGAGCAAGGGTGAGTACACATCAACATACTCAGCAAGTATCCTGTTTGGCTGTAGTGGACTAGCTTTATGTGGGGATAAGTCAAGCAGTTGCTTTTAGTTGGTCAGATTATTACTTACTAGTAGAAAGCCAAGTTTTAGCATTAACCCAAGTTATTAACCCAAACGTACTCCTTTCCAAACGGAAAGAGTACCACTTACCAGCACCATAATCATAATCAAAACCATCATTCTCATATCCACCTGTACCAAAGTATCTCTGATCAAGTATCGCTAATCTCTGGAGCTCCCTTGGCCGCTCATAACCGTGAGCACGGCTGATATATCAGTTTCATAACACTCTGCAGAGGTCGTGCACTTTACCCACAAGCCGTGATTCCCTCTCTGGCCCGGGCTTGCAAGACCCTTATTCACTCCCGAGGTGAATGGCCAGGGATTCACTACGAAGCCTTTACAAAGATTCCCCGGGGCTGTAGCCACCCGTTAGGTTTCCTAAATGCACCGCACTCCTCCACAAGGGGCGAACCCAAACTTGGCAGAGCGAGCCGCATACACCGAGCCCCATTGACGGCACGACGGCTAAGTGAACTACACCCCGGATCCTCTAATTATTCAGCTAAGGGCACCCCATTCCACCCTCATGGTTGCACTGTTTTCCCGGGCGGTCATCCATAGAACAGGTCCTTACGGAGAGGCACTCGAGAAACCGCTCGAGCCCCCTTGATGACCACAAGCACAACATCATAATAAGAGAAGGGAAAACAGCGTATCATAGATAATCTCATCATGTTCATTGATTAGAGTTTGAGCAATAGCATAAAGCTAGACAGTAATAATCCAACCCAGATAGGTAAACAAGGACATGGATAACAAAAGGCTAGTCAATCCTTAGGCATAAATGTGTAAAGCGGGGGGTGAATTAAATAATGAATAGGACAGAGATAGGTCAAAGGACACTTGCCTCCACCAACCGACTGCTGCTCAGGGGCTTCTCCTGCGAATTCCTCGGGCTCTTCAACCGGATCGTTCTCTATGCGATTGCAAACATACATACATCCATCCACATATTTAATACAAAAGAACAGTACACCATACAAGATGACAAATAAAGTGAATATGCATCAAGTATGACATTCGACATTGCATTTGTTATGGTTAGAAAGAAACGGGAAAGGGTCTCGCAGGGGGTTAAATCTTATGCACTAACGATCAATTACAATTGGTTCTTAACAAAAGAATTCTGTTACATATACACTAATGGAAACCTAATCATTTTAAGTTGATCAACATTGCACGAGATAAACAATTAACTACATGAATCAATTAGCATAACGGAATTTTAAATTAAGCTTCATATTTCAATAACATTAACAACGATTAGCCTACCTAAAATAAAATAGCTATGATCACAGAAAGTAAATAAAATAAAATAAATAAAAAATAAAAAAACAGAGGGGGGCGGTTGAACCGGCCGGCTGGGCGGCCGAGCACGCAGGGCGGGGGCGCGGCCGGGCGGGCGGCCAGGGCGCGGCTCGGGGCGGCCAGGGGCGGCTGGGGGCGCGGCCGGGGCCGGCTGGGGCGCGGCCGGGCGGCCAGGGCGCGGCCGGGCGGCCAGGGCGCGGTCGGGCGGCCAGGGCGAGCCGGCCATGGCGGCGGCCATGGCGCCGAGCGGCGAGGGGAAAGGGGAGGGGGGGATGGGGGAGGGAGGAGAGGGGGAGGGGGCCTCACCGGGGACGGGGACGGGGCGGGGCGGCCGAGCGGGGCGGCCGAGCGGGGCGGCCGATCGGCGACGGGGCAGGGGCGGCGCTAGGGCAGGGGGTAGGGGCGGCGGCGGCTTAGGGTGAGGGAGTGAAAATGAGAGAAAATGAGAGGGAGGGAGAAAGAATTGGGGGAAAAAGGGGAGGTGGGAGGGGGCGGTTGGGCCTTTTTGGGCCCAAGAGGGGGCGCCAGGGGCGGCTGGGCCGGCCGGGGTCGGCCCACGGCGCGGGAGAGAGAGAGAAAAAGAGGAGAGAGAAAGAGAGAGAAAAAAAAGAAAGAAAAGATCTTCTCCTCATTTTCGAAATCCGATCTTTCTACATGAATGCATTTGCACTTTCAAAGCAATCAAAAGAAATGCAAGGTTCGGCATGGTGCATCAAACAACATAAAGTATTTAGGGTTTTTCTTACACGGGAAATCCAAACCGAATCCCGCTAGAACTTTGGAAAAGGTCAAGGTTTGGCGAGGGCAAAAAGAAAAAGAAAAGGTAACGCCCGAATTTTGGCGAGTAAAGAAAAGAAAAAATTCAACTGCAAAATTCGGGGCGTTACAAACCTATCCCCCTTAAAAGAATCTCGCCCTCGAGATTCAGGTCTGGCTAGCAAAGAGCTCTGGGTACTTGGCCACTAGATCATCTTCACGCTCCCAGGTTGCTTCTTCCTCAGAGTGGTGATTCCATCTGACTTTGCACATTCTGATGGTCTTCCTTCGGGTGACTCGGTCTGCAACCTCAAGGATTTGCACTGGCTTCTCAACGTAGGTCAAGTCCTCCTGGACCTCAAGACCTTCCACTGGCAACTGCTCTTCTGGCACACGCAAGCACTTCTTCAACTGAGACACATGAAAGACATTATGCACAGCAGACAAATTCTCTGGCAGGCTGAGCTGATAAGCCACTTCTCCTCGTCTTGCAAGAATCTGATACGGACCAATGTAGCGGGGTGCTAGCTTGCCTTTCACTCCGAATCTTCTGACTCCTCTGATCGGTGACACTTTCAGATAGACAAAGTCTCCGACTTCGAAACTCAGCTCTCTTCTTCTTGTGTCTGCATAGCTTCGCTGCCTCGATTGCGCTATCTTTAGATTCTCTCGGACCATCTTGATGTTCTCTTCGGCTTCAAGCAAAATGTCTGGCCCAAACACTTGCTTTTCTCCAGGCTGATCCCATTGCAACGGAGTTCTACAACTCCTTCCATAAAGCGCCTGAAATGGTGACATCTTCAAACTGGCCTGGTAACTGTTGTTATAGGAAAACTCTGCATAAGGCAATCGCTTGTCCCATCCGGACTGATCTTGCAACGCACAGGCTCTCAACATATCTTCAAGAATTTGGTTGGTCCTTTCAGTCTGGCCATCTGTCTGCGGGTGATAAGCTGAACTGAAATTCAGATGCGTGCCCAAAGCTTCATGCAACTGCTGCCAGAAATGAGAGGTGAACTGCGTTCCTCTGTCTGACACTATCTTCTTTGGCACACCATGAAGACAAACGATCCGAGACATATACAATTCTGCCAATACTGCACTGCTATAGTTGGTCTTGACAGGTATGAAGTGGGCTGACTTGGTCAAGCGGTCCACCACTACCCAAATGGAATCGTAGCCGGCTCGAGTGTGAGGCAACCCGACTATGAAATCCATACCAATTTCATCCCATTTCCACTGAGGGATCTGCAACGGCTGCAACAATCCAGCTGGTCTCTGGTGTTCTGCCTTAATTCTTCGGCAACTATCGCACTTAGCCACATGCTCTGCGATTTCCCTCTTCATTCCGTACCACCAGAATTTCTTCTTCAGATCCTGATACATCTTCTCACTGCCAGGGTGAATCGAATAAGCGGTCTCATGAGCTTCCTTAAGAATCAACTCCCGAATGGACTGGACATTGGGAACACACAAGCGGTCTTTGAACCATATCACGCCTTCTGCATCTTCTCGAAAATCTTTGCCTTTGCCTTCTAGAATCAGTCGCCGGATCTCACTGATTTTCTCATCATTCTTATGCGCTTCTTTGATTTCGCGCTCCAAGGTAGGTTCCAACTCAACTGTGACTCCTCGCGAATTGTTCAGAAATCCGAGACTCAACCTGTCAAACTCTTTGGCCAACTCATAAGGCATCGGACGAGCGACCATCAGATTGACTTGACTCTTTCTGCTCAAAGCATCTGCCACTACGTTTGCTTTGCCTGGATGGTAATGAATCTCCAACTCATAGTCTTTGATCAACTCTAACCATCTTCGTTGCCTCATGTTCAACTCTGACTGAGTGAATATGTACTTCAGACTCTTGTGGTCTGTGTAAACATCGCATTTCTGCCCATACAAATAGTGCCTCCATGTCTTCAGTGCATGAACCACTGCTGCCAACTCTAGATCATGGATTGGGTAGTTCTTCTCATGAACCTTCAACTGTCGGGACGAGTAAGCCACAACTCTTCCCTCTTGCATCAACACACATCCCAAACCTGTGTAACAAGCATCGCAATACACCGAGAAGGGCTTGTGCACATCAGGCAAGACTAGGACAGGCGCTGTAGTCAACTTCTCTTTCAGCGCTTCAAAGGCCTCTTGACATTTCTGGGTCCATTTGAACTCAACCTTGTTGCCTAGCAACGCTGTCATTAGCTTCGCAATCTTCGAAAACCCTTCAATGAATCGCCGATAATATCCGGCCATTCCAATGAAGCTCTTGATTCCTCTAGCATCTGTTGGCGCTTTCCAGTTCAAAATGTCTGCCACTTTCTTCGGATCCACAGCCAATCCTTCTTTGTTGATTATGTGACCCAAGAACAGGACTTCACTGATCCAGAACTCACACTTGCTCAACTTTGCATACAACTGGTGCTCTCGCAATCTCTGCAATACCATCCTCAAATGATCTGCGTGCTCTTCTTCGCTTTGAGAATAAACCAGAATGTCATCAATGAATACCACCACAAACTTATCAAGGTAATCCATAAATACACTATTCATCAAGTTCATAAAGAATGCTGGCGCATTGGTCAAACCAAAAGACATCACTGTGAACTCATACAAACCATACTTGGAAATGAATGCCGTCTTCGGAATGTCCGAAGGTCGGATCCTGAGCTGATGATAACCTGACCTCAGATCAATCTTGGAGAACACACTGGCTCCTCTCAACTGGTCGAACAGATCTTCTATTCTGGGCAAGGGATACTTGTTCTTGATCGTGACCTCATTCAAAGCTCGATAATCGATACACATCCTCTTGGTGCCATCTTTCTTCTCCACAAACAGGACAGGGGCGGCCCAAGGCGAGGTGCTTGGCCGAATGTAACCTTTCTCTGACAGCTCATCAATTTGCTTCTTAAGTTCATCCAACTCTGGTCCAGATATTCTGTAAGCTCTCTTGAAGATAGGGGCGGTTCCAGGAAGAAGCTCTATGGCAAACTCAACTTTCCGCTCTGGTGGCATACCCGGTAAGTCCTTTGGAAACACATCTGGGAATTCAGACACAACCTTGATACTCTCAATTGGATCTGCTTCACTGCTATCGACAGCTGTCTGATAACAACTTCCTTTCTTCGGCTCAGGTGGGACTAACTCGGTCACCACTTCCTTTCCTAGTGGGGACACCAACTTGATTGTCCTTTGATCACAACTGATAACTGCCTGATACTTATCTAGCCAATTCATCCCTAGGATGACATCTATTCCCTGAGTACCCATTACTATAAGGTTGGCGGGAAACGCTATCCCCCTTATTTTCACACTTATATTCAAACAAATGCTATCGGCTCGAATTCTACCACCGGCTGAGTCGATTTGAATGGGGGTTGACATGGTAGTAATTGGAAGATTATGTGCTTCTACCCATGATGCAGTAATGAAAGAATGTGTTGCTCCAGTATCAAATAACACTTCTGCAATATGGGAGTCGACTGGGAACATACCTACTATCATGCCGGGGGTCTCCTGAACTGCTTCAGCTTCCAAGTGGTTCAATCTTCCATGATTATAGCGCGGCTGAGAGCGGTTGCCTGCTCCAGGCTGAGGCACATTCTGCTTCGCTGGGGCATTGGGGCCTGACTGCTGCTGGGCTGCCTTCTTCGGACATTGCATCACCCAGTGGCCTTGCTCTCCACAGTGGAAACATGCCCTGTTTCCAACCTGAGCTGGTGCTGCCTGATTGTTCTGCTGGCTTGCTGGGGCAGGAAGGCGAGGTGCCTGCTGATTCTGCCTCGGAAACTGACCTCCTGACTGATTGCTCTGACGGTTCTGATACTGATTCTGAGGGTACTGCCTTTGGAACTGCTGATGCTGCTGAGGCTGCTGAGGTGGACGCTGGTTCTGCCTGAACTGCTGAGGTTGATTGCCTGAAAAACGAGGGCGGCTGCTGCTTCCAGGCTGGGGTCCACTGATCTTGCGCTTACGATCTTCCATCTCCTTGCGCTTTCTGTCTGTCATGATTGCTCTGTCAATCAGGTGCTGGAATGTCGGGAAGGTGTGATTCATCAGTTGATACTGCAGAGGGTCAACCAAGCCTCTCAGAAAACGGTATTGCCGCTTGGCGTCAGTGTTGACATCTTCAGGAGCATAGCGAGACAATTGCAGAAACCTGTCTCGATACTCACTGACAGATGATGACCCTTGCTTGAGAGCCAGGAACTCCTCCTTCTTCACTGTCATCAGACCTGCAGGCACGTGGTACTGACGAAAGCTACCTCTGAATTCTTCCCAGGTGATGGTGTCGGGGTTGGCATGGGTGGCGAGGTAAGACTCCCACCATGATTGGGCTGCTCCTCTCAACAGACGGGGACCATACAGAACCTTCTCCCTGTCATCGCACTGAGCGGTATGCAAGTCCCGCTCCACAGTGCGCAGCCAATCTTCAGCATCCATGGGGTCAGAAGAATGAGCAAACGTTGGTGGATGACCTCTCATGAATTCAGCACGCTTGTCTCTGGGCATCTGAGGCATCTGAGGCTGAGGTGGTGCTTGCTGCTGTTGCTGCTGCTGAATGGCGGCCAAAGTCTGACCAATGGCTTGAACTGCCTGAGTCTGCATCAGAAACATCTGCTCGATCGACATCGGGGGCGGGGGCGGCAGGTGCTGCTGCTGAGGCACCTCCTCCTGTTGAGCGGCTCGCTCCTGCTGAGCACGCCTTCCTCCTCTACGCCTGTTCTCTGACATCTGCAGAATGCAACCACATATCAGAACTGAACTGGCAGATCTTGCAGCATAAGAAAAGAGAAGAGAATTCTTCAACAGCACTGAACAGATGAGCATCTTCACTGATCTCCAACACAGACCACACAGCTTCTCAGATAGAAAGGAAAGTGGAATAAAAGGGGTTTCCCAACTATATAACTAACTCCATTAACATAATATGTAAACCAAAATGCAGGGGATACCCACACTCTGGTGACAATCATTACAAAGATCCAAACCAAACATAGTTCATCATGACAAACATAAATGCACAGGATATAGCAAACTACCCTGTCTAACTAAGACTAACTAAAACTGAGTCTAACGCTAAGACTGAAGCTTCTACGTATATATTTCGTATTAATTACAAGATCCAACTCTAACGATCTATGGTTCTAGAGTTATCTTGGTCTTGCAGTCGGGATTGCCATAAGACTGGTGTCCACGCTGAGGTGAGCGGTACGGGTGCTGAGTCCCAACGGGAGCGGGGGAACCACCATCCAAATGACGACGTTCCGCGCGCTCAGCCCGCAGCAGGGCGATCTCAGCACGAGCCCTACTCAGCTCGTCTAATGCATGGTCCAGCTCCGTGTTTAGCACGGCGGCTAGGTTGACTGTGCTGCTCAACCTAGGATTGCCCTCACCGACGGGTGAGACAATCACGCCTCCTGTGCTGCCAGATGGACGGCGGGGGTAATACTTCAGGTCAAGACCGTCAGCTGCCCCACCGAAAACCGAGCAGTAGTGCGAAAGCGCACGCCGTGCAGCATCTTGCATGGCTGCCTCAGCTGAGTCCCGTTCAGAGATAGAATAGTGCTCTGAGCAGGCCTCCGCACCCTGGAGACTGTTCTCCGGGCAGCGCACCAAGCAAGTCGCCTCCCAGCGGTCCGGGTAGACCCCGCGACTATGCTGGTAGACCACACAGCGATACTCGACGGACCAAGTATGCCGGTCAAATGCCCGACGTAGCAGGGTGTCAAGCGCATCATGGAAGTGACACCCGCGAGCAGCGTCGCGAGTGATGGGTCGAGCAACCCATCCTTCCGGCTCAGGGTTAGCAGAGAAGTCGGTGTCGTGGCTCGAGCTGTCGTCGCCACCTCCGTCGTCTGGGTCTCCTCCAGCAGCTACTCCAGAAGCTGGGACGCCCAGTGGTGGTGCAGGGGGCGGCTCCAGAGGAAGCACAGGGGAGCAGCTCCTCACAGACTCTATCTCCTGGTGGAGCGAGAAGGAAGAGCTCTGCTGCTCCTGTCGTCGACGTTCCTGTTCCTCACGCAGGCGGTGGTGTAGTCTCTCCAAGTGGCTGGACTGTCCGGCCACGGGAC
Organism: Zea mays; assembly: GCF_902167145.1. NCBI lineage: Eukaryota > Viridiplantae > Streptophyta > Magnoliopsida > Poales > Poaceae > Zea > Zea mays. The sequence goes on along the minus strand of NC_050099.1, from coordinate 156,634,569 downwards.
GGCGAAGCGGACGCTCAGCAAGGCGGGAGGGTAAGAAGGGGATGACTGACTTTCGTGCAGTGTGTCTAAGTCGAGCCATCTACAAAAGACATCGCAAGCAAAAGGGTGAGAACAGAATTAATATGACCAGCAAATAATGAATCATAAGTAAATGAAGGATTAGAATAAAACATGATTTTCAGCAAGGTATAATATATAGTAGAACATAGGTTTGGTCGGTATGACCAACTTTTAAAGGGATATCAAAGTCAAGGCAGAGACAGAGGTCTATAGTCCTTAGAACGACCATTCTACTCTAGGTTAGCGGTCCTACAGTCAGCACGGCTTTGATACCACTTATGTCACACCCGGTTTTAAAAGGCAAACCGAATGCGAACCATGTACGTGCCAGGATCAGTTATTCACGTACACAGCAGTTACATAATATGGACATCATCACACAGTGCTCAAAATAGTATTAATAAGGGAGATAGTCGATTACATCATACGTCTGAGACGTCCATATAGGTCTTACAATAAATCAAAGTGCGGAAAAGAAACGTAGATAACCGCGGCCTTCACAGGCAGCCGACTGGGGGTTGCCGCTAACCCACACCTAGAACTCGTCGTAATCTTGGAACTCCTGGAAGTCTCCTTCCACAGCTTCATCTTCGCCTGAGCAGTGGTTGCAATGCTGACAACCTGGGGGGGGTTTGGTGTGTAGAGCAAGGGTGAGTACACATCAACATACTCAGCAAGTATCCTGTTTGGCTGTAGTGGACTAGCTTTATGTGGGGATAAGTCAAGCAGTTGCTTTTAGTTGGTCAGATTATTACTTACTAGTAGAAAGCCAAGTTTTAGCATTAACCCAAGTTATTAACCCAAACGTACTCCTTTCCAAACGGAAAGAGTACCACTTACCAGCACCATAATCATAATCAAAACCATCATTCTCATATCCACCTGTACCAAAGTATCTCTGATCAAGTATCGCTAATCTCTGGAGCTCCCTTGGCCGCTCATAACCGTGAGCACGGCTGATATATCAGTTTCATAACACTCTGCAGAGGTCGTGCACTTTACCCACAAGCCGTGATTCCCTCTCTGGCCCGGGCTTGCAAGACCCTTATTCACTCCCGAGGTGAATGGCCAGGGATTCACTACGAAGCCTTTACAAAGATTCCCCGGGGCTGTAGCCACCCGTTAGGTTTCCTAAATGCACCGCACTCCTCCCCAAGGGGCGAACCCAAACTTGGCAGAGCGAGCCGCATACACCGAGCCCCATTGACGGCACGACGGCTAAGTGAACTACACCCCGGATCCTCTAATTATTCAGCTAAGGGCACCCCATTCCACCCTCATGGTTGCACTGTTTTCCCGGGCGGTCATCCATAGAACAGGTCCTTACGGAGAGGCACTCGAGAAACCGCTCGAGCCCCCTTGATGACCACAAGCACAACATCATAATAAGAGAAGGGAAAACAGCGTATCATAGATAATCTCATCATGTTCATTGATTAGAGTTTGAGCAATAGCATAAAGCTAGACAGTAATAATCCAACCCAGATAGGTAAACAAGGACATGGATAACAAAAGGCTAGTCAATCCTTAGGCATAAATGTGTAAAGCGGGGGGTGAATTAAATAATGAATAGGACAGAGATAGGTCAAAGGACACTTGCCTCCACCAACCGACTGCTGCTCAGGGGCTTCTCCTGCGAATTCCTCGGGCTCTTCAACCGGATCGTTCTCTATGCGATTGCAAACATACATACATCCATCCACATATTTAATACAAAAGAACAGTACACCATACAAGATGACAAATAAAGTGAATATGCATCAATTATGACATTCGACATTGCATTTGTTATGGTTAGAAAGAAACGGGAAAGGGTCTCGCAGGGGGTTAAATCTTATGCACTAACGATCAATTACAATTGGTTCTTAACAAAAGAATTCTGTTACATATACACTAATGGAAACCTAATCATTTTAAGTTGATCAACATTGCACGAGATAAACAATTAACTACATGAATCAATTAGCATAACGGAATTTTAAATTAAGCTTCATATTTCAATAACATTAACAACGATTAGCCTACCTAAAATAAAATAGCTATGATCACAGAAAGTAAATAAAATAAAATAAATAAAAAATAAAAAAACAGAGGGGGGGCGGTTGAACCGGCCCCAAGGGCGGTTGAACCGGCCGGCTGGGCGGCCGAGCACGCAGGGCGGGGGCGCGGCCGGGCGGGCGGCCAGGGCGCGGCTGGGGGCGGCCAGGGGCGGCTGGGGGCGCGGCCGGGGCCGGCTGGGGCGCGGCCGGGCGGCCAGGGCGAGCCGGCCATGGCGGCGGCCATGGCGCCGAGCGGCGAGGGGAAAGGGGAGGGGGGGATGGGGGAGGGAGGAGAGGGGGAGGGGGCCTCACCGGGGACGGGGACGGGGCGGGGCGGCCGAGCGGGGCGGCCGATCGGCGACGGGGCAGGGGCGGCGCTAGGGCAGGGGGTAGGGGCGGCGGCGGCTTAGGGTGAGGGAGAGAAAATGAGAGAAAATGAGAGGGAGGGAGAAAGAATTGGGGGAAAAAGGGGAGGTGGGGGGGCGGTTGGGCCTTTTTGGGCCCAAGAGGGGGCGCCAGGGGCGGCTGGGCCGGCCGGGGTCGGCCCACGGCGCGGGAGAGAGAGAGAAAAAGAGGAGAGAGAAAGAGAGAGAAAAAAAAGAAAGAAAAGATCTTCTCCTCATTTTCGAAATCCGATCTTTCTACATGAATGCATTTGCACTTTCAAAGCAATCAAAAGAAATGCAAGGTTCGGCATGGTGCATCAAACAACATAAAGTATTTAGGGTTTTTCTTACACGGGAAATCCAAACCGAATCCCGCTAGAAATTTGGAAAAGGTCAAGGTTTGGCGAGGGCAAAAAGAAAAAGAAAAGGTAACGCCCGAATTTTGGCGAGTAAAGAAAAGAAAAAATTCAACTGCAAAATTCGGGGCGTTACACAAATATACAACAGTTCATCTGTTTTCATAGTCAAAACATACATATAATGTATGAACTGTGTTTATTAAACATGGACTCAAAAGCATAAACCTAGATTAATAAGTGTTGAATTTGTATGGAATACTATGAATTCTGTTAGGGCTGATTTTAGTGGGTCGCTGCTCTTTGTTTGTTTGTATTTGTGGTCTGTAACTTGGGGGTTTCTTTTCCCCACCTCTTTCTTCTCAAAGCAACAATATGTAGCCCTCGTGCGTATTCAAGAAAAAAAAAGTACTGAATTTGTGCATTCTGTGATAGTTATAACTGAAGTTTGGAACTACATCAATATTTTGTAAAATAAAAAGATGTTTTTTTTGTAAAAAAAATGGTATTACTTAACCATAACAAATAAGTTTGATGCTGCCATTATTTTCAAACTGTTTATTTTTATGAAGCATAGGCTTATCAGGATCAGTTTGTTATCAACTATGTTTAGAATGAATCAAAACAAAGAAAATAAGCAACATATTTTTTACTGCGCAAAAGAAGCAGAATTCGATGATGTTATTAAAATAAAATAATGAATGCAGAGAAGGGAGGAGCAAAGCACTGTTGCATTGATAAGGAAAGCAGCAACATGATATGTCTTCAGTCTGAATGGAGGAGCAGAATATATAGTGCGAAGAAATATGGCCAGCGCAGAAGATCCAGATTGGCTCACCCGAGCAAAGGAAATCTAAACACGCCTACTTCTCCAACTTACCCGGCGGGCTAATCAATAGAGCCTTTTACATTTTTTGTTTGAGTCTGATTAGTAATCAAACTAAAATGATTGGATAATTGGATATGCCAACCAAAACAACAATGCTGGGCGACTAAACATATAAGACTGGCTATTATAGCAGCTAAAGCACACTTGTAACCATCAACGTCAACATAATAATAATGATCCAAAGCAGTTCTAAACATGAGTCAATAATTGACAGTTAGGAAGGATGGTTGAATTGATTAAGGTTGCATGATCACACAAATAGCAGTTAAGATTTTTTTCAAGTGTATTGTCTAAGCAGCAGAAACAACCTAATAATACAAACAATAAGTTGAAGCTAACTTGTGAGTAAAATGGAGATGACATTTTCTGCCCTGATCTATGATATCAAATTTTTATGGAGGCTACCATTTCAGTTTTCCTTGGTATAAATAGTATAAAGCTAGCTTAAAATTCTACATATGGATGGATTACTGATATTAAATCAACTAATCAACAACCTTTATTTCAATGAATAAATCAAAGAAACAGTTGCAACAATTGTTCCAGAATTTCGTTTGATTATTTGATCCTTCCATGGGTAGTTTTCCAATTGCAATGATATCAATTAAAAACATCAAAATGAAACATGAAAGGCACATAAATCACCTCATCCAGGATAACACGCTCCCACCGCATAGAATGCAGAGGAGATTGGCCCCTTAACTGTCTGCCCAGTTCATCAGCCAATTCCTGAAAATCCTTATTCGCCTCATCACCCTTCTTATGAACCCTCCTCTTCTCCTTCACCTTTTCCTTGCTGCTGTCCCACTTCCTCTTGCTCTGCTGCTTAGCCTGAGCTTCTGTGCGTTTAGCATTAGGCCCACAGTGATACATCAAGTGCACCTTCATCTTGTTGGGGTAGAACAATTTATTGCAGTATTGGCACCGAGCCTTGGGCCAAAAAAACTAAATATGACTATAGAAATCAGTTTATTTCACTAAACCAGCTTATCTGCTACAAGGATAAGAGAGAATTACCCGACAACCAATAAGTCGATATAACAATTGTTGTTGTGCTGTCAATTGCTCCAGCACGTCCTGAGAATTCAATTCTGCAGTTCTACTGTGGCCCCGAAAACAAAGAAGTCTAATTACATGTTGAAGTATCACAGCAAGTAATATAGCTACAAATACTGAAAAAACAGCACAGCTTTGGTAAAGTGGTAATAAGATAAAATAAAAATACTGGATGAGCATGTCAGAGTCCAGACCTTTTCAGGTCCTTGACCTTGCTTTAATAAACATGCTGCTTCAATGTCATACTTCAAGACCCTCAAGCATTCTAGTTTTTTCTCCAAAAATAAATCGCACTCTCCCATGCTGAACCAGCGGCCATTAGAATCAAAAGTCTCTGTAAAAGACTGCAACTTCGTCAGCAAGTTCTGGAGCCAGTATATTCCCTTGTCTAGAAAATCCTTAGGCCCTATCAGACGCTACGTCGGCCTGGACATCACAAATAACATGAAATTCACATTTGGTAGCGAATAGACCAATTTCTTGGATGTAGCACCAGGTTTATCTAAACAAAAACAGTACGGTCATCTCAGCTATGTTCAAATCATCTATAAAGCTATCTTCAGCGACGTGATCAGTTTCGAGCTTTTAGGGATAGTTTCGAGCTTCATTTTTTGAATTAATCATATGTTTTGTTATAGGATGGCTTTAAGAAATACTCTGGTATAAACAGGTTTTGATGATACGTAATGCTCTGCGGCAAATACGAAACTGGTATACGATGCTGACTTTACTACACATGGGGATCATTTTTCTTCTATAGCACTTCATTAATCTACCTGTTTAAGCCAGACTCACTAATGTAACAGACAGGAAGGGAAAAACGAAAAGAGAAGACACTGCATCCAACTGGATTTCAACTTCATCTGGAGTTGCTTTGTGCTTGGTGACAACACTGCATCCAAATTGGCCTTGCCAGAGAAGGAAGCGAGCCTCCTCTCTCAACCTGCGTTAAGAGAGATGGGCTTACACACCCGCGAGCCGAGCTGTGAAGGAGGGGCTAGAACTGGAGCGCACCGCGGTGCCAGCGCCCTAAGCTTCGGGGAGGATGCCACAAGGGACACACGTGGAGGAGGAGGCTCCCAGTGCCGGCGCTGTAGAGGAGGACCAGAGGAGGAGGAAGACGCCCTCGTGGCGGAAGTGGCGGAGCGGCCAGGCGGCGTGGCCGAAGGCGCAGCGGTCCTTGCCGCAGCCGCCCTTGGGAGAGGGGGTCGAGGGGACGGGCGGAAAGGGAAGGAGATAGAACTGCATACTCTTCCTCGAGACCGGGAGCGCCTCCTCGGTGAGCTCCTCAACCTGCCTCTTGGTACGCCACCCTCTGTTACAGATGCGCCACCACCGCAGGCTTCGCCGCGACGGGCGAGACCAGGTCTATTGCTGCGTACTCCTCCTCGAGACCGGGAACACGAGCGGCGCCACCACACCGCGCCGGTGATGGTGAAAGGGCGAGGATGGCTGGGCGACCGCGGCGGCCTTGACGAGCGCCGAGCTGGCCATGACCATGGACGCAGTGACCTTGGCGCGCGTGAGGCGGGGGCGCTGCATCTCGGCGGGGAGCACGAAGTAGATCTGCGTCGCATGGAGCTCCTTCCCGGGGGCGACCAGCAAGCAGGACAGACGCGCTCCGGCGCAGGCGCGCGGGAGACATCGGCCACGGACGACGCGGTCCAGGTTCGGTGCCGTCTCCGGTGGGCGGAAGGGACGACGTGTGAGGATTAGGTCGGAAGGGAGAGGGACGCGGAACAGATAACTCTATTGAAGAAAAGTTTCGGGTCCGGGAGCGACCGCCGCCACGCGCCACGAGACGGATGGCGCGGAGACCGCCGAGTGCGGACGGACGCCCAAAAGGGGTGGAGTTTTAATAACTCCGATGACGTCTATGAGTACTTCGATCGTTTTCAAGGTACGAGCTCTTCCTATTTTGCCCTTTGCCCACACCGATAGAATATATTTCAAGGTCCTATTTTGCTCTTTCTCGCGGCTGATGACCTTGGCGATGAGCTTGACGGCGTTGCGGCAGTCGCCGCAGATGCAGAGGTTCTTCCTGACGCCAAGCGGTGTCCCCGACGGCGTGCTCACCAGCCCGAAGGCGATGGCCAGGCGTTCGCTGTGGTACATGAGCGCGCGGGCCTTGCCTCCTCGTCAATGTCGTGGAGCACGTGGCGCGCCATGTACCCTATCGCGCGGATGCGCAGCTCCCGCACCTTCGTGTACGCCTCTCATCGCTTGGCTTGGACCGCCGTGTCGTACACCCCTGCCGGACACCGCATCGTCCGCTCCTCGAGGACCCGCCGCGCGTCGCCGCGGGCGCCGAGCTTGAGGTACAGTGTGGCGATCCTGTGCAGTGGGCGCGCCTGAGTGAGGGCAGCGACCGCGTGAGTGAGGGCAGCGACCGCGTGTCGGCGCAGGCCTGTATGAGCGCGGCCTGCTCCTCCGGCTCGAGTTGTTCGGCGCTGCCTCGTTTGAGCATTTGGTCGAGCAAGCTAACGGCACCCTCCGGGTTGTATTTTCGGTACAACCGCCCGTCGCTGTCGAATCGGGTGGCGACGAGTACTCGGTGGCAGCGGTTTTCAATCCTTCGTGCTTAGTACAAAACCAAATGTTAGTGATCCTACAATCGAAACCGGATGTTGTAGCTCCGGCGAAATGTGAGATGAAAAAACGGCACAGTAATCTGAGCAACATGGGTTATGACTATACCTCAACTTGCCATTAGATTTTCTTGTAGTTTCTTAGATTAAATTGATGTTTTTTTTTTGCATCTATTTGTTGTGCTTAGTATATGTGCTTAGTATCTGGTCATTTGATTTTCTCTTTTGTTGGTTGAAGACTGAAGTCCAATGAATAGGCAGGTTCTGCTTTGTAGCCGAGGAAGTATTTTTGTCACAGACTTACAGGCAATGAAAACTGAGGCCATGACATGGACGACAGGGGCACGGGATGCTCCGATGCTCCAGAGCGGCGGGGCCGGCTCTGGGGACGATGGCAGCCAGGCCGGGCCGGTGGTGGCTGGGGGCGGGGGTGGCGCTGGTGTCTGGTTGACTGGAGAAAGTTGGAACCGGAGAGAGCACGGGGCAAAATAGGAAGAGCGTGCCCCTTAAGGGCTTGTTCGGTTATTTTCAATCCATATGGATTGAAGAGAATTGATATGGATTGGGAGGGATTTTGACTTACCAGGGATTAAAACCCCCTCAATCCCCCTCAATCCATATGGATTGGGGTAGAACCGAACAAGCCCTAAGGGCTTGTTCGTTTCTACCCCAATCCATATGGATTGAGGGGGATTGAGCGGGTTTGAATCCCTAGTAAGTCAAAATCCCCTCCAATCCATATCAATCCCCTCCAATCCATATGGTTTGAAAATAACCGAACAAGTCCTAAGGGCTTGTTCGCTTTAGAGTGGATTGAGGGGGATTGGAGGGGATTAAATCCTCTTCTACATAAATTTGTATAGGAGGGGATTTAATCCCCTCTAATCCCCTCAATCCACTCCAAAGCGAACAAGCCCTAAACACGAGCAACTCAAAAGAGAAATATGTCTTCCAAGTATCAATCTAGCGTGTTTTGCATCCGGGGTACCAATCTGGCAAAGCAGCATGTTCTGAGTATTATAATGACAAATAACTCACTCCAAACCATGGAAGGTTGGCTAAACTAATAACGAAATTTTGTTTGGAGCTTGCACCATATGCTGGGCGATTTGGCTATGTCGAAATGATATGATTTTTAACAATGTTCTAGTAGCCACACCTATACAGATAATCTCCAGATGAACTTATTAGATGAGGCAATGAGTGCTGCTACTAAAGGAAGACGCCACATCACAAGTTAGGTTGGTGTGTCGCCAACTAGAGGTGACAATGATGCAAATTTTTGCAAACAATGGCGGGAACTTCAGTAGTCGCATTTGCTTGTAATAAGTTCATGTGGTTACCTATGTGTATGTGTTTGGTTTTGTTTTATGGTAAGATGTAAGACATTATCTGTTTGTGGACAGCTACATGTATGTTGTTATGCGGCGGCTAAAATAATGAAATTATTCCCAACTCAAAAAAAACTAATGCGAAACCGAATAAATTTCATTCAAACCCTTCGGGATATAAAGCACGCCGCGCAGATGTTGTCTTTCTCCAGTGAGTCTAGGCGTAGAAACTGTTTAGAAAGTATCGCATGGGAATGAATCTCTGATGTTTGTATTCCATTAACATAAACAAATATATACAAAGTGAACGGACGGCTTCACGCCCGCACGTCCGTTCGGTCGAAAAGCACGTTTACATTATTGCTAATTAGGATTAAAGGGAATGGGTAACTGCTAATCTTCTGGAGACTTCTTGTTATCTCTGGATCTTCTGGAGACTTCTTATCTCTGGATGAGATCACCACCGTCTATTTTCCTTCAACACTCCCCCTTGATCGAATCTATCCTATTACATCATCTAGGAATACAAAACTATTCTATATCTATCCTATTTAGTGTATTATTATCTTACAAAAACCCTATGGGAAAAATAGATAATAAGACACATTTCCTCTGTTGATATTACCTCATTAAAAACTTATATGGTAAAACCTCTTTGAGGAAAAAATACATAAAAAGAAAAGAGTATAATATAATGTCAACTAGGTTATATTGTGGAGAGTGATACTCCCCCTGATTCCTACAAATCTCTAAGTCGTTTCATACCTATCCCTTTAACATACTTTGAAAATGTGGAATATGGTAATGACTTTGTAAATAAGTCACCAAGATTATCACGTGACTTAGTTTGCAAAATGTTTATTTCCCCATTCTTTTGTAACTCATGAGGATAAAACAATTTTGGAGCAATATGTTTTGTAATATTACTTTTTATATAACCAGTTTCCATCTGAACAACACAGGCAGCATTATCTTCATATATAATGGTCGGTGAGTTAATTGAACCAATGCCACATGACTGCGTTATGTGGTTTATCATTCTGCGAAGCCAAGTACACTCCTTAGAGGCTTCATATAATGCAATAATTTCAAAATGATTAGTGGAGGTAGCTACCAAAGTTTGTTTGGATGATTTCCAAGAGATAGCGGTTCCACCCTGTAAAAATACAAAACCGGTTTGAGATCTGGCATTATGGGGATCAGATAAATAGCCAGCATCAGTATATCCAATTAAAGTAGGGTCTTGACTTCTACTATAGAAAACACCAAGATCTCTCGTGCCATTAAGATATCTAAAAATATTCTTAATTCCAGTCCAATGGCGTTTTGTAGGAGCTGCACTATATCTCGCAAGTACATTCACTGCAAATGCAATGTCCGACCAGGAATTATTTGCAAGATGCATGAGTGCTCCAATAGCACTGAGATATGGAAACTCAGATCCCAAAATTTCTTCTCCTTCATCCTTTGGTCGAAAAGGATTTTTATTCATATCAAGACATCTTACAACCATAGGAGTTTTGACTGGATATGCTTTATCCATATTGAATTTCTCTAATACTTTCTGGATATATGCCGATTGATATATAAAAATTCCTGAAGGTAAATATTCAAGTTGAATACCTAAACAAAATTTAGTTTGACCCAAATCCTTCATTTCAAATTCCGTCTTTAAATGATGACATGCTTCATTTATATCTTTTTCGCTTCCAATAATATTGAGGTCATCAACATATACTGAAATGATACAAAATCCAGTGGAGGACTTATTAATGAACACACATGGACAATCATCATTATTAGTGTATCCTTTAATAGAAAGGAATTCACTTAAGCGATTGTACCACATTCGCCCTGATTGTCTTAAGCCATATAGTGACTTTTTCAACTTTACACAATACATGTTACGATTTGCCGATGGATTCGGTATATTTATTCCATCTGGAACCTTCATATAAATTTCCGAATCCAGTGACCCATATAAATATGCGGTTACTACGTCCATCAACTGCAAAGATAGACGATTTTGTACTGCCAGTGAAATTAAGTATCGAAATGTTATGCCACTCATTACTGGAGAGTATGTTTCATTATAATCAATGCCGGGCTTTGCGTAAAGCCTTGTGCTACTAACCTTGCTTTATATCTCACCACTTCGTTGTTTTCGTTTCGCTTACGAACGAAAACCCATTTGTATCCTACTGGGAAGGTGCCTTTAGGCGTTAACATCACTTCCGAGAATACTTCTCTTTTATAAAGCGAGGCAATCTCTTTTTCAATAGCTTCTTTCCACTGATTTCAGTCTGAGCGTTTTCTACACTCTACCATGGATTTAGGATCTAGATCATTAAGGACGTCAGCAACTTGTTCAGAGAAATAAGAGTCGACTACCGTAGCCTTGCGGTCAAAGGTTTCGCCAGTTTCAATATACTTGGTAGCAAGTTCATCTACCCTTAAGGACACATCAGGATTTCCCGTATCCATGGTCCTCGGGTTTTCCGATATTACTTCTTCGACTATGTGCGCATTCGAAGAGGGTTGTGTATCAATTCCACATTGTGTTTCATCAACTTGTTGTTTATGTGCATTTACCGTCTTTCTTTTCTTTAAAGGAAGTGAATCCTTATTGATTGCTTACTTCTCCCCCATTTATTAGTAGGATTTTGAGCGGTTTTGTTTGGTACCTCCACTCTTTCAGGCGCGTTCCTAGCAGGAATGAAAGACTTTATTACACCTTTGTAATTAGTGAATGCATTCGGCAGGTTATTTGCAATATTTTGCAAACCAATAATTTTCTGAACTTGGAGTTCATTTTCTTAGTACGAGGATCTGAGGAGGAGATACTCTTCGCATCCCAATCAATTTCTCGACATTCTCCTTTCTGGTACTTGAAATCTCCCCCTAATGCCGGGAAATGTTCCTCATTAAAAATACAATCAGCGAACCAGGCCGTAAATAGATCACCTGTTAGGGGTTCTAAATACTTTATTATTGACGGAGATTGGTAACCCACATAAATCTCTAACTTTCTGTGGGGGCCCATAGAGGTACGCTGTGGTGGTGATATCGGTATATAAATGGCACACCCGAATTTACGCAAATGGGAAATCCTAGGAGGGTCCCCTCGTACTAACTCCAAGGGAGAGGAGTCATGATATGCAGTTAGTCTTAGTTGTAGTAGGTCGGCAGAGTGTAAAACTGCATGACCCCAACATGACGTAGGCAAAGAGCAATTTATTAGTAATGGACGTGCAACGAGCTTTATTCTTTTGATTAAAGATTCAGCCAAACCATTTTGAGTGTGGACATATGGGACTGAGTGCTGAACCTGAATTCCTAAAGCCATACAATAATCATTAAAGGCTTGGGAGGAGAATTCAGCAGCATTGTCCATTCGGATCGATTGGATCCGATGTTCAGGATAATGTGCCTTTAGTTTTATAATTTGTGACATTATTTTAGCAAAAGCATGGTTTCTGGTAGACAGTAAACACACATGTGACCATATTATAAATGCATCGATTAAAACCATAAAATATCTAAACAGTCCAGAAGATGGCTCAATTGGGCCACAAATATCGCCTTGAATTCTTTCAAGAAATCTAAGTGGTTCTGCTCGAATTTTAAGAGGTGAAGGTCTTAAAATCAATTTCCCTGTAGCACATGCAGTGCATATATAATCTGAAGATTTGGAAAATTTTGCTTCAGTCAAATCATGACCAATAGAATTGGTGATGATTTTTCTCATCATCCCGATACCTAGGTGCCCTAGTCGATCATGCCAAATTTGAAATGCATCGACATTCTGAAAAATTATCTTGTATGCAACATTATCAATGGGCTTGATGTATGTATAATATAATCCGGATTCTAGAGTTGGAATTTTTTCACATATCTGTTTGCCATATTCAGTAGGTTTGGTAAGAAGTAGATGTTCTTCTTTATTTTCTTCATATGTTTCCACATGAATCCCATTCTTACGAATATCTCTATAACTTAATAAGGTACGAGTTGAATCGGGATATAATAAAGCATTCTCGATCACAATTTGAGTACCCATTGGGAGAGTGATAATGGCTCTGCTAGAACCAACTATCAATGCATCTCTTCCTGCAACTGTTAAAACATTTCCTTCCCTTTTCTTTAAAGTCTGGAAATAGTTTATCTCAGTTAATATAGAGTTTGTGGTACAGCTATCCACAAGGCACAATTCATCCTCCAATGAACCGTTTCCGGTAGACATCTATATTAATAACAAGAATTAGGTGATTAATTCTTTATTTTATTAAATATTTATTTATACATACATATGGTATCTGATGTCAATATTATAATAATAATATTATGGTATATATGAGTTTTTGTACTATCAATGGTACAACTCTTATTGTAATAACTATCTTCAAATCCTAAGCAAACTCTATATAATATGACTTTTAACTATGAATTATATTACAACACTTAAATGATTTGGGTATCAAATTCTAGAAGTAGATATCTAAACTAGATCTCCACATATGTCGCCCGAGTTGTATTCAATCATCATGTTGTCCATCTGCTGAGCGGATGCCTTGTTGTTGGAACAACCAATCTCCTTATCTTTCTCAGTAGCTTGATTGAAGTGGGCTTCATATCTTCATCTTTTGTTGCCATCTCGGATTGACTTTAAATAAAGGTCGACCAAATGCCTGGGAGTACAAGTGGCTGTGAAATGTGTGTTGCAACCACATTTGTGACAGAGACGTGGTTTATCATTCACAATTTTTTCATTTCCACGAGCCCTCATGTTTTCTTTGTGCCTAAGGTTCTTTTTGAAATTTCGACCACGCCGATTAGGAGGAATTTTTGGATTTTCAAGTGGAGGTCCATTAAATTTCCTTTTACTCATAGCTTTATTCTGTGCATGGTGAACCTCGGGTAGAGGTGCAGCACCAACAGGACGTAAATGATGGTTCTTCCACTACACGACGGTTCACTTACAGCGACCTACGGTTGGTTGCTAAAATGACCTTCAGCGACCTACGGTTGGTCGCTAAAAACCTTTAGCGATCCATAAGGATGGTCGCTGTAAGTGCCGTCGCTAAAGGCTTTAGCGACCGATATCTTTTTAGCGACCGACCGTCTGTTGCTAATATTGTATATTTAGCGACCAACCGTGGATTGTTGTACCATCGATTTAGCAACCAACCGTAAGTCGTCATACTATACATTTAGCAACCAACAGAAAGTCGTCCTTTTTACAGTTGTTATTAATAAAAATATACATTTAATTAAGCACCACAAATCATAGATTTGTATACACAAATCATAAAGACATACACAGTTAATCAGTATACCACAATCATAGATCCATCACATAAACACAAAAGCACCACAATTATATATTCACAAAAGCATCACAATTATAATATCATTCACAACTAGATCATTTACAGATAGCTAGCTAGATCATTCACAAAAGCTCTAGAGATGATCAGTCATAAAAGCACCACAACGACATCCCACAACCACATCACTAATGTTTCATATCACTCCAGCTATTGTTCAAAAGCCCACAACTACCAGCTCTTCTTTTAAATCAACATTGAAACAGCAGATAGGAGCTGAGCAAGCGTGCTGAATATGCATTTCAACAGTGGAAGCATGAACATGGCTACATCAGTTCTTCTCGTCTTCTGTTTTGCTTGACATAGTGGCGTCCTGGGTGCTTGACGTGGGGTGTGCTTTCAACTATGGTGTGCTTGACGTAGTGGCGGCCTAGGTGCTAAGTGATCTACTAGTAGGACAAAGGCCAACACCATTGAGAGAACGAGCAGGTTGTGCCCTTGATAAAGAATGAATGTACTCAATTGCAGCCTGAAAGAAAGTTAAAAGTGAGGGGGCATGCCAACGAATCATAGTAGTCTAGGAAATAACATATTATTAGAAAAAAGTGCTTTTTACACTATTCATAAATTGATATATTCATAGTTAGTTTACTGCAGTGACTATCAGAAATTCAGAAGCAAAAGGTGGAAAGATTCATTCCCATGTGAGTAAAGCGGTACTGACATTTCAATTTTCATCGATAGGATTCAAATACCATGAACAACATATGGCAATGAATTTATATGGACTATGTTGCCTCCAATATATCAAGTAGCACAGAGTAAATTGATAAAGAAAAAAAAGGAAAATGAAGAGATAGTGACTAGATAAGAACTAGGACATCACAACCAATTTTTTTACAGTTTTCTACAAGATCTGGCTGTAGCAGAAAAATTACTGAATGACACGAAGATAAGGATTGTACATGAATCAGGAGAAAACAGTAAAATCCATAAACTTAAAGATTTCATATCAGTCTGCCAGATGACAAACTAACAACAAAGGCCTCACAACCAATTCAACAATATTTAAAATCTAGTCCACAAATACAAAACTCTGCTCAGCCAGTAGCAAGTAAGCAATTCAGATTATCCTACTAGTCACATAAGAGTGATAAGAGGAAACCTTCATTATCTGCTACATGACTATTTGAGACATAGCCCAGAGTTATGAATGAAATACCAAGAATAAAATAGATGGAGTATTTAAGATGGTGAAAGTTATTTGCTGCAAAAACCCAGTGGCCTATCCAAGGATGCAGAAACACCATGTTCAAATTCACCTAAAAAGCCATCAACACCTATATTCCGAAAGGTCTACACACCAAAACAAACTATACGAAGTCCCTTTTGTTCCCTATTACTGAATAACTGACCACGTTTACCGAATCAAAAAAGTAGCAATTAACAATGGAATGCACCCACATGACATAAGCATAGCTAGAAGAACAAAGTTTGTCCCTCGTTTGGATTTTGGATCAAGAGTAGTATTAGTATAAATTTTCTTCAATGATGTTGTCCACAAGAATAGCATGTTCAGGTTCAGACTCTCAGTTCACAATTGAACCTCGCATGTTCCAGTGGAAACAACTCTTACAACAGGTATATATTAATCATGCAGAAAGAGTGGAGGGGTGCACTATTGCACTCCAAGCGCATCTCCCCTCGAAACCCTGCCCCTGTCTCAGTTTTTCACCCATTTCCAAACATTGGCAATCTAACATGCCGTCGTGCCGGAAGAGATTAAATTCCATCACCACGCGAAATACAGCAACAGGCCAACAACTGAAACCCGCCCCTACCCCTACCCTCCGCGGCTCGAACCCACAGGCCTCCCAGAGTGCGGCTACGACGCCAGCTGACCAAGCCCAACTCGCGCGCGGGATTCCGAATCTCCCGGCTACTGAATCCAACCGAACAAAATGTCAAGGATACAGAGAAGAGGGGGGGGAGGAGGGGGTCGGACCTTGCGTTCGAAAGAGGTCTCTGCCGATCTGAGGAGCGCCCGTCGCAGCGCCATCGCGCCCCCCGGCTCTGCCGGTCTGCTCGGATTGGGGGAGATCGGGGAGGGGAAGGAACAAAGGACGTGGAGAGAGCAGCGGCAGCGTGGGGGAGCTCCTGGCCAGAAGAGGATGCGCGGACGGAGGCCAGCCGCCTGCCTGCCTGCACACGCAAGTGGCGGCGGCCAGAGAAGAGCAAGGGGATGAGAGAAGAGGGAGAAGGAGTGGAGGCTTCTTGGCGGCGGCTGCCAGAAAGAGTGGCGCGCGCTAGGTTTAGGTGGCGGTCGGTTAGGGTTAGGAGAGTGTGGCTGGGTCTTAATGGGTCGATTTGGTTAGGTTTTGTTTTTTTCTTTTTTTATTTCCTTTTCTAAATTTGGAATACATTTTTAAATAACCCTAAAATTCATAGTAATTAAACCAAAATTATTTATAAATAAAATATTAATTTTTGGGCTAATAATTATTATATTTTTTTATTTACTAGGATTTTTATTTAAGAAGAAATGTTATTCAATAACCAAAAATCAATCATGCACAATAAAAAAATTATTCCAAATGCAAATACATAACAAACACTTAAAAGAATCAATCATGGTCGCTAAAAATCATGTTTACTTGTTTTAATTAATTTTTAGTCACTAACATCTACAGATATGTTGAGGCTATAAGATGTGATAGTGATCCTTGCTCTATAGCGACCCACCACTAGTCCCCAACAACATCTATAGCGACCAACCATAAGTTATTAAATTTCTAGACTTTTAGCGACCAACCGACCGTTGCTACAAAAGGATTTAGCGACTGACCCTCGGTCCCTAACCTTTAGCAACCAACAGTTGGTACCTAATAAGGGTCACTAAAGATCAACCGTCGTGTAGTGTTCATTAGCAATTCAT
Organism: Zea mays; assembly: GCF_902167145.1. Classification (NCBI taxonomy): domain Eukaryota; kingdom Viridiplantae; phylum Streptophyta; class Magnoliopsida; order Poales; family Poaceae; genus Zea; species Zea mays. The sequence continues at coordinate 156,617,602 of NC_050099.1, read as the reverse complement.
CATTCTTTTCGGCTTGAATTAGCGAGTGAATAAGCTGAGAGTAAACTTGGTGGTTCTCTTTACGATATTGATTACACAATACCCTACTTGACGGGTGCATAGTAGATAAAGTTTTCTGTATTTTTTCTGCATCCGTTGGTTCTTTTTCACAAAATTTTAACCTTGTGCATATGTTATGAACTGTATGATTATAATCAGTTATAGATTTAAAATCTTGTAGGCGTAGGTGATTCCACTCATGTTGTGCTTCAGGACATATAATTTCCTTTTGCTGTTCATAACGTTCTTGTTGTGCGACCCATAGGTTTTGAGGATTTTCTTTCAAAAGATATTCTTTCTTGAGATCTTTATGGATGGAAGTCCTTAACAAGAGTAATGCAGTGTACTTCGCAATATCAGTTATATTTGGATTGTTTGTGTTAGGTGCATTAATGGTATGTAAAATCCCTCTAGATGCAAAACCAATTTTGATATCTGATGCCCATGCAAGATAATTGCTACCATCGATAGCAAGTTCCTCAAATTCCTTTATTCCTTGCATTTTTCCTTCTCTGTCTTTCTCGCCGGATTTCTGACTGGCTTTTCTCCTTCCCTGATGTCGACGGCGGTGGTTCACGGCGAGTCCTTCTCTGGTTTCTTGATGTAGACGGTGGCCTCTCTCGACAGTTAGAGACGTGTGCTGATAACGTGTTTAGAAAGTATCGCATGAGAATGAATCTCTGATGTTTGTATTCCATTAACATAAACAAATATATACAAAGTGAACGGACAGCTTCACACCCGCACGTCTGTTCGGTCAAAAAGCACGTTTACTTTATGCGTTTACATTATTGCTAATTAGGATTAAAGGGAATAGGTAACTGCTAATCTTCTGAAGACTTCTGGTCTTTGGATGAGATCACCGCCGTCTATTTTCCTTCAGTAGAAACCAGCGCACATCTGCACGGCCATTCGGCGCCGACGTTACACCACGCAAGGATGATAGGCATCCACCCGTTGCAATCCGGGGTAGCATCCGCGCGCGGCCCCAACAACGGCGACGGGCTCTTGGAAGGCGAGAGAGGAAGGAAGAAGTACATGGAGCGCGGTTTCAATTCCCCTAAAGGCCTAAACAAAGCGACAGCACATGCCAGCGCGACGCGGGTAATCGCTGTTCAGACCCATTTCGGACGTAACTGAGAGTGAGATCCTAATGATATCCTTTATTAATTGATAGATCCTCACACCTGCAATAAGTTTAAGGACGGGATTGCACTTTACTGGATAAATAAAACCTCAGAAAGGAGCTGCCACAGTGCCATAAGTGAGTGTTGCCCCGTCAATGTCGCTGGAGCCAAGAAAAGCAAGGCAAACTGCAAAGCCACTCTCTTTCCTCCTCGGCCTCTGGCTTCCTCCCCTCCCGACTTCTCCTCCAAATCGCTGCCTTTTTGTTAGTTTTTTTTTCTATTTTGCTTCCTCTCAGTTCTTGGAAGGAAAGGTTCGGAATCCGTTCCAAACAAACAAACATACACAAAGTAATATCTTCCCTCAGTATGTTCATCTTCTGGCTTCTTTCTATGTTTCTTTGATCAGGCGGCTGCAATGGGAGGTAGCGGAACGCTGATCTCGGTGTACCCCGATGAGCTCACCTTCCTGTGTAAGTTCTGCGGATTTCTTGATATTTTCGTTCCAATTGTGTTGTGATTGGTCAAACCTCACTTCCGTTGGCATCTCCCCGCGTCTAATCCTTGCGCGCAGTTGAGCTGGAGAAGCCGTGCTATTGCAATCTCAAGGTGGTGAACAACAGCGAGCACCACGTCGCATTCAAGGTCCGTAGCTTCGGCTATCGCATTCGCGTGATGTTCGCCTCAGAATTTCCGCGTTTTTTGCTTGCTGGAAACCAAGCCAGGTGGCTTGGTGTCTGAGGGGAGAAGAAAAACTAAACTAGGTCTGGTTGGTGAAATTTGCCCGATTCACTTTCAGGTCAAAACGACATCACCGAGGAAGTATTTTGTCCGGCCGAACGCGAGCATCGTCCAGCCATGGGATTCTTGCACAATAACGAGTAAAAACACCTGCTTCTCCTCTCCATGGTTTTTTGTTTAGGATCCTCCGTTTGGTTTTCGATGTGTAAGTGTTTGTGCGTCTCCACGCCTTCCTATCTGGGGGTACAGTTACGCTGCAGGCACAGAAAGAGTACCCACCAGATATGCAATGCAAGGACAAGTTCTTGATTCAGAGCACCAAGGTGGCTGCCAGCACCGACATGGATGAGATCCCCCCTGATACGGTGAGCGAGAAATGCAGAACAGATTTGCAAGGTTTAGGCGTTACAATATCACTGTAGTGAACAGAACTGATGTCCACAGCCATATGCTCATGTGTGCAGTTCAACAAGGAAACCGACAAGGTAATCGAGGAAATGAAGCTCAGGGTTGTTTACACGTTACCTAGTGGTGGAGGTTCAGATGACTCTAGCGTATCGTCTTTAGGAAGCCGGAGCTTCAAAGCAGCGTCTGACGATCTGATGGTGAGACTATGGCTGTTCTGTTCTGATATGTACGGAACCTGTGATTCGCTTATAAATTTTCGGCTCAAACTCTTACTGTCGGTCGTATCTTTGGTCGTACTTTTCAGATGCTGAAGAATGCAAGCATCGAAGAGGTAATACGCTCTGTCATCGCAACAATTCTAATCATTTTTTACTTTGGGACTTGATGGACCGAAAACAAGTGATGTTATAAGACTTTGCTCTGACGAATTCATAGAACGAATGGTTTTGCTAACTTGAATACTGTATGCTTGAAGCCTTGCATCATGATTCTGTAACATCGTGTGGCACATGGACGATTTGTTTCTTCACACATTGATTGCGCAGTGAGAGACCTGCTGCTCCTTTCACGTTGGATTATTAAAATTACATTACATTGGGATAATGCCATGGCGGCAATGATTATATAAATTTGTGAAGTGCAAGTCAGAAATAGGAAGATGTTGAAGCAACATGATTTGACAGTTGAAAGATTATAGATTTGATTATGGGGAAAGGTGCCTATAATTGGGAGGTCATAACTGAGGGAGGGAGGAATGCCCAGAATCCCATGAGCATTTTCCTTGCGCACTTGTTAATTGTACTCTGGGGCCAGAATTTGGATTTTTTTTCCCCCTTCCTACTGTCCATTTCAACCAGAGTAGCTAGCTCCCTTCAACCTGATCGACATGTTCCAAGTTTGTAACTGGAAACTCATAGATGACTGCATGAATGAGCAAACATCCTTTGGGACAACTTGGGTCATTTTTTTTCTCAGTAAGCTGTCCCCTTCTGTTTTACTCAGATCCAGACAATTCAGCGGGTGAAGGAAGAAAGAGATAACATGCTTCAGCAAAACCAGCAAATGCAACGTGAATTGGTATTCCCAGATTTTACTCGGATCGTATTGACGTTTGTACTTGGGCTCATCTTCTTTTTTATGAACATCTACTGTTTCAGGATGTGCTTCGGAGGCGTAGGAGCCGCAAAGGTGACGCAGGTTTCTCCTTGACGTTTGCTGCGTTTGCTGGGCTAATAGGTGTCCTGGTGGGGCTCCTGATGAGCCTCATCTTCTCTTCGCCGCCGGTTGATGCATAAGATGCGAGAAAAAGGTTGCAGCCTATGGAAGCATTAATTGTTCAGACCGACATGGGGAGAAAGCTCGCTCGGCAAAAGAAGAAGATGAAACTTTTGTCTAGTCTCCATTTTCATTCTTTTGTTGTTTGCACCGTAGTTATATGAAACGATGATAACGGGTTGCAGATCTTTGATCTTTCCACCCGTGCTTGGTTCATCCTCCATTTGTATTTGCCCCTCGTTTTCTTATTCTTTCTGTATAGTAAGTATATCAGGACGGAAGCTGTATCCATTCAGCGATTTGGGTAGTGAGGAACTAGTCCAGGAGTATCAAGAAAGAGCGTTGATCATGTCTACTGTATTAGCAGCCTCTTTGGAACAAAGAGAAGCCCTTTGGAGAAACACATGATGTAGGAAAAGAATGTCGAAACATCTTTGAATCGTATGGATGGAGAAAACACACGACATTATAAGATTGAACCAAATATAGGAATCGATGAGAGATAGCGACAAAGGAAATTTTCATGAGGTTTGACCTATTCGTACAATTCCTATAAAATTCCTATGGATCAGTCCGTTTCATAAGAGTTCCATTGTGTTTGCAGGAACCTGATCTTTTGTTTCAAGATTTTTGCCGAAATTTGGCTCTTTGTCGAGTGTCAAATATTTTGCCAAATGTTTTTTTTTTCGGTCACTCGGCAAAAAAGTTTTTTGCCGAGTGCCACACAAAAAACACTTGGCGAATAAGCTCTTTGCCAAGTGTTTTATTTTGATTGTTGTTGTTTCAATCGGTCATACCCCTTCAAATATATATAGAGTTCAAGAGTTGGTCTGACCCCCTTATTAGGCGTCCTCCAACAACTTACACAAATTTAGAGAGGTAAACATGCACGGAGATAGGAGTTAATCCGACTGATCTAATCGCGGACTGTCCGCGGGCCGTGCCCAGTGCCACGGTGCTCAACAATTGGCTAGGTAGCCTTCTGTTTTCACGATCGATTCTGCTACTCGTAGTTTGTTTGTACTACTTCCCAGGCACCCTGGAGCTGAAGCTGATGCAGTCGAGTCCAAGGTCGAGGTAACTTGCAAAAAAAGAAGTAGCAATATAGCATATGCGGTTAATTCTCTTTCAGAGCAGCAATTGAGTAGCTTCAGCAAAACAATTCAAATCAATTCTCTTTTGGAACAACAGTCGTCCTCACATGCTCTTTACAACGTCAGAAATTGCAACAGCAGTATAAAAGAGTCAATCTGGAACTCAAGAATCTAAAACAGGAACCAAGAATTGTAGGAATAGCATATCTTCACTTCTTTAATCCTACGGATTTTTTTTTAAAAAAAAACAAGATTAGAACATTTGTATGAAGCGTGGGAAAAATACAATAATGTAATGAGTGACGCAAAGGAAATTTTATATGCGGTTCAGCCTCTCGGTGGAGTTCCTCCAAAATTACTATTAAATAAGCTATTAATCTCCCTCTAGAACAAAGGAGAGATCTAAAATCTTATAGTAAAATTATCTATATGGTCCTTCTCACTACCGAAATCGTGTTTTTTGGCGAGTGTTTACATTCGGCAAAGAACACTCGACAAATATTTTATCGGCAAAAGGGTTCTTTGCCGAGTACTTTTTTCGGATTGCCGAGTGTCGAAAAGCACTCGGCAAAAAAAGGACTTGATAAATTAAGAATCAAAAAACATTAAAAAAACAACAAAATATTTTTTAAATTGTAGGAATAACTCTCAACTCTCCAACCCTACCTATTATCTTACCCATCGCCCTATCATTTTTCACTATTATTTTGAATCAATTTACATGTTTTGTGAATGGTGAGATTTAAACTCGCAACCTCTCTCGCGCGCATACTCTCCTATACCACTACACTACTACACCAATTATGTCTATATTACGTTTTCATTCCTCATGTACTATAACAAACCGATAGTAATTTGATTATTTAAGGCACTAAATAAATTCATTTGAAAATGTGACCAACTATAAAGTTGCATAACTTTTTGAGATCTGCAAGTTCTATTTTAATAGTTTCTACATCCGAGGCCGTTTACAAAATTCGAATTTTAAATTTGAAAACTTCACACAAATGTTTCAATGATAAGATGATTTCAAATCAAAACGTTGTCAATTACAAAGTTTCATGACATTTTAATACCTACAACTTTTATTTTGGTGGGTTTTACATCCGAGGTAGTTTGAAAAATTCAAAATTCAAAATTCAAACATAGTTTTGCATGACAAGATGATTTCAAACCAAAACATTGTCAACTACAGAGTTTCATAACTCTTCAATACCTACAACTTTCATGTTGGTGGTTTTTTCTTTGGAGGTCGTTTTCAAAATTCAATTTTAAATTTTTTAAAATTCAAAAGTAGTTTTCGTTGACAATACGACTTCAAATGAAAAAGTTGTCAACTACAAACTTCTATAACTTCTCAAGATCTATAAAGTTTATTTTGGTTGTTTGGTCATTTGTTCATCTCACATGATGGTTCTAACAATATGCACAAATTCTATACATCTCTCTCGTAGTTTCATAAACTACGAGAGAGATATATGTTTTATGAACAAATTTATTTTTATTTTGTCATATAGTGGTTTTCTCATCTAGCTTTTCCTGTCCAGAATTAATTATTCTAGCTTCTGCTGGACAACCCCATATGCTGAAGTAGTTGAGCGTGAGCTTTCTGCCAGTCAACAACTCATATGGAGTTTTAGCCACTCATTTACTAGGAACTCTATTTAGTATATGTGCATGGTGGTTTTTAAAGCCTCCATCCATAGACCCAATGGTAGGTTAGAGTAACTAAGCATACTCCTTACCATATCCATTAGTGTTCTGTTACGCCTTTCGGCAACCCCATTATGTTGTGGTTCGCCAGGTGTTGAATACTAAGCTACAATACTGTTTTCACTTAGGAACCTTGCGAAAAGATCCTGGGACCTGTCCATACTCAGTATGGTGCCCACAGTACTCCCCCACACGATTTGATATGACAATCTTTGTGTTCAAATCTTGTTGACTTCCTACATCAGTCTTAAACTGTTTAAACTTGTCTAAAGCTTATGATCTGTCCCTTAAAAAAGTAAATATAATCGTAGCGAGAGTAGTCATCTGTGAAGGTTATGAACAAGTCGAACCCATCTATTGTCCTAACTGGAAAAGGACCACAAATATATATATGAATAATTTCTAACACTCTCGTACTGTGCATGCAATCTCTACATTGCTCTAAGTCTGTTAAGTCTAGATGATCGAGAATCTGTCCCTTAACGAGACGTTCTTTTCCCCCTCGAAATATGGCCCAAACGATAGTGTCATAATTTCGACGAGGTTTCTCCATCACATTGTTTTCTTACTCCTGCCAATGTTGGCTGGTTTGTTTTCTAGTGTATCTAGCACCACTGTGCAAAGATAAATAAAGCATGTCTCGTCAGATGGCGAGACCAACATCTTTATTATCAAAACTGAATAACACACAGTCTTTGTCACCGAAGTGATAGAGGATGTGCTGATTGTCTAATCACAAAATTGAAGTTAAGTGTCTGCTTGCTTTTCGTTAACCACTGTAACTGTTTTTAGCCCTCTTGGAGCCTTAGGTTTGTACGGAATTGCATTCTGTAGCATCTATTGCAGGAATTCTGGACACTTTCTATTGTATGCCATGTCTTCTTGCAATAGAGGTAGGTCTCAGGGGGATCTGAGAAACTGTCTGATTGTTGCATGTAGAAAATATCGTGATCATGTTTAATCTTATTCTTGAACCTTTCTTAGAGGTCTTGTTCTATTTGAGGATTCTTAGTTTGGGAAGATTGATAGAATCACTTATTTGACTGATCAACCTTTCCTCCTTCTAGACACACTATGTCGTGAGTTGATCTATATAACACTTGTCCATTTAGACAGGTGTTTTACTGATCATGAAATGTCTCATATTCTGGACTAGCAACCTCAATAGGATCCTGGATGAGACTCTTATTGTGATCAAGTACATTACACTTGGATCTTTTCCAGTTGGATCTTAAGGTCATCCTAAGGTGAGCCTACTGTTGAAAGGGAAATGTGCCCTTGGGCCATTTCTAGTATATTTTGGTGATTAAGTGCCCAACACATATTGAGTGAGTAATTATATGCCAAATGATGGATGAAGTGCAAATCGACAAGAAGGTATGGTTCTAGACTTAGTACATTGGTTTTTATGTACTAATATATTTGTCTAAGTGCTAGAATCAGGAAAAGAAAAGGATTGGAAAAGAGTTGGCTGTGTACAGCCAACTGCTGCTCAGTCTGGGTGCACCGGACAGTGTCCGGTGCGCCAGGCCAGCTCCGGCGAACTGGCCACTCTCGGGAAATCTTAAGCGGCGTACGGCTATAATTCACCGGACTGTCCGGTGGTGCACCGGACTGTCTGGTGAGCCAACGGCCGCCAGTGCAACGGTCGGCCGCGCAATCCGCGCGCGACGCGTGGCCCTAACCAACGGTCGGCTGGGGGCACCGGACTGTCCGGTGTGCACCGAACAGTGTCCGATGCGCCAACCAGCCCGAAGATCCAACGGTCGGCTGCGCCAGGAATGGAAGGAGATCCGCACCGGACATGCTACAGTGGCACCGGACAAGCATACTTTGATCATTCTAAATCTTCCACACTTCGTCTCCACGCACTTGATTGACTTTCTTAGTGATTTGAGCTCCGTTCTAGTGGTGAACTTGTTGCGATTCATTTGAGCTTAAGTCTTGGCTGTGTGTGCATATTGTTGTGGATTTGTGTGTGTGTTGCTTCCCTCCCTTACTCTAGTGCTTTCACTTTGATCTTTGTTGTAAGGGCGAGAGACTCCAAGTTGTGGAGATTCCTCGCAAACGGGAAAGAGTATAAGAAAGAAAACAACCGTGGTGTTCAAGTGGATCATTGGATCACTTGAAAGGGGTTGAGTGCAACCCTCATCCATTGGGACGCCATAACGTGCAGTAGGCAAGTGTTATACTTGGCCGAACCACGGGATAAATCATCGTGTCTCTTGTGCTTGTTTTCTTTGTGACCATTGTGTTTCACAAGAGCTCGGTCCTTAGCCACTTAATTCCATTGTGCTAACACTTAACCAAGTTTTGTGGCTATAAGTTTAAGTTTTTACAGGATCACCATTCACCCCTCTCTAGTTTCTCTCAATTGGTATCAGAGCCGTTCTCTTCACGAAAGGGACTAATCGCCTGAAGCGATGGATCCTAAGGGAAAGGGGATGGTGGTCAACGATAAGGAGAAGGAGTCCATCTTCAACGAGCCAAGAGACGATAAGCCCACTGACTCTGGCTCGAGTCACAAGAAAAAGGACAAGAAGAAGAAGAGGCGCATCAAGAAGATAGTCTACTACGACAGTGATGAGTCTTCTTCTTCCTAAAGAGACGACGACGACGAGAAGAAAAAATCGGTTAACTCAAACTTTTCTTTTGACTATTCTCGTATTCCATTTAACTCCAATGCTCATTTACTTTTAATTCCACTTGGGAAACCTCCGCACTTTGATGGAGAAGACTACTCATTTTGGAGTCACAAAATGCGTAGTCACCTATTCTCTCTCATTCCAAGTATTTGGGAGATCGTTGAAAACGGAATGCTTTTTGATAGTACTGACAACCCCGTTTTCATTAATGAGCAAATCCATAAAAATGCACAAGCTACCACTGTTTTGCTAGCATCCTTGTGCAGGGACGAGTACCACAAGGTGAGCGGCTTGGATAACGCCAAGCAAATTTGGGACACCCTCAAGATTTCTCATGAGGGGAATGACGCTACCATGATCACCAAAATGGAGTTGGTGGAAGGCAAACTAGGAAGGTTCGCAATGATTAGGGGGGAGGAGCCAACCCAGACGTACAACAGGATCAAGACCCTGGTCAACAAGATCAGGAGCTATGGAAGCACGAGATGGACGGACCACGACGTCGTCCGACTTATGCTCAGGTCCTTCACTGTACTTGATCCTCATCTTGTGAACTCTATCCGTGAAAATCCTAGGTACACCAAGATGACGCCCGAGGAAATACTCAGAAAGTTTGTAAGCGGGCGTATGATGATCAAGGAAGCAAGATATGTTGATGAGGCATTGAATGGTCTAATGCCCATCTACAAGCCTCACACGGTTGCTCTCAAAGCAACAAGTAGCAGGGAGGCGCTACCTAGCAAGGTGGCGCAAGTTGAGGCGGCCGGGCTAAACGAGGATGAAATGGCCCTCATTATCAAGCGCTTCAAGACCACATTAAAGGGACGCAAGGAGTACTCAAACAAGAACAAGGCAAACACTACAGGAAACGCCTAAATTTTCGTGGGCCAAAAACCCACGAAAATAAGCCTAAACCGACGAAAATAGATAATTTTCGTCGGCAGGCCGACGAAAATAGCCGCCGAAAATAAGTTCGACGAAAATAGGCGGGTATTTTCGTCGGTACCGACGAAACTAAACTATTTTCGTCGGCCTTGCTACAACCGACGAAAATAGTGCGTCGACCATTTATTTTCGTCGGCCGGTTGTGGCCGACGAAAATACGCCAGGATATTTTCGTCGGCCTCGGTGGTGGCCGACGAAAATAGCCTGGGAACATATTTTCGACGGCCCCGGTGGTGGCCGACGAAAATAGCCTGGGAACATATTTTCATCGGCCACCACCGAGGCCGACGAAAATTGATGGTTCCCCCCCCCCCAAAACAGATTTTTCTGCACCTATTAATAATTCACAGCAATATACACAATATCACAATTCACATATACAGATTCACAAGCCTAATACATAATTCACAAAACACATTCACATATACATAATAAGTCTAGAGTATCCATAAGTCCAAAAGTCCATTGTCCATTCAAATACACAATCCACAAAACTCTAGTCCATAAGTCTAGAGTCCATAAGTCCATAAGCTACTAACTACTCACAACTCACTCCTCACTCATCACTCCGGCGGGCTGTGGGAGTTTTGGCCACTCCCTCCTTCGCCACCAGGAAGGTGGCCACTCCCTCCAGCACCATGGACGAGGAAGTCTTGGACGTTGACACCACCCTCCGATCCATGAGCATGTGACGCTGAACCCTGCAATTCATCAATCATTCAAATAAGGTTGTATACATATACATTGCTGTGTTTGGTCAATATTTGCATAAAACTAAACATGGAATGTCACCTGTGATCCATGGTGAGGAGGAGGTTGTGCATGCATCCACGGGTACTGTTGTGCTGGCCACCCCATAGGTGGTGGCACCCACCCCGTCGGTGGCGGTGCCATCCACGCTTGAAATGGCTGAGAGCCCGCCGGTGGCTGGGAGACCGGTGGCACCCATCCCGGGACTGGCTGCGATCCTTGGGGTGGAGGCGTCCAAGTGCCTGGAGGTGCCTGCGTCCACCAACACCGGTCCACTGTGGCTGCGACCACCCAACACAGGAGCCATTTTTGATAATAAAGAAAGAGTTGCTATGGAATTGAAGTGTTCAGATAGTGTTACCTGGGGAGGGCGAAAAGCGGGCAAGTTCATATCAGGGCCGAGTCGAGTAGTCATTTCCTGCAAATGGATGCAACGTTAGAATCGCAACATTATACTTTGAATTCAAAGACGACACGTGATGAGATAGACGAATTACCTGAAAATAAGAAGCCATATATTGCGTCAGCTGCCCAACCTGCTCCTGCGCTGCTCGAGCCTGCTCCTGTGCTGCTCGAGCCTGCTCCTGTGCTGCCCGAGTCTCCTCCTCCAGCTGAGCCTCTCGAGCAGACCTGGAGGAGCGAGAACTCCCTCCCGAAGACGATGCCTTCCCTTGACCTATAGTCCTGTTGTACTCCACAACGCCGGTGCCAAAGGCAAACCTGCATGATACACATAGTTGAGCAATTAAGTGGACACATTCTTGTTAATGAAATCATCGAATCAAACACAAACACCTCACCTGCCATGCTTTCTACCCCCACCACTATGGTACAACGCCGAGGCATCTAAGTCTGAATGCATCCAGTCGAAGTCAGGCCCATGGCGTTGAGTCATTTCCTCCCCATATGCATTCTGCAAAGAAAGTTGGAGTTAGACACAAAACATGCAATTTAATTCGTAAATACAAACTTGTTTACCATTTTCTCCCTTGCCGCCTCGCTGCATAGCACATCAGGGTTCGCCGGATCAGGGCCACGGTGACCACGAACGTAAACCTCCATAAAACTTGGAGCAACTCCACTTTCAGCTTCCTGCATGAAAAAGAAGAGTTAAACCATATAATTTTCATAGATGTAACATACAAGTTTGATTTATATACTTACCATGCGGCATGCGGTACCAAGGTGTCCATCGGCGCCGTACCTGTGCCCCGGTCCTTCAGTGCCACGGTTGGCACGGTGCTTGTTGGACTCTGCAATCCACTCAGGCGACGCCCATCTCTTAGCCAACCACCTCCAGGCTTCCATGTCCTTGGACAGCCAATCCACAACGCTCTCCAGGTACTGCTCCTCTGTGAGGTAGATCTCATTGGCCCCTAATGCTTTGCTCATTTTCTGACCCTTTATCTTCTTGTAGTAGTAGTTGACGGCCGCGATGCGAGCATTGTACATGGCATCCTTGATTATCTTATCAGCGCACTTCCGAAAGTGCCTCTTCACACGTGTCCACTGAGCCTGATCCTCCTCGATGTCATCCGGCAATTGGAACCTCCCCTACATATCAATGGAGAAGTTAAGTTAAAGTAAGATTAGGTGAAGCAATAATTCAATGAATTGCTTATATACGAAAGTAAACTCACCCAGAACTCGTCCCACACAGCCACCTGACAAGTCCTTCGTTTTTTTTCCGAACTTCCCCCTCCGCTACTGCTTTCCCCTGACTCCCCTGGCTCGACATAGTCCTTTAGACCCCAGTCAGCCCACTGCATAGCCGCGAACCTCTCGCCATTGAGCTCCACCATGCCAGGGTAGTAGAAGCGACAGAGGCTACCCAACACCGCGTTCACCTTGGGACGTCTGCTTGTACCATCCCAAGTCAAGTCTTCCCATGACCTACAAAAATTAATAAAACAAGTAAACTAGTGCAATCACGTTCACATTAAAAAATTAACAAAACAGAAATAAGCCCCACCATTCTCCATGCGGCCGGATGAGCCTCCTCTCGGCAGGTCTCGGACCAAGCACATTGCTCTTCTTATACCTAAGTATACAAGTAAATTCAATATGATGAAATGATTATAAACTAATATCAATTAAAGTAATATGCATAATAATACCTGAAGGACGTAGAACCATCTGACGCGTCGCCCGCGCTGCCTGCCCCCATTGGGTCAACCTCCTCATCCTGCTCACCCTCGTCATCCTGCTCACCCTCCTCACCCTGCACATGAGCATCCTGCTGAGGAGTCTCCTGCTCACCCTCCTCACCCTGCACTTCGTCTAGACAGTCGAGAAGTTGTTGCTGCCTCTGTCGGCTCTGTGAGGTGCCCTGAAAAAGCCCACTGCCCGAGCTGTCCTTGCTGGCCGCGCTGCCCCCACTCCTCCTCGATCTCCTATGCTTGAACATGTTCAACTGTAGATAAATTAATGTCAAACCACAGTATATGAAACAAATAATATGAAAATTAATAATGTGGAAATTGGAATATATAGCTTAATTGATTAACTAAAAGAAACATACTAATCAAAAGTCATCCGCATCCGATGATGCTTCTTCGGCTCGTTGTTTATTCATACACTCTTGATTTCGTTGGATCCTTACTGATCTTCTAACGACGACAGGTCGTTTGCGCTTTGACCTAGGTTCTTCAATTAAGTCGCTTGAATTGCAACAGAGATTTTCAAGTCCTTCTCCATTGGTCACATGGAATCGGTGAGCTATGTCTTGATTCGACGCCGCTTCTGGTTGAAAAACAGCATCATCGTTGTCCCTGATTGTACTCACGTAGTCAGCACTCTCTGGAGCGACGACTTGTGGGTTGACTTTGATTGCAACCCACCAAGCCCTAAGGCTTGGGTGAGGATATGGCAGGTAGTACACCTGTTTTGCCTGATTTGCAAGGACAACATCGCTCATACTGCTCGGAATCCTAGAGCTATGCTTCACTTCGACTCTAGCCTTGTTCCGAACAGACGCCCTGAGCTTTTTCAACGCCCTTTCTATAGGATACATCCACCTGAATTGCACTGGTCCGCCTACCAAAGCTTCCCAAGGCAAATGCACAATTAGATGTTGCATCACATTGAAGAATCCTGGCGGGAAAACCTTTTCAAATTTACAAATAAGAATTGGAATTTCTTTCTCAAATTTCTGCATCAACCTCTTCGATACCGTCTTTGCGCATACTTCCCTATAGAAGTAACTCAACTCTGCAAATATGCTCCAAAGCTCATCCTTAAAATAGCCTCGAAACATCACGGGCATCAGCCTCTCCATAATAATATGGTAGTCATGGCTTTTCAAACCGATCAATTTACCGGTCTTCAGATTGATTGCCCGTTTCAGATTTGCCGCATACCGATCTGGAAATTTCAGATTCTTCAACCACTTAAATATTTCTTTCCTTTCATCCGGCTTGAGGCAGTAATCAGCTCGCGGCCTACTTTCATGCCCTTTATCGCTTACTTTCAACTCGAGCATCGGCCTCTTACAAATTTCAGCCATGTCTTTTCTTGCCTTCATATTATCTTTCATTTTATCAGTCACATCGAAACATGTGCTTATGATGCTTTCAGCAACGTTACGCTCTTGGTGCATCAAGTCTATGTTGTGCGGCATGATCAAGGCTTTTGCATACGGAAGCTCCCATATTGATGAAATATGGGTCCAGTTATGGTCCTCCCCGTAGCCTTGGAACCTATCATTTTCTCCTTGCTTCAGACAAGCATGCCATGCCATTATCTGCGGTGCAGTTTGCCTCTTTGGTGGCCCATTTCTGATTTTGGCTCCACCTCTGAATGCAGTAAGCGAATTCCTAAAATCATGCTTGAATGGAGTCCAACGTCGATGAGCATCAAAGAATGACACTTTCCCACCATGCTTCAATCTGAATGCATCCGTATCATTCATACATATGGGACAGCACAACCGACCATGGACACACCATCCAGACCAATCTCCATACGCCAGCAGATCATGCACTGACCACAAATAAGCAGCGCGCATGGTAAACTCCTTTTCAGTATGGCTATCATAAGCCTTCACACCTCTCCACAATTGTTTCAGCTCTTCGATTAAAGGGCGAACAAACATATTCAGCTTTGGCCCTGGATGCTCGGGGCCTGGGATGACTAGTGCAAGGAACATGAACTCTTCTTTATTGACCAACTCAGGAGGAAGATTATATGGCACAATGAAGACAGGCCAACACGAGTAAGGGCTTGCACTGGTATTGAAAGGTGTGAATCCGTCCATCGATAGACCAAGCCGTACACTCCTAGGGTCGTTTGCAAATTCGGGATCAAACTCGTCAAATGCCTTCCACGCATCACCGTCCGACGGATGGACCATTATGTCTGGATCAGTGACGAGACGTACACCATTCTTTGGCCACGTCATATGCAGAGCTATTTCCTTGTTGAGGAACAGCCTTGAAAGCCGAGGAATGATGGGCAACCGACGAAGTTGCTTAGCTGCGACCTTCGTAACTACCAATTCACCCTCATCATTTGTCACCTCGACATATCTAGAAGCTTCACAATGCTTACAACGGTCCAGCTTGTCATCCTCCTCAAAGAATAGCATGCAACTGTTGGGACACACGTCGATCTTCTCATATGTCATCCCAAGACCAGCCAACATCTTCTTTGCGAAGTACATATTCTTTGGCAACTTATGATTCTCCGGGAGAACCTCGCCCATAAGTTGGACGATGTCGTTGTAAGCACTGTTTGAAATGTTGTGCTTCGACTTTATCGCCATTAGTCTTGTGAGAGTCCCAAGAACTGACATCTGAGTGTGCTCGTGCAGTCTCTCTTCTCCCGCGGCGAGTAGCCGGAAGAATTCTTGAGCATCGCGTGGAAGCTGCCCCGGCTCCTCAGCGTTCATTTCAACCTCCCTACCAAGATCATGCAACATATCGTCCATCCTATCATGATCGTCATCAAGCTCCACCTCCGCGTCAACGTGTCTAATAGACTCTCCATGCCGGTACCATACAAGGTAGTTCGGCATAAACCCACTTTTGCAAAGGTGTTTCTCCATTTCTTCCTTCTTCTGAGGCCACTTGTTCTCGCAGCGATTGCAAGGACACTTCACTAGACGACCAGTTGCATCTTTGAAAGCGTGCTCAAGAAAAGCCTTTGTTACACCCATCCATTCATTCGAATGTGCCCCATCCTTTCTCCACCCGTCATACATCACCCTCCGATCACCGTCCATTTTAAAGGCTAAACAAAAGTCAAAGAACATCAACGATCGTCCGTGGCTTAATTAGGTGAACTCCCTATTAGGTAAAGGCCCTAAACCCACCCAAGAGTGTAGGCTGATGCTTGTGATTTATGACGTGTAGCCTACGATTGTCGCTAAATTTCGGCAGCATAACCCCGCTGCTCTCCAAGCACACGCCTGAACATGGTGTGTTGGAGAACAACTGGGTTACACAACCGAAATTCCGCGTCAATCGTAAGGCACATGTCACAAATCACAAGCATCGGCTTACACTCTCAGGCTGTCCAAAATACATGGACAATTCCGGAACGGCGAACCTCACAAGCCAATGTGACGTTCGCCGTTCCCGAACGGGTGACGCATACGGTTCGCTACGGTTAACGATTAAAACTGAGAATAATGTATACCTGAGAAATTACGAAAACAATGTATACCTGAGAATAATGTACGAGTCTAGCTAACGGTGGAGAAGGTCAAGTCGGAAGAACACCTATGTACAAAAAATATTATTGTTAGTAAAAAATTCGGCAGCACCTCCTCTATAAACTGATGTTTCTAAAACCTGCAAATAAACGACAACACGATGGTTGCCAACACAGAAAACTACACGATAGCTACATAATAAACAATATGCTGACCAGTATATGCTAAACAATATGCTACAAGTATATGCTAACTATATACTCACTAACTTTCCTACCAGTATATGCTAAACAATATGCTACAAGTATATGCTAACTATATACTCACTAACTTTCCTACAAGTATATGCTAACTATATACTCACTAACTATATACTCACTTTACCATGTGCTAAGTAACTAAAAAAATTTAAAATTTTACCTGTCGGACTAGGAGGCGAGGCGGAGCTCGGTGCGGTGGAGAGAGCCGGTGCCCGAGGCTCTCGGGCCGAGGGCGGTGGTGGGGGCGAGGCTGCCGCGCAGTGGGTGCCCCTTCGAGAGGTGAGGGCGGCGCGGCGGGCGCGCAGCGGCGCGGCGGGCGCGAGCCGGCGACGCAGCGGCTCGGCGGCGCGGCGGGCGCGCGGCGGCGACGGCCGTCGCGCAGCGGCGACGGCGGGCGCGCAGCGGGTGAGGGCGCGTGAGGATGGGCGGCGTTGCGGCTCGGCGAGGGCGCGAGGCGAGGACGCGGGGTGGGCTACGACGGCGGCGCGGCGACGGAGGTCGGGCGGGCGGCGGCGCGAAGAGTGACTGCCGAGCGAGAGAGAGAAACTGCGCGCTGAGGCCGATTAACGGACCACTATTTTCGTCGGCCTCACTGAGGCCGACGAAAATAGGGGTCAGTTAATGCCGTATTTTCGTCGGCCGGGAGAAGACCGACGAAAATACATGACTTATGTTCGTCGGCCTGGCGTGGACCGACGAAAATAAACCTCATTTTCGTCGGTCTCGGGGCCCACGAAAATGTCGTTCCTATTTTCGTGGGCAGGCCGACGAAAATAGGTACGGGCCCACGAAAATAAGGTGTATTTTCGTCGGCTCCGTAGGCCGACGAAAATAACTATTTATTTTCGTGGGCCGACCGACGAAAATATCTAGGCCCACGAAAATTTAGGCGTTTCCTGTAGTGAAAAGGAAAGCGTTCCTGCTTCAAGTGCGGTAAGACAGGTCATTTTATTGCTCAATGTCCCGATTATGAAAATGACCAGGGAGATGAAAGACATGGGAAGAGGGAGAAAAAGAAGGCCTACAAGAAGGCGAAGGGCGAGGCGCACCTTGGCAAAGAGTGGGACTCGGATTATTCTTCGTCCGACTCTGACGACGAAGGACTCGCCGCCTCGGCCTTCAACAAATCGTCGCTCTTCCCCAACGAGCGCCATACTTGCCTAATGGCAAAGGAGAAGAAGGTAAACGCTCGAGAAACTCATAAGTACTCTACTTCTAGTGATGAGGACTCTAGTGATGATGAAGTAGATTACACTAGCTTGTTCAAAGGATTAGATAGAGCTAAAGTAGAAAAGATTGATGAGTTGATTGATGCATTGAATGAAAAAGATAGACTGCTAGAGAGGCAAGAGGACATTTTGTACGAGGAACATGACAAATTTGTTAGTGTTCAAAAGTCTCTTGACTTAGAGATTAAAAGGAATGAATTACTATCTTCTGAGTTATCTATTTGCAATGAATCTATTTCTAGCTTGAAGATTTTGAATGATGATTTAAATGCTAAGCTAGAAGTAGTTAATAAATCTAGTCCTTGTTTAGAGCACGTGGTGATTTGCAATAGATGCAAGGATTTTAATGTTGATGCTTGTGATGAACATTTAATTTTTATTTCTAAATTAAATGATGAAGTAGCAAGTCTTAATGCTCAACTTAAGACTTGCAAGAGTGATTTTGATAAATTAAAATTTGCTAGGGATGCCTACACTGTTGGTAGACACCCCTCAATTAAGGATGGGCTTGGATTTGAGAAGGAAGCCAAGAACTTAACAAGTCAAAGGGCTCCCATTTCCAACAAGGAGAAAGGGAAGGCCCCAATGGCTAGTAGTAGTCAAAAGAATCATGCTTTCATGTACTATGATAGAAAATATTCTAGAAATTGTCATTATAATAGGAGTTATAATGTTTTTGATTCACATGCTATGATTGCTTCAAGTTCTACTTTTGTGCATGGTAGAAGTAGGCCTAGGAAGGGAAATGTTATTCATCATGTGCCTAAGAAAATGCATAATGAATCTGCTACTGTTTTTCATGCCTGCAACACTAATTTTGTACTTTCATGTAAAAATAAGAAAGTGGTTGCTAGGAAGTTGGGGACCAAATGCAAGGGAGACAAGACTTGCATTTGGGTTCCAAAGGATATTGTAACTAACCTTGTAGGACCCAACAAGAGTTGGGTACCTAAGACCCAAGCCTAATTTGCCTTGCAGGTTTATGCATCCGGGGGCTCAAGCTGGATTATCGACAACGGATGCACAAACCACAAGACGGGGGAGAAGAAGATGTTCACTTCCTACGTCAAGAGCAAAGATTCCCAAGATTCGATCATCTTTGGAGACGGGAACCAAGGCAAGGTTAAAGGTCTAGGAAAGATAGCTATTTCTTCCGAGCATTCCATATCTAATGTGTTCTTAGTTGAATCGCTCGGGTATAACTTGTTGTCCGTTAGTCAACTATGTAATATGGGTTACAATTGCTTATTTACCAATGTAGATGTGTCTGTCTTTAGAAGGATTGATGGTTCACTAGCTTTTAAGGGTGTACTAGACGACAAACTCTATTTAGTTGATTTTTTGAAAGAGGAGGCCGATCTAGATGCATGCTTAATTGCTAAGACTAGCATGGGCTGGCTGTGACATCGCCGTCTAGCACATGTTGGGATGAAGAACCTTCATAAACTTCTAAAGGGAGAACATGTGTTAGGTCTAACCAATGTTTCTTTCGAAAAAGATAGACCTTGTGCAGCTTGTCAAGCAGGTAAACAGGTGGGAAGTACTCATCACAGCAAGAACGTGATGACCACGACAAGACCTTTAGAGCTACTTCATATGGACCTCTTCGGACCCGTCGCCTACCTTAGCATCGGGGGAAGTAAGTATGGTCTTGTTATTGTTGATGATTTTTCCCGCTTCACTTGGGTATTCTTTTTGCAGGATAAATCAGAAACCCAAGGGACCCTCAAGCGCTTTCTAAGGCGGGCTCAAAACGAATTTGAGCTCAAGGTGAAAAAGATTAGGAGCAACAACGGGTCCGAATTCAAGAATCTTCAAGTGGAGGAGTATCTTGAGGAGGAAGGAATCAAGCACGAGTTCTCCGCTCCCTACACACCCCAGCAAAACGGTGTGGTAGAGAGGAAGAACATGACGCTTATAGACATGGCGAGGACGATGCTTAGAGAATTCAAAACGGCTGAGCGATTTTGGTCGGAAGCTGTGAACACAGCTTGCCACGCCATAAACCGGGTCTACCTTCATTGCCTCCTCAAGAAGACCTCGTATGAACTTATAACTGGTAACAAACCCAACGTTTCATACTTTCGTGTATTTGGGAGAAAATGTTATATTCTAGTAAAGAAAGGTAGAAATTCTAAATTTGCTCCCAAAGTTGTAGAAGGTTTTTTGCTAGGTTATGACTCAAATACAAAGGCGTATAGAGTCTTC
The DNA here is from genome assembly GCF_902167145.1 of Zea mays. Lineage (NCBI taxonomy): Eukaryota > Viridiplantae > Streptophyta > Magnoliopsida > Poales > Poaceae > Zea > Zea mays. Next base: position 156,597,518 of record NC_050099.1, on the reverse strand, counting down.
AACAAATCATCGGGTTTGGTTGAAGTCTCTAGCGACATTGTATTTGATGAGACTAATGGATCTCCAAGAGAGCAAGTTGATCTTGATGATGTAGATGAAGATGATGTTCCAACGGCCGCAATACGCACCATGGCGATTGGAGATGTGCGACCACAGGAACAAAAAGAGCAAGATCAACCTTCTTCCTCAACAATGGTGCACCCCCCAACTCAAGATGATGAACAGGTTCATCAAGAAGAAGCGTGTGATCAAGGGGGAGCACAAGATGATCAAGTTATGGAGGAAGAAGCACCACAGGCCCCTCCAACTCAAGTCCGAGCGACGATTCAAAGGAATCATCCCGTTGACTAGATTTTGGGTGATATAAGCAAGGGAGTAACTACTCGCTCTAGATTAGCTAATTTTTGTGAGCATTACTCGTTTGTCTCTTCTATTGAGCCTTTCAGGGTAGAAGAGGCCTTGCTAGATCCGGACTGGGTGTTGGCCATGCAGGAAGAGCTCAACAACTTCAAGCGAAATGAAGTTTGGACCCTGGTGCCACGTCCCAAGCAAAACGTTGTGGGGACCAAGTGGGTGTTCCGCAACAAACAGGATGAGCACGGGGTGGTGACAAGGAACAAGGCTCGACTTGTGGCAAAAGGTTATGCCCAAGTCGCAGGTTTGGACTTTGAGGAGACTTTTGCTCCTGTGGCTAGGCTAGAGTCTATTCACATTTTGTTAGCCTATGCCGCTCACCATTCCTTCAGGTTGTTCCAAATGGATGTAAAGAGCGCTTTCCTCAACGGGCCAATCAAGGAGGAGGTATAAGTGGAACAACCCCCTGGCTTTGAGGATGAACGATACCCCGACCACGTGTGTAAGCTCTCTAAGGCGCTCTATGGACTTAAGCAAGCCCCAAGTGCATGGTATGAATGCCTTAGAGATTTTCTAATTGCTAATGCTTTCAAGGTTGGGAAAGCCGATCCAACTCTTTTCACTAAGACTTGTGATGGTGATCTATTTGTATGCCAAATTTATGTCGATGACATAATATTTGGTTCTACTAACCAAAAGTCTTGTGAAGAGTTTAGCAGGGTGATGACACAAAAATTCAAGATGTCGATGATGGGCGAGTTAAACTACTTCCTTGGGTTCCAAGTGAAGCAACTCAAGGACGGCACCTTCATCTCCCAAATGAAGTACACACAAGACTTGATCAAGCGGTTTGGGATGAAGGACGCCAAACCCGCAAAGACACCAATGGGAACTGACAGACACGTCGACCTCAACAAAGGAGGTAAGTCTGTTGATCAAAAGGCATACCAGTCTATGATAGGTTCCTTGCTTTACTTATGTGCTAGTAGACCGGATATCATGCTTAGCATATGCATGTGTGCTAGATTTCAATCCGATCCAAGGGAGTGCCACCTAGTGGTCGTTAAGCGAATTCTTAGATATTTAGTTGCTACGCCTTGCTTCGGGATCTGGTATCCAAAGGGGTCAACCTTTGACTTGATTGGATACTCAGACTCCGATTATGCTGGATGCAAGGTTGATAGGAAGAGTACATCAGGGACGTGCCAATTCCTAGGAAGGTCCCTGGTGTCTTGGAGTTCTAAGAAACAAACTTCCGTTGCCCTATCCACCGCTGAGGCCGAGTATGTTGCCGCAGGTCAGTGTTGCGCGCAACTACTTTGGATGAGGCAAACCCTCCGGGACTTTGGCTACAATCTGAGCAAAGTCCCACTCCTATGTGATAATGAGAGTGCAATCCGCATGGCGGACAATCCTGTTGAACACAGCCGCACTAAGCACATAGACATCCGGCATCACTTTTTTAAGAGACCACCAGCAAAAGGGAGATATCGAAGTGTTTTATGTTAGCACCGAGAACCAGCTAGCCGATATCTTTACCAAGCCTTTAAATGAGAAGACCTTTTGTAGGCTGCGTAGTGAGCTAAATGTCTTAGATTGGCATAACTTGGATTGATCTATAGCATACATGTGTTTTATGCCTTTGATCATGTAATTTATGCATTTCAGTTTATTTTGTTCATTTGTGGTGCTCAAGTTGTACACATGATCCCTAGACCTCACAAGTCCATTTGCAAGTGATGCACTTATTTAGGGGGACGCATGCTACAACTTGACACTTTGAGACTAACCCTGTGTTTGAGTGTACTTGTTTGAGTCTCAAAAGTGGATTGAAAGGGAAAGGTGGACTTGGACCATGAAAGACTTCCACTGCACTCCGATGAGAGGGTAATTAACTCCGAGTTCATCTCTATGCTCTTAGTGCCTTTTTGCTCTTAATTGACAATTTTGGTGCCGCAATGAGGTTAAAGGGGCCAATAATGATCCCGTTTTGGTGCTTAATGCCAAAGGGGGAGAAATTAAGGCCAAAGCAAATGGATCAGCTACCACTTGAGAACTTTGAAAAGAATAGAGTTAGAACTTTTGATTTGTCAAAGTAGAGTTAGAACTTTTGATTTGTCAAAATACTCTTAATGTGCAAAATTTAGTCTCTTGTGGGGAGAATATTTGATTATGGGAAAAAGGGAGAGTTTTTGGCTCTTGATCAATTTTTCTCTTGGAATACATCTCTTTTTGTGTCTAAACATGTGTGTTTAACTTAGAGATAGGAAAATAAATTTGATTTGCAAAAACAAACCAAGTGGTGGCGAAGAACGATCCAAATATGTCAAATCGTGTCAAAGACTATTTTTGTTCTCAATTGCATTGATGTTGCACTTCTATTTGTTGCTTTTTGATGTGTTGGCATAAATCACCAAAAAGGGGGAGATTGAAAGGGAAATGTGCCCTTGGGCCATTTCTAGTATATTTTGGTGATTAAGTGCCCAACACATATTGAGTGAATAATTATATGCCAAATGATGGATGAAGTGCAAATCGACAAGAAGATATGGTTCTAGACTTAGTACATTGGTTTTTATGTACTAATATATTTGTCTAAGTGCTAGAATCAGGAAAAGAAAAGGATTGGAAAAGAGTTGGCTGTGTACAGCCAACTGCTGCTCAGTCTGGGTGCACCGGACTGTCCGGTGGTGCACCGGATAGTGTCTGGTGGTGCATCGGACAGTATCCGGTGCGCCAGGCCATCTCCGGCGAACTGGTCACTCTTAGGAAATCTTCAGCGGCGTACGGCTATAATTCACCGGACTGTCCGATGGTGCACCGGACTGTCCGGTGAGCCAACAACCGCCAGCGCAACGGTCGGTCGCGCAATCCGCGTGCGACGCGTGGCCCCAACCAACGGTCGGCTGGGGGCACTAGACTGTCCGATGTGCACCGGATAGTGTCCGGTGCGCCAACCATCCCGAAGATCCAACGGTCAGCTGCGCCAGGAATGGAAGGAGATCCGCACCGGACATGCTACAGTGGCTGTCCGGTGGGGCACCGGACTGTCCGGTGCGCCACCCGACAGAAGGCAAGAATTGCCTTCCTTGTTGGGTTCCAACGGCTCCTAGCTGTCTTGGGGCTATAAAAGGGACCCCTAGGCGCATGGAGGAGTCACCCAAGCATACTTTGAGCATTCTAAATCTTCCACACTCCGTCTCTGCGCACTTGATTGACTTTCTTAGTGATTTGAGCTCCAGTCTAGTGGTGAATTTGTTGCGATTCATTTGAGCTCAAGTCTTGGCTGTGTGTGTGCGTATTGCTGCGGATTTGTATGTGTGTTGCTTCCCTCCCTTACTCTAGTGCTTTCACTTTGATCTTTGTTGTAAGGGCGAGAGACTCCAAGTTGTGGAGATTCCTCGCAAACGGGAAAGAGTATAAGAAAGAAAACAACCGTGGTATTCAAGTGGATCATTGGATCACTTGAAAGGGGTTGAGTGCAACCCTCGTCCATTGGGACGCCACAACGTGCAGTAGGCAAGTGTTATACTTG